>NW_024423343.1:16091096-16186162 GCF_017311325.1 Ursus maritimus | reverse complement strand
ATATATATATATGGTAAAGCATATAATTAAAAGAGTATGATATTAGCAAAGGGATATACTGAGAAACTCATGGAACAGAATAGAAAACTACTACTGGTAATACTACTGTCTGCCTTTCCTAGCATTAGCTTTCTCCTTAGGCATGAAAGTTTGCTTTGCAAGTTCATTTTGAAGGAAATTTTGGTTTCTGTTTTAGTTTTATTTTTCTATTTCTTTCTTTATCAGTCTCGTAATCTTGAGTTTCCTGCACTGAGGTCCTTTGCTTCTGATTTAGAAATGTGTCTTAAAATACAATTAGGGGTACCTGCTCTGCAGTGATATCAAGATATCACAGATCCAGTGCTGAGCTGCCTCATTGCTGGTGATGTAAATGTCAGGACACAGCTTCTTTTAAAGCCCTAGTCCCAGATCTCAGTTGAGCAGCTATTTTTTCCCCCTCAGTCTATTTTAACAAGCTTGCATGCCTCACCCAGCTCTTATCTTTGAGCACTGAGTTCCAATTCTCCATTTTGTAATTTTATTTTTTTTTTAAGATTTTTTTAAATTTATTTATTTGACAGAGATAGAGACAGCCAGCGAGAGAGGGAACACAAGCAGGGGGAGTGGGAGAGGAAGAAGCAGGCTCATAGCAGAAGAGCCTGATGTGGGGCTCGATCCCACAACGCCGGGATCACGCCCTGAGCTGAAGGCAGACGCTTAACTGCTGTGCCACCCAGGCGCCCCCCATTTTGTAATTTTAGTCCCACTACTCTTCATAAGTTGGACTCACAGTTACTACTATTAGCTTCTAGCAATTGAGCCAATCAGGCCAGGGGTTTCAGCTCTATTCGTTGCCACCCACAAGCCCCTTTTCTGCTTTCTGTTGATCTTTGTGAAGTGTTTGGAACCAAGGGGATGAGTTCAAATTGTGAACTCGAGAGCCATTTTGGTAGAGGTCCTTTGGATTACCATTAATTCTTTTGATAATTTACTCCCAATGAAGTAAGAAAATTTGTGTGTTTGCTATTTAAGAAAAAAAAAAGTCTGCTTTGAGTAGAAATAAATCATGTCTAAGTAACAGTCTAAGTTGAATTCTAAACAAATTCAACAAATTCCACTCTTGGTGTCTTTGCATATGAATGTTTTCAATGAAAATAAAAGGTATATACTCATGAAACCATCAAAAATGCAGTGTCTGCCCACTCCCTCCTCCTGCCTGTCCCCCAACTGACCAACACAGAAAAGTAGTAATTGTCCTCGACCTAGAGCAGTTTTCAGACTGTTCTATAAAGTCCATAGAGGCCAAGTTGAGGAGCTGTCTTTTTGTTTCATTTTGGGGTTCCATGTACATTTCATTTTAGAGAAAGTTCCACTGCTATAAATGTGTTTCAAAAGGTATGGTCTACGGCAGAGTCAATCTATCAGTTGCTAACTACAATAAAACCTTCACAGTCTTCAGAATTATATCCTGAGATCTTCACGAGTCTCAAAGCCGTATTCGCAAATAATCACTACACAATTATTGTTCTCAGTTTTCTCTTCTTCAAAGTGTTCCCAATCATGATTATGTCACAGGTGGTTGTGGGAGTTAAATGAAGTCGTATATTGAAAAAAGAGACTACCATGCCGCATTGAAAGGAAAGCTGATTGATGAGCAAATCTCTCTTTAGCTAAGCGACTTTCTTTCATATATCAGCCTTGAAACACATGCGACTCTAGTTCATGCTAAGGGGGAAAGGATTATTATAAACTGTGGAATTTGGTTTATCAATAGATAATCAGAACTACAAATATCCAATTGAAAATGGTGGGGGCCCTTGAAATTAGAGGCCTCACAGCCCTCACAACACCAAGATCTGAGATCTCTTCACCTTTGTTGGAGATACCTGTAAGGCTAGACTAGCAAACCACCCCCTGGTACAGCCTACCTCAAAAAGACACTTCCATTTTTAGTAAATAAACTATCCACAGAGTCTGAATTACTCCAATAATAGGAATCAATGTAGAAGTCAGTAAATATTTATGGAGCACGGTGTGGTGTTTGCGCTCTCCCCAAGAAATGTAGAAAGCAAGATTTATAGCATACATCTGAAATGTTATTTAACCAGACAAGAATCCTCAGTGGAGGTCCGGAGGAACAGATCACCGCTGCAGAAGTTCTGTGGCAGGTGAGCTCATGGTGGTGGCTCAGGGCGGGTCAAGGAGGCTGCACAGAAGCCATGAGACTCTAGTAGTTGCCTCTGGTGTCGGGCAGGTGGCACAGGGGCAGCACGGGTTAGTGGGTAAAAGCTTGGGCTTGGGATCCAGGCTTTCTGAGTATAAATCCTGATCCTGGCTTTTCCTATGTTCATGATCTTGGGCAAATCATTTAACCTCTCTCTGTCTCTGTTTTCTCATCAAAATGGACTTGATAATAGTACCTGTTCTAACAGGGCTATTGTGAAGATAAAAATTTCGGTTTTTCAAGTGCTCACAACAGTGCCAGTGTTTGCTAAACAAATTAAATAAGGCTCTTCGAGGGCCTGACTTGACCCATATAGGAACCTGCTCTTTCAGAGCTCAATTCAAAACGCTCAGTGATGGAAAAGGGGAGCTTTTTTGAGTCTCCAGAACAGATGGGCTTGATTTTTCCTCCTGCTAAGATTGTTGGACTATTTCGAGACACATATGAAAACAGTGAACTATAGAATGGTCTTGAAACTCGTGTTGCTTGCTCAGTGCTTTATGCAAGTTAAATTCTTGTAGATGGAACAGAAAGCAAATTTAGAATAATGCAGTATTCGAAAAAGCCCAATTCCTTTCCACGAGCCTGGTCCTCTGTGGGGTGAGCTGAGCTCACTGGTCTTTGACAATAATTGTTGTCTTCTGGTGAGAGGAATTAGCTCTCCCAGGGCCCCAGGGTGTCACTGAATATGTTACCTTTCCCAATTAGGAGCTCTGAAAGAAGTTGTAGTTTTCGGGTCCTATGATTTAAAATGTTCTGCTCCCTTGTACCAAACATAATTTGGCATAAGTAGAATTAGACAAGCTCCCTTGTCTGCTTAAATTGCTATCACCCAAGTGCTGATTTGAAAGAGCACCTAAAGAGGAAGAGAATGTAAGTCAGCCACGGAAGTGTGAGGGCCGCAGCTCTGAGGTAGCGCGACTTAAAGCCTTGTAATGTCAGCTAAGACAACAAAGCTCTTCGAAGGGTTTCTTTCTAGCACCAAATTACAGACTGTCCAAACAGAGAAAATTAAATTAGACTGCTTATAAATTAAACGTCTTCCACTAGCAAGATCGCACTGCCCTGAAGGAAGTGTTGCTCTCAGGCAATCAGCAGCTTCGATAACATGACAGCTGGATCTGTCACAGAATTTATAAAGCCATTCAAAAAGGTCATCCTCTTCTCTCTGCCTGGCTCCCACCTCACTCACAGAGAATGAAATTGGCACCAGCAGACTGTTTGGAATTACAGTTGGTACAGACCCATCTGGGTATCAGATGTTTGGCTTGTTCATCCTTTCAGAGGCGGGATTACAAGCTTGGTCTCCCATATTCGTAGGAGGCCGCAGTCACGACGTGGTAGTAGGAGCACCGTCCAAAGATTGCCAAATTCCAAAATGTCTTCCCCACTGCTGTTGGGGTCAGACCGGAAATGCCATCCTGGAAGATCTGTTCTGTGAGTTAGGTTAGGAAAGGGGTCCACGGACTTTTCCTGTAGAGGGCCAGGTTGTAACTAGTTTAGGTTTTGGGGACCGTTGCACCTTAGAGCATGTGAAAGCAGCCATAGACGATCTGGAAATGAACGGTCGTGGCTGGGTCCCAGTAAAACTATTTACGGAAAGAAGCAGCTGGCCACATCTGGTCATCTTTGTAGCCAGAAAACAAAGCCAAAACCAAACAAACAAAAAAACAAAGAAAAGAAAAAAAGCTGACTTACATAAAAAAGAAAATTAGAAACATGTCGGATTTCTTTGTTGTAAACCTGGAAGCTAAGAAGATGGTGGAATGATGTGCACCCACTTGTGAATCCCAAGATTTCTGTAACCAGTGAAGCTATCCTTCACCTGTGGGGGAAGGGAGACTATTTTCAGATACGTGGAACTTCAGAAAGTATACCACCAAAGAACTCTTGCTGAAGACCTAAGGGATTACTTCAGCCAAATGAAAATTAAGTCAGATCAAGAACTCAAGATGGGGAAAGACAACGTAAGAAAAAATGATGAATAATGACCTGCAAAACCTAGAGTAAAATCTAACTGAATAATGATAATAAATCCTATGTTAAAAATGAATCTTTGAAAAGACTAGCTTTACTTTAAAAGAAAACTTAATAATATCCTGCATTAAATGCAACCATAACCAAAAGAGTTCGATACTGGCATATTATCAGCAAAATACTGCATTGAAATCTAGATATGGTTAGATATCACTGAAATCTAAGGCACAGAACAAAAGGCAAGTTCAGACTGAGACATCCGAATAAAGCTAGCACTACAAGCCTATGGGTAAATGATGGATAATTCAATACAGCATGGAAACAACTGGCTAGCTATTCGAGAGACTAACGAAGGACTTTTGTCTCATCATATACACAAAAATAGCTTACAGAAGGTCTGAATACCTGTGTAAATTCAAAATATCAGAGGACCATATAGGCAAATATTTGTTCAACTCTGAGGGAGAGGAGTCCCCCCTAAACAAGATAAGAAATTTAGTATGTTTTTATTAGAAGATGAATAGGTTTGAATCTATGGAAAGATAAAATTTACATGGAAACAGCTCAGATAAAAGATAGCAAATATTCAGAAGAGTGTCCCCAGATGAGCTCAGAATGCAACAAAAACATGAGGGAAATAAAACCGTTTTAATAGGTCCTGACAGGTCTGCCTCTAACCGTAGGATCATTTCTTCCATGCGCGTAACTTACACTCTGATTCAAAGAGCTGACTGCACTCGTAAACAAGCAAGAAGGTGTGATACCAAACAACAGCACATAGTGCATATGCAGACGTTCCTCTTCTCCTTAAGCGAGCATCAACGGGGCTCTTCTGTGGTCCTGCAGACTCTATGAAAGAAACCATCCAAGCTCCTAGAATTGCACCTGTAAAGACAACCCCGCCACACGCTGATTCTCTCTCTCTCTCTCTCTCTCTCTCTCTCTCTCCCTGGCATAAGTTAATAATGCAGAAAATAAATCACCAGACGTGAAAAAGCTCTGAAGGACCCACCTGAGGAACGAGATTAAATGTCTCTCTGTGGAAACAACTAATAAGAAAGAGAAACCAAGCTCTTGAAATGATCGAATACGTAGGATCAATATAATTCCTTAGGATCCTATGTAATAAAAGGGGGGCGAAGTAAGATCAGAGAAGACTGGATTTCCATAGAAGTTTAATTTTGAAGTGGAGGCAGTGGAGAGCAGACTGACTAGTACAGAAAACAGCTCAGGTATCAGAAAATCAAATCAAGAGAGTCTCGTATTCTGAGACAAGCAAGCACTGAGAAAACGCAGTACCCACATACCTTTCCTCATTAAATTCGGTGACGAAATACTACTGCTGAATGATAAGTTAATAAAAATGACTCACTAAAGAATAAGGAAGGTATATAAAATGATGACGAGAAAGTCAATAAATCATGATTTCCGTACAAGTAATGATTGAAAAAAAATGGTTATAAAACCTAGCGAAAACATTAAAATTTTTGGAATTTTACATTTTCTTGACATTTTGGAGTAAGAAGGAATGAAATGTGTTTATGTATATATACATCGTGATCTGTTTATTCCTATAAAATCTGGTTGGTAAGTTCGGGAGACAGAGGAATTTAAATTTTTCTAAGTGTATGAGCCTTTGTGGAAAACATTAGAAGATTCTATTTCTCATTTTTAAAGAAGCCTAGATTTTTTAAAATTATATTATTATTTTTAAAGATTTTATTTATTTATTTGTCAGAGAGAGAGTGTGTGTGTACAAGCAGGGGGAGTGGCGGGCAGAGGGAAAAGCAGGCTCCCCGCTGAGCAAGGAGCCCGATTCGGGACTCTATCCCAGGACCCTGGGATCCTGACCTAAGCCTAAGGCAGATGCTTAACCAACGGAGCCACCCAGCACCCCAAGAAGTGTAGATTTTTCTGAAGATGGCTAGCAGAAAAAGAAAATGTATTCTTCCATATCGGAGACTGCATTATTTCCAAATAAAGCTTGAGTGGTATAATAAATAAGATGAAAAGGGAAAACATAATTAAAGATGCACAGAAAACAACAAAGAGATGGACATCAAATAAGGGTGAGAGAAATGGGTGAACTTAATATTTTTGTTCAAACAAATTGATTTATAAAATAAACTAATTTTAAGAAGAAAACAGACAATATATGTTTGGTTATTAAAATCAATGGGTGTCGGCCACACTTTCTAATTTAAAAACAAAAATTTTAGATCACTTTAAGATGCACACCTACAATAAAATGACTTACAATCATACTTCAATTAAAAAAAAACAAACAAGGCTTGAAAAGTTAAAATAAAAGAGAGAGCCAAACACATGTGGAATAGAAAGAAACCAAAAAGAATTTGTCTCCAAAAGATTCCCTGTTATTAAAAATTTATCACCCCAATTTGGAAGCAACCTGATATCCAGCTGCAAGGGACTGGATAAATAATTTCTGGCACATTCATATGGTGGGAGGCTAAAGGTTATGTTGACATTTAGTGTTAAGTTAATAAAGAGGATCACAAAACAAAGTTATACTGACACCGATGTGAATGACATTTCGAAAATGGACATCTTCCGCAGATCCTGCACTTCGGAGAAAAGCAGCTTGAATTGGTTCTTTGCATAGGAAATTGCCTGATGGGAGTGGACCCAGTCATNTCACTCTTTCCCCAGCTGATGGAAGGCTCCACACAAGAGCCAGATAAATGGACACAGGCTGGGTATGAAAGAAGACAGAAGCGTGGAGGTGGCTTGAAATGAACTTCACCTGAAAGTGATGGAGAAATGTTCCACTTGGAGGGCACCAAACAAACCCAATTAAATCTCTAATGCTAAAAGCATTTACTGAACTGGGCTCAGAGATGCAAAGAGAAAGACCCAGTCTGCTTCTCCACTTGGCCTTCCAAGTACTTGGATCTGTAATGACTACACCGCTGGTGAAACACCTTCCCTTGTCATTCACATCCCTGTGTACCCCTGAAACAAGTCTGCAATGTTTGTTCTTTGAGACTTTACAGATTTTGATATATATGTATGCAAAATATAATCTCATTGTTTATATGCATAAAGAAAGATCTGGAAGTCTATGCGGTTCGATGTTGTGTGGTTAACTCTATGCTAGAGTTGTTCATGCTCTTTATTTCCTTCTTGTTGCATATCTATACTGCCTAATTTTTCTATAATGAATATACTGCATCTACAACAGGACAATAATAAAAGTTACTTTGAAATTAAATTAAATTTAAAGGCAAACTAATGTTATAAGCCAACAACATGCTTTCTATGCAATTTGGTAATGTGCATATATAAACTTTCAAATTGTTCATAGTCTTTGACCTAGTCATTCTGTTTCTGGGAATCTACCCTAAGAAAATTTGATCCAGAAAAAGCTTTATGTACAAAGCTGTTTATCAAAGCATTATTTATAATAGTTCAGAACCAGAAGCAACTGAAATATTCACCAAATAAAGTTTGGAAATGCCTCTTAATTGAATATCATGGAGTAAAAGATAATGCAAAAGGTTTGTAATAAAATAGAAAACTATTTATGGAAGGGTGAAAAATCACAACTAGAGTTAAGTACTATTTGTATAAGAAATAGTATAAATTACATATTTAAAAAATGAAAAGGAAAGAAAGAGAAGTAATAGGCATCCAAGTCTTTCTTTCCCCTTGATGACATTTGACTGGAACAGCTCTCTTCCCCAGTGGTGAGATCAGATAAACCTTGAGGTACTTAATAAACACACTCAGCCACTGATCAAGTGTTTGCACAGAAACACAAAGTCTCCTGAGCAAACACCATACCCTTGCAATGCCCAGTTCAGCCACATTGACTAGTGGACACTACTGGTAAATGTCCAGTGCTCTTTAGGAATAGGTAAGAGAGAACAAGGGGAAGAAAAAAAGTAAAATCCCCTAGTGACGGTGTGCCATCTTTCCCCAAAGCTCAAGAATGCTACCCACATGGAGTGAGGAAAGTAGTAGAGGCTTATTTAACTGGTCATTTTGGGGACTTACTCCCCAGGTATCCTTAAACTCCTGTGTCCAGTTCTGTTCATAAATATTCATTAAGTAATCATTCATTCATTCAGTCACTTATTCAGCTATACTTGACTATCTACTACGTGGCATACATCTTGGTAGGCTGATTGTTCCTGTCGTCTGTATGATGAGAAATCAAAACTTAAATCAAGATCTTATACAACAGGGTTGCCTGGGTGGCTCAGTCAGTTAAGCATCTGCCTTTGGCTCAGGTCAGGATCCTGAAGTCCCTGGATCCAGTGGGGCATCAGACTCCCTGCTGAGTGGGGAGTCTGCTTCTCCCTCTGCCCCTCACCCTGCTCGTACGCTTTTTCTTGCTCTCTCTCTTTCTCTCAAATAAATAAATAAAATCTTTTAAAAAAAAGATCTTATACAATATTTGAACAGTGACAGAATATTTGATAATTTTAAGAAACTCATTAATTTTTGGCAGTGAGAGTATGAAAATATTCGTGGATTTTTTTTTTTAATAAAGAGTCCTTATTTTCCAGAGGTATAGACTAAGGTCTTTACGGGTAGAATATGATATCTGGGGAGGAAGTAGGACAGTATAAAGGATAGAAAAGATAAAAGGTGCATATGTTGTTAATTGTTAAAGAAGGAAGAGGAGATGAGGGTTGGTTATATTTTCTCTACTTTGTGCATGCTTCAAAAATTCCATAATAAAATGTTTTTTTATGAGCACCAAGAAAACTAGATGCCATTAAACAAAAATAATTGCCCAGACACATGAAATGTTATGAACTGAGATGAGTATTTTGAAGGAAAGGAACACAAAATTAGGAAAATGAATAGCGGGGACCTTCGCCTAGATTGAGGTATGAAGACTTGAATTAGAACTCCTGAACTCACACAAGGAGGAAGAACTGATAATCTGGTGAAATAATGGAGGGGGTGAAACATTCCAAGCAGTGAGACCTGCTAGTGTCCAGACCTCTGGGTGGAGGACTGCATGTAATGTTCTAGACTGAAAGAAACCTGGAATATGAAAAACAATGGCACATACTGAATGAGATTACCTGTAGTGGTCAGACACAGCCAGACCATGAAGGGAGGGCTTTAGAACAACCAAGGATATGAGTTCTTGTCTTAAGAACAATAAGAAACCATTAAAGTTTGGGGAATAAGATCCAATTTGCATTTTGCAAAGATGATTACCTTGGCTACAATAAAGAGAATAAATGAGAGTGGTGGGCTAGGGGAAGGGGTGTGCTACTGCACACAGGAGGGCCAGTAAGAAGCTATTCTAATAGTGCAGGTAAGAGATGATTATAGCTTTGTGGTTTGGATGGAGATGGACAGAGGGAGGTGGTGCTGAAAAATGCTTGGGAGTAATAGCCACAGAATTTAGTGATGGATTACATATGGAAGACTAGGGAGAAGGAGAGTTTCAAGAATGACTGGCCTGTGGAGCGCCTGGGTGGCTCATTTGGTTAAGTTATCAGTTTGGCTCTTTGATCTTGATTTTGACTCAGGTCATGATCTCAGAGTCATGGAATCAAGCCCTGCATCAGGCTCCCAGCTGGGTGTAGAGCTTGCATGGGATTCTCTCTTTCCTTCTCCCTCTACCTCTCCTCCCCCCATTAAAAAAAAAAAAGAAAAGAATGACTAGCCTAGCACTTTATGCTACAAAGACGAGTGACAAAAGATTCTATCTTAAGCGATTTTAGAGCCAAGGGGTGGGGGAAATAAGCAGTTCTGACCTAATATGGTAAGTGCTAAGATAGAAGTAAGTCCTGAGCTCCTATGGGAGCAGAGACGCTAGGAGCAAACTTGCACAACCTGGGGGCCAGGGAATGTGCAGTTCAGCCAAATCTAAAATATATGGATGAGTATTGGTAGGAAAAGGAAGATAGAAGTGGTATTCCAGCAAAGGCAACAGTACGAGCCAAGAAAGGGAACACATAGCACCACATGAACTGCCCGGTGGGGATTCTTTGAGGAAGGAAACAAGTGAGATTCCTAAGGCACAGCATTTATGGAGGTGCACTTAAATGATCCCAAGAGTCAGCACCTCCTAAATTCCTACCCTAACGATGGGTCTACTTCCCAGTGCATGGGTCTAAGGTGGAGAGTCTAGGAGGTAAGGGAGCAGAGGTGGGATAATTGTGTACTAGAAACCTCAGACTTCATTCTGCAAGAACAGAACATCAAAAGGCATCATGCATGGGAGTTAAAGGTCAGTTTTTCAGCTTTGATAAATCTCTCTGATGTAGAATGGACGAGGACAAGAGACTGAGCCAAGACCGGGAGATGTGCTCAGGCGCTATTGTCTCATAATCCAGGGGCAGATCGTAATGGCTTGTTGAGCATGACAATATGAGAGAGAAGTTTACATATTCCAGGGACGTTTCGGAACATTTGGAAAAGGATGAGTCAAAGGTAACTCAGGTTTTGCAGTTCGATGAATGAATAGATGATGATACCACTTAATTGAGATTCTCCATATGCCTGTGCGCGCACGTTCATATGCTCAGAAAGCCACTGTACTAAGCATTCAACCATCATATGCACACACACGTTCATATGCTCAGAAAGCCACTGTACTAGGCATTCAACCATCATATGCACACACGTTCATATGCTCAGAAAGCCACTGAACTAAGCATTCAACCATCATATGCACACACGTTCATATGCTCAGAAAGCCACTGAACTAAGCATTCAACCATCATATGCACACACGTTCATATGCTCAGAAAGCCACTGTACTAAGCATTCAACCATCATATGCACACACGTTCATATGCTCAGAAAGCCACTGTACTAAGCATTCAACCATCATATGCACACACGTTCATATGCTCAGAAAGCCACTGTACTAAGCATTCAACCATCATATGCACACACGTTCATATGCTCAGAAAGCCACTGTACTAAGCATTCAACCATCATATGCACACACGTTCATATGCTCAGAAAGCCACTGTACTAAGCATTCAACCATCATATGCACACACGTTCATATGCTCAGAAAGCCACTGTACTAAGCATTCAACCATCATATGCACACACACGTTCATATGCTCAGAAAGCCACTGAACTAAGCATTCAACCATCATATGCACACACACGTTCATATGCTCAGAAAGCCACTGTACTAGGCATTCAACCATCATATGCACACACGTTCATATGCTCAGAAAGCCACTGTACTAAGCATTCAACCATCATATTCACTGATTATACTGCTCCAATTTTCAGAAAACAAAATAAAAACAAAACCCCCAAGCTCCACACATTGTCTAGTTTCTGAACCATAACTTTTTCCTGAAATATTATGACCGCGAATACTTCCAAGACTTGAGTTGAATTTTAAAAGCAGTGGATGGTGGAGGGTAATTATTTTCAACATGAAAGAATTATTTTTCTTCCTTTTTTAAAATTTATTTATTATTATTTTTCTCTTTAACACAAAGAATGATAGGTTCATGACTATAAGCTCTGGGAGATCAGGTAGCATGTCCATTTTATTTACAACCATTTTCCCGGAAGTTCCTGGTATGGAGGAGGTACTCATGTATTTATGGAATAAAAGAAGAGTATTTAAAGTTAGTAGGATCAGTTAGGCTTTCTGTAAAACTAGTTGACCCAAAATTCAGTGGTTAACAACAACCTAGAAGGAACTCTGCAGTTGTCATTTTCTTACTCCTGGCAGTGTCAAGCACAGGGCACTCTGCAGAAGCACTTGAATGATGTTCGTTTCATTGCTCTTATGCCTTGAAGACATGATGCTATATCTGTATTATTTTTGTTCACATTCCTATAGGTCAGTCAGGTCAATTGATTGACACTGGATTCAAGTGGGGTTTGTGCCAAGGCTTGGACAGCATTCTGGTCATCAGCACAAACATATTTCAGGCCTCCGTGTCATATTTGTGAATACCCCACTGGCTAAAGAAAGTCAGATATTCAAGGCCAAAGACAGGAGCACAGGGAATCCTTTGAAAGAGTAACAAAGTCATGTGGCAATGTGGATGCAGAGGGGAGTGAAGAGCTGGAGCTAATCATTTAACCTACTACTGTCCACACTCTTGGTCACAACTGTCCATGTCCCTCCTACTTGAAAAATACACTCACCCCCATCCCAAGACCTCCAAACTCTTATCCAATCATGGCATCAAGCTCCAAGTCCAGGATCTTATTATCTACATCAGGTCTGATTTATTTTCTTTTCATCTACAGATAATTTCTTTTCATTTTTTTTAAGTTTTATTTTAAGATATTTTGAGGTATTTCATTTTTTATTTTAATTTGTTTTGTTTTGTTTGGGGATTATAATTGTTAATTTTATATGTCAACTTGATTAGACCATGAGGTGCTCAGATATTCGGTCAAATATTTTTCTGGGTATTTCCTTGAGTGTGCTTTTGGATGAGATTAACATTTGAATTTGAGTAAAGCCGATTGCCCTCTCTAACGTGGGTGGGCCTTATCCAATCAGCTGAAGGCCAGAATAGACTAAAAATGCTGAGAGAACACTCCTTCTGCCTGACTGCCTTTGAACTGAAATATCAGCTCTCCCTCAGTCTCAAGGCTGCCAGTCTTCACAGTGGGACTACACCATCTGCTCTCCTGGGTCTCCATTTTGCTGACTCACCCTGTAGCTCTTCACAGCAGTGTGATGTGCCAACGGTATCTGAAATCACACAGAGAAAATTCTGCATCTCCTGAGAGCACCCATTCCAGTCAATGGTAAGTAATTTTTAAATTGATTTTGACATTAATACAGCATGGATAGAACGTGATATGTATTTTTTTAACCTAAAGCAATACTGCAAAGATATGCCATGCCCACTGCAGTCATTTGGGGTCACACGTGCAGATCCTCTGAATTACAGAATAATCTTTTCTGCCCTCCAAGGTGTGTTGGTCAAGACTTTGAGAAATATCACTAGTTACCACCATGTCTGCTATTCTCCATCTCCTGTTCATGGCATTCTGTGAGGCCAGGACTTTGCAGCTGCGATTTTATTATTCCTCACAGTGGCTAGCACAGGGCGTTCCACTGATTCTGGTTGAATTGCACTGTGCTGGGCTGATATCGTCCTATCTGGATTCCTGATAAAAGAGTCAGACAAACCTCAATTGAATCCTGACTCTGTCCCTCATAGTAATGCGACCTGGAGCAAACTATTTAACTTCTCTGAGATTCCATTTCCTTATCTGTAAAATCTAGGATATAATACTAATTACATGGAGTTATTGTAAGATTTAAAAGAAATACTGTATAAAGAACCCACTACAATTTGTACTATAAAGTAGGTACTCAAATAATGAGAGCTATTACTGTCGTCATGATGACACAGGGGACATTGATGATGTTGGCTTAATCTTACCAGCTGGAAGAAATAATGAAAGCTGTAAAGAAACTAACAATAATGATTGGAGGGGAAGGCTTTCTAAAAAATAAATACTTATTTGCTCAACATCAAATCTCTATTTTATTCCATGCGGTAGAAAGGGTAAAGCAAAACTCACGTCTGCTCTAAGTTCACTAACATATACTCACATAAGCAAACGAAATCAATATTCTCTTTCCTAAATGTAAGTATTAAATAGAAATCTCAAGCCTTGCTCATATTTTCTAACTTAATTATGAATCCATATAATCAATGATGTTATAGGGAAAACACTAAAAATAAAAACAAATGTGTCTAGGGGGAAAAGGCTTTAAACAGAGCCGTGAGAAATGAAAACCACTGGAGTCATTTTTCCTGTCCTTTTTGGTGAGAGCATTTTAAGATGCTTTTTTGTAAGGCTTATTATTATAGAAGAGTGATAACATGGAAAAAAAATCTCTCAGACCCAGGACATCTAATGAAAACATACACCGTCTGCTGTCATTACAGCGAGGACGTCTGCAGCCATGTCCTGGAAAAGTGTGGTTCTCTGTCACCCTTTGTATCTGTTTTGCCCGAGAGAATATCACACCCACCCCAGCCTATTAATGAGGGCCACAAGCCCCACATCACCAGACCCATCCAGGCTTCAATCAGAAACTTTCATTCCCCAGTGGCTCGTGTCTGTGAGTAGACTGTCACTGGACAATGACTTCAAATGTACCTTTAAGCCCTGTGCTTCCTAATAATTTAGGGCCATGATCCTGACAGCTGGGACATATTTCTGCACCTGTCCAGCACCTGCTCCTGGAAAGGACTGTCCACTGAGAAGATACCCACAATTTTCCAGGATGGAATAGCACAGGACATTCCTAATAAAACAAATTCATGGGTCTTAATGAATGTCAAACATGACCTATTTGGGAAACTTGGCCATAAATAGCACTGATGTTTTCCCATCTGAATTCTGAATCAAGTACGGGGTTTGTGACATGCCTCAGGGAAGGAGAAACAATGGGCTCCCTGATACTGAAAAGCCAAGTTAGACTCATCCCCTCGGGCTCAGGCTGGGCAGGCCCTCCCGAGGCGTCCTCAGGCCCTGAACTATGAAGTTTGTGGTGTGGAGGTGGAGAGCAGAAGCTTGTGAGCTGTTCATTCTCAAAACCAAGAGTCCAGGGCCTGACAGATTCCCTGGGGAATTCTACCAAACATTCGAAGAAGAAATAATACCTATTCTCCTGAAGATGTTTCAAAAAATAGAAACAGAAGGAAAACTACCAAACTCATTCTATGAGGCCAGTATTACCTTGATCCCCAAACCAGGTGAAGACCCCATCAAAAAGGAGAATTACAGACCGATATCCCTGATGAATATGGACGCCAAAATTCTCAACAAGATCCTAGTTAATAGGATCCAACAGTACATTAAAAGGATTAACCATCAAGACCAAGTGGGATTCATCCCTGGGATGCAAGGTTGGCTCAACATTTGCAAATCGATCAGTGTGATAGATCATATCAACAAGAAAAGAGTCAAGAACCATATGATCCTCTCAACTGATGCAGAAAAAGCACTTGACAAAATATAGCATCCCTTCCTGATTAAAACTCTTCAGAGTGTAGGGATAGAGGGTACATTCCTCAATTTCATAAAAACCATCTATGAAAAGCCTACAGCGAATATCATTCTCAATGGGGAAAAGCTGAAAGCCTTTCCCTTAAGATCAGGAACACGACAAGGATGCCCACTCTCACCAATATTATTCATTCTCAAAAGGAACTGGGTGAGGAAGGGCTGGTCTTCGCATTCCCAGGTCCTCAGCCAGGTCTCACCCACCTGAGCAATCACTCACTCCCCTGTGTGTGGGAGTGGAGTGAGGTCTTGGGTGTTAAGCTGATGGGACTACCTCCAGTGGAAAGAAAATCTAAGGAGTGAGAAACACCTTTGTCCATCTTGCCAGGACTTCTCAACCTCAGCATTATTGGCAATTGGGACCAGATTCACCTTTGCTGTGGGACTGTCCTGAACGTTGTGCAATATTTAACAGCATCCTTAGATACTAATAACACACAACCTCCCCACTCTGCGTTGAAACAACTAATAAGACATAGTCAAATTCCAGACATGGTCAAATTCCCCCTTTAGGGGTGGGAGCAAAATTGGCCTTGGCTGAGAACTACTGGCCTGGACTCCAATTCTATTTGCTATTAATTGGTTCCTTCTGAGCTCTTCTGTTGAGCACTCACAATGGGCTAGGCTGAGGGGAAAGGCAAAGAAGATCTGGTTCTAGCCTTAAATAGCTGTGTCTAGTTGACTCACAGAGATGTGTGTAAGGAGAAATTTGATGGTACACACGAATGTTTAACCATTCCCCAGCAATCCTGGCCTAGGATCAGGAAAACCCAGTTTGACCATGTGGACGTTGATCTGTCATACCTTCCATGACAAACTGCCTCTTAGGAAAGCAGATATTTCTCATCAGGTCCTTCAATTTCTGTTTGGAGAATGACTACTGTATCTGGCTTGACATTCAGAATGTATGCCTACAGCCCATGAAATTTGTTTTCTTCCTGAGTAATGGGGCTCTTCCACCCTCTGTCTCCATGGCATCTGTGAGATCAAAATCATTTATTTCATGACAAATATTAAGGCCCAGGCAACTTAATCTTGACAGAAGGCAGAATCTCTAGGGGAAAATGCAGAGAGTTTAAACAAAAATAACTCACTAATGCCTTCATACCAGTACTTGTGACTTTTATATACCAAATATTGAACTGATATGATTGCTATACTTAGGATGTCACTTCAAGTAGTCATTTTTAAGGAAGTAACTTCCTATTTCCATGATTCAAATTTCATGGCAAATGAGGGTGGCCTCAATGTAAAACCTCACAAGGAAATGTTTTCCAGTATCTTTTTCACAAAAGGTGTCAGATATCTAGTTTTGGATAGGGGTGTTGGATAAGGGTGTTTGGGTCCAACTTTTTCAAAAATAATTTTAGAAGAATAGAAAGGAAAATGTCTTTTTCTAATAGAAGCTCTCATATTTTCTTGGGGACAAGCCATTTTCATGAAAGATTTCCCTTGAGCCTTCCTACTTTTTGATACATAGAAACATCACCAGGAAAAATGGGAATATGGCTCTTATTTTTAACAGGATACTGAATCAGAGAAAGGGAAGGACAAGAGACTCAACAGGAATCGGGATGCCTGAGCTGTAGAACCAGGTCTACTTCTGTCTGTGAGATGATCTTTCAAGCACAGTTGACCTTTGAACAACACAGGTTTGAACTGTCCAGGTCCAGTTACGTGGGGATTTTTTTCAATACATACAGTACAGTACTGTAAATGCATTTTCCCTTATGGTTTTCTTAATAGCATTTGCTTTTCTCTAGTTTACTTTACTGTTAGACTACAGTGTATCATACATATAACATATAAAATATGTGTTAATCAACTGTTTATGTTATTGGCAAGGCTTCTGGTCAACAGTAGGCTATTAGTAGTTAAGTTTTATGGAAGTCAAAAGTTATATGTGAATTTTCGACTGCACATGGCATTGGCACCATTATCCCCCCAGTTGTTCAGGGTCAACTGTAATTTCCTGTTACAATATTAAGGCCTAGAAACAAGATTCTTTCTCTAAAGTAGGGGTGTGTGTGTGTGTGTGTGTGTGTGTGTGTGTGTGTGTGTGTGTTTACTTTAAAATAAAGGGTTTGGGCAAGATAAATTCTAAGTTTTCTTGAATTCCTGAAATTCTATGACTTTAAGAAAATAACATTTAAAAATATTATTACTAATATTGAATAATTTTATTCATTCAATGACATTTATTGATTATCTACTCTGCACGATGCTTAATTTCAGGCACTAGGGCTACAACTAAAGGGAATTGCTTATTTAGGCATGAAAATACATATAGATACTTTCTCATGACAAATATCAAAGCTTTAAAAGACTTTTTAAAGACTCTCTTAATGGTATCTGCTTTTTTAATAATCTCCATATTTAAAGGAAAGTTTAGGAACTTACCCATAACTCTTAGGTATCTTGAAATATGGAAATAGGTCTCTTCCTCAACCTTAATAGTAGAGCTACCAGAATGAGCTAGAAAACACTCTGGAAGGCAGAGTGATGGAGCAGGGTACAGGCAAGCCTATACCAGCCTGGGATGCCCCAGCACTCACTACCCCTTTTCACCCTCATCCTCCCAGCACTCACTCTGTGTATTCATCTAAGGAATACTGAAAATCTCTCCACCGACAGAAGACGTGAACAGACATTTTTCCGAAGAAGAAAGACACACGGCCAAAGACACATGAAAAGATGCTCAATATCACTCATCATCAGGGAAACGCGAATCAAAACTATAATGAGATATCACCTCACACCTGTCAGAATGGCTAAAATCAAAAACACAAGAAACAAAAGGTGTTGGAGAGGATGTGGTAAAAGGGGAACCCTCTTGTGCTGTTGGTGGGAATGCAAACTGGCGCAGCCACTCTGGAGAACAGTACGGAGTTTCCTTGAAAAGTTAAAAATAGAATCACCCTATGATCCAGAAATCACACTACTGGTCTTTACCCAAAGAACACAAAATTACTAATTCAAAGGGCTATATGCATCCTGATGTTTATAGCGGCATTATTTACAAAAGCCAAATTATGGAAACTGTCCAGGCGTCCATCAATTGATGAATGGATAAAGAAGATGTGGTATGTATGTGTGTGTGTATATATATATATATATATATATATTTATATATATATATATGTAATAGGATATTATTCAGTCATTAAAAAGAATAAAGTCTTGCCATTGGCAACAACATGGATGGAGCTACAGAATATTATGCTAGTGAAATAAGACAGTCCATGAAAGACAAATACCATATGATCTTACTCATATGTGGAATTTAAGAAACAAAACAAATGAGCAAAGGGAAGAAAAAGAGGGGAGGGCAAGCCAAGAAACAGACTCTTAACTATAGGGAACAAACTGGTGGGTACCAGGGGGAAGGGTATGGGTGAAACAGGTGATGGGGATTAAGGGGTGTACTTGTCCTGTATGTATGTATGGAAGTGTTGAATCACTATATTGTACACCTGACATTAATATTACACTGTATATTAATTAACTGGAACTTAAATACAAACTTTTAAAAATTTATTTATAAAAAGAAAAAATAAAATCTCCCCACTAAACATCTACACACACACACACACACACACACACACACACACACACACCGCTCCACCCGCATACACACATGGGCCTGAGCTCCCGAAATTGGCTACTAAATCACAAAGAAACATTAAAGAGAAGGCATCGCTTTTCTGAACTCCAAAGACTGAATTTCACTGAATATACAGGGCAAACATTTGAAATCCCAAACTCCAATTGCCCTGATATGGAAAGCCTGGTATACTTAGCATAAAAAAAAATAGTAAAAATTATTCCTAGTCAATAATAGTGAATCTTTCTTGGAAGTCTTGGTTGATATTTGGCTTATTAGGCAATCCTGAAATTTAACATGCTATTTGGTATTGAGTTCAACATTTTCGAGTAATGACTAAAGTTGATCTTTCCTGTTGAACAACAGGAGATTGGTGGCCAAGATGGGAGAAAAAAGTTATTAGCTATAGGGTTTTACTTGTAATATAAATTAGTCTCCTTTTGAATGCTAAGATCCTTGAATGCCCTCTTAAGAAGCGTTTATTAAGTGATCTTTATCATATCCAGGGGATAGTACTATGGGTGTGTGTTTCTTTCTAGTGGAAGGAGACAGGAAAAGAAGGGCAAAAAAGAGTTTATTTCTCCCCATCAATACTCCCAAAAGAGATTCCTAGAGATGTCAGAATAAAGACAGGAAAAATCCATTTACTTTTCAGTGAAGACTGGGTATAATTTATTTTTTGAGGTTTTGCTTAATTCGAACCCCTAACTCCATTGTTAATCCCTGTCAGTTTCCCCTGTAATTACAATCTGTTGAAATGTCAAACAGATGGGAGGCAGTAAAATCCTTTTAAATTCTCTTGGTAGGCTAGCTTTTATTCAGGCAATCAGGAATTTCACCAAGAGGCAGAAAGATAGAGGAAAGGAATCAAACAGACCAGACACGGAGTGAGAATACAACTGGGAGAAATCCACAGGCCAACATGGTCAACATGGCATTCCTGAGACCTACTTGCTACTTCTCCTCCCTCCTGTGCTCAGAGATCCTAAGCGCAGTTTCAGAATCCTTCTCAGCCCAGGAAGCCCAAACCACTCGATAATCCTGGGCACTAGAGATGAAACCCATTTCTCATTTTTTGGGGGGGTGGATAGGATTTATGGGACAAAAGATGAGAAATCATGGACAACTGAATCAGATATATTTCTGAATAGTCACTAAGCAGGTGGCCTAGAAGGCCTGATTTGAAAAATGCCTTAAACATAAATTTTACAAATGAGGAAGCTAAGTTTCGGAAGCCTGTTCCTTGACAAACACCAACATAATTGATGACAACCATAAATAGCATGTTTCAATGGCATCACATGTCTGCCATCCCACCCATCAATCAGAAGCATGCATCTGCATTTTAAAATATGCTTATAATTGCTTATTATTCAAGTTTACTGTTGCAAAAGCACTCATGGTCCGATATACTGTGAGTAATTGAGTCTCTACTATATATTGTTACATGATTTGCATGATCTGGACCCCAAGGTCCTAGCATGACATTTCCCTCTTTTCTCATTACGGACTATTCACAGCATCCAAAGACATGACAGAGGCCCGAACGGTGATGCCTTGATCACTGCCAGGCTGCAGGCATTGAAGCCATGCTTGCTGCAATTCTCCTTGGCTAAGTTAGACACATGCTAAAATGGATACAAGGATCCCAAAGCAATTGCCTTCTAGGACACTTAAATGAAGGCAAGTGAACACAAGGTGGACAAGGGAAAGCTTTCAAGAACCTTGAAATTGAATTTGGAGTCACTAATACAGCTGGGAAATGATAGCACCGAATGTCTCAAGGTCACTTGCTACAGAGAAGGGGCCTTTATTTCAAAGAAATTGCCTTGTCTGCCAAGATAAAAGGGAGACATATACACAGCAAAGAAAAGGAACAGCTGCTACAGAGCGCTACCAAGGGAGAGGCTGCAAAACAAATCACCAACGGGAAAGGGAATGAGGAACGCCACACATTTCTTCCCTCATTGGGCAAGAAGAGCTCTTCTTCTAACTCGGCGGACGAAAAGTAGGCTGGCTCCAAATGGCCGTTTAGGCCCAGTAGGGCCATTTGCACGAATAGGAAAAGCTAGAGAATAATACGATTTTCTCCAGTGTGCCAAATCAATGGCCATATTGCACCTGCTGCAGCTGGATCGTAAGGGCTGAAGCCTTCTGGAACCATTTTAGACCACATGGTCCCCATAGGCAGGAGGTACTCACAGAAACACCATTTCTTTTTACCTGTGGATAAGACATCCAGCAAATTCCAGGAGGCAATATAAATAGACTAAAACCTCCCTTGTTTCTGGAGTGGATATGAAGACACTGCAGAACCAGTATTTTCTCCTCTGCTTTCTTCTTGAACTTTTATAGTTTTAGGTTCCACACTGAGTCTATGAACTGGGTTTGGTTTTTTTTCTTTTTTAAGATTTATTTATTTTTGAGAAAGAGTACAAGCAAATTGGGGTAGGGACAGAGGGAAAGAATCTCAGGCAAACTCCCCACTGAGCAGGGAGCCTGGCTCAGGGCTCCATCCCACAATCCACGACATCATGACCTGAGCTGAAACCAAGAGCTGGCCACTTAACCGACTGAGCCACCCAGGTGCCCTGAGTCTAATGATTTGTTTCGAGTATATTTTTTACATAGAGATAAGATCTGGATCACAGTTTGAATTTGGACATGGATATCCATTTGTTCCAGCTTTGTCTGCAGAAAAGACTATCCTTTTTCCATTGAATTGCCTTTTCAACTTTGAAAGGAGTCTATTAATCCATATATGGGTGCCCATTTCTGGATTCCATTCCATTCCTCTGATCTCTACTGTTATCCTTCTGCTGTTAATACACGGCTTGATTACTGTAGCTTACGGTAAGTCTTGAAATCAAGTAATGTGAGTTGTCCAGCTTTGTTTTTTTATTCAAAATTGTTCTATTTTTAGATTTTGTCTTACCATATGCATTTTAGAATTATCAATTCCCACAAAAAAAATTCTGCTGGGATTTTTGGGTGGACTATATTGAATTCAATTCCAATTCAAATTGAAAACCATAGTTTTTTACTTAACCCTCCTTGGAAATGTTTGTTTTTTTTTCTTCCATACCAGTGGCCTGGTTCTCTTGGACATGGAATATGATAGAATTAAAACATTCCATAATTATTCATTACTTTTATTCCACATTACACACATAATCTCTAAGAATGCTCATACTACCACCAGCAGTATAATTATTGGTTACAATTAAAAACTTTTTGCTTGTCTCTCTGTTCTTCTTCCATTTTTATCATGCACTGTATCTATGTTTTCTGAACATATCCATATTCTTCCCATCATAAACGCTCTCCCTTAATTAAGAATATTTTTTCCTTAAAGGCACATTTAAAATCCATTTATTCAACTTAGTTACACTTTGAGTCCTCCAAAAATGATTTTAAGCTGCTTTAAAGAAACACAGTTAAGAAAAAACGGAGACAAATACGCTGACCAGAGTGTAAATGTGTGCTGTAATTAAGCACAATATTTGGGTCTACGCATCCTAACAGGCAAGCTGAAGATGGAAATGTGACCAAGTTACATAAATTGGGGGTTGTCTTTAGAAAATCTTTATTTTATTTTGCTTTTATCCCTCCAATTCAATGCCAAAAATATATTTTTTCATATTGCATTAATAATAGGAGACACATTTGCAGTGTATAATAACATTCTCAACGAGGGTTTCACAGAAACGCAAAAGTGAAATTTATATGGAAAAAAAGTTCAAAACATAATACTGAAGTGCAAAGTAGTAAGACTGAGTGATCTTTTAAGGAAAGATCTTTTCTTGTACTCCGGTTTTAAACACCTTGCTAGGGGCGCCTGGGTGGCACAGCCATTAAGTGTCTGCCTTCGGCTCAGGGCGTGATCCCGGCGTTATGGGATCGAGCCCCACATCGGGTTCCTCTGCTATGAGCCTGCTTCTTCCTCTCCCACTCCCCCTGCTTGTGTTCCCTCTCTCGCTGGCTGTCTCTATCTCTGTCAAATAAATAAATAAATAAATAAATAAATAAATAACCTTGCTAGGTACTTGATGTAGCTGTTGCTATCTCTCCCCTTCCTCTTTCCATATCCTACTCTCTCTATATTATGTGTATATATTATAATTATACAGAGAACTATAATATTATATATTTGCTTTCATATTTAATTTTTATATTTATACAAATATACACATATAATAACTATATATAGAACTTCTTAGTTTCCTAACTAGAAAGAACATCCCTGCTATCAGTAATACCACCCAGAACGTTAGTTGACTCTTTGAATCAAGAACAGGCATTTGAAAATTATAATGAGCCACCCCTTAGAAACTGCCACAGGTACTTTGCTGCCATGTTTATGCCCTGTTAAAGCAAACCTGACGTCAACTTCAGGGGCAAGGTAGAGGGAGAAAACATTAGATGTGGATATAATTATATGAAAAAAGGAGCCAAAAAATGAGAAAGCATCAACAAGGCATGTGACTAGTGGGTGGGCAGTGGGAGAAGCGATGGAGAGTAATAGGGCCTCTTGGGGACCAGGCCAGGAAAGGAAGAACACAGAGACATTGGTGGCCCATTGTCAAATTCCAGCGGGACCTACAGGGAATGGGTGTGGCTTGGGGAAGCCTGAATTTGTTAAGAGGACAATGGCTTCATGCACAGTAAATGACAGGATTACTGGAAAAGATCATCTGAATAGGAGTAGGGTCAAAGATCCAAGATTAAAGTCTCCTGCGTTCTCTCAGAGTGAAAACTCCATTTTATAAGAATTCTATTACAAAAATATTTTCCATATTGAACCACACTTCATGATATGCTATATGAAATAGCATTTCATCTGCTTGAAGGGGATAGCTTGCTGATATTCAGCTAACTAAATTCTTATTACCACTTGAGAGCAGGTGGGTTCTGTCAAAAACCTTCTGCTTATACAGCGTGGACGGTCCCACATTTTTACGCCAATTTCTCTATTTTCCTCTTGTGACTGTATTTTATTGCAGCACTGTAAGGACATTCTGACCTCTTAGTTCCCTGAGGGCTACGATTGACTAGAAATACTCTCAACTGCTGAGGGAAGGGAATAGGAATTCTTGGTAGGTCTTTGGTCAATCACTTAAGAACATCTATTTCATATAAGTCATTCCTGGAAATTTTTTGTATTGCTTAAATATGTTGTGCACCTTTTTGCTTCGCTGTCGTGATGTAAGGACACACGGGTTAATGTGAAGGAAGCTTATCTATTTGCTAAAGAAATCAAGCCTTTTAAGGGACAGATATATGGGTTAGTTGTAATATTAACACTGATTCTTCAGCTCTTTCCTTATGACACCAATGTAATGTATTATTTACACTCACAAATTATTGAAATTTTATATGATTCTTGATAAAAGGTCCTCATTAGGAGAAAAAAAAATCCTACCCACGGGAAACAAGGGTTTCACCTGAAAAGTACAGACGATATATTCCCTTAGTAAAGCTGGATAGAAAGTCTGGTATATTGGACAGAACACCGAACTTAGGGCTAAAGGCATGGACTCAAACCTTAGGTCTATAGCAAGTCGTATTACAAGTTGTCTAATATTGGATGAGTCATTGAGTAGGTTTGCGTCTTGATTTCTTTCTCTAGTTTACAAGTAGAGATAATAATAACAATTACCCTCATGGGATTGTAGTCATGATCAAATGAAATAACATATGAAAAATTTATTGGGACATGCTAGAGTATTCTGTAGCTGTAATCTGCCTTTGTGTGTGTTTGTTTATAATAGTCTAGGTCTACTCTGTTTGTTTAAAAAAAAAAAATCCCCATTCAGATTATTTTGGTGGGAAACCTGCCTTCACGCTGCCATATTTCCCCAAACAGCTATATTTGGTCATTAGATGGCGTCATTCCTCCCACCAGGTGAGAAGGACTGGCTTGTGAATGACCCCCTCTAGGCCCTCCAGGGAGGAGAAGCCATTGAACTGTGTGGAGAGTGAGTGACACTGACCCCAGAGTCAGCACAGTGTGTTCCCCATCCCAGCCCATAATCGCTTCCAACTCCAAAGATCATCAAGCCAACTATTCTTTTCATTTTCAGGGCAAGTTGTTGGCTGCTTTAAGATTATGGGTGTTATTTATATGGTTGAGAGCATAAATGATTATATACACTAATATATTTTCATCAGCTTTTGAAAGAGACCCCTCCGTCCACACCCTCTCCCTGACATACACCCGCTGGTTATGCCCTGAAACATGCCATTAAAGAATAAGTTTTTCTTTTTGCTGACAAACAAAATCAGGTGCTAATCAGTAGGAATTCAGTTGGCAGAGATGTCTCGCTCATCAGTGAAATTACATCTGGATCTTGTTGGCTTGGTAGGAAACTCTTCTGATGGGAAACTAAAATGAAAAAAAAATGTCCTCCGTCACTTACCATTAAAAAACAATATAAACAACCACAACACCTCGTCAATCAAGCAAACAAACAAAATCCCGCCAGTCATTAGGGTGTTGCCAACCAATTTTATGACTCTGTGCCCCCTTCCCACAAAAATATGAGTCAATAAGATGTAATGATTAGGTTTGCTTATTCAAAATTTTAATTGATTACTCTCGAAAACAGTTGGGGTTCAGCAAGCCTGTCCTGTTGTTTCTGTGAGCACTTAAACAAAACTGTGTCAGTCAGAACTGCCCCATTCAGTCCTATTACATGAGGTTACTACCAAGCTCTGTAGCTATTGTTTACCCTTTAAAGGAAACACATGAAGCATTAGCATTTACGAACAATAAGTCTCCCCAGATGGTCTCACTTAGGTAGACGTGCTTCATCCATCGGTGAAGATCTATCAGCCAAGTCATAGAACTAGGTTGGCAGAGACACTTTTGTTCTTAACCAGGCTCTTAGCACATGAAAACGAAGTTGTTTACCCCCCTTCTCTCCACCAAATATGCAAAGACAAGAGAGTAAGGAGGGGAAAAAAAAAAAAAACAGGACCAAAAACCATAAGCACAGTATGTAACAGAATGACCATTAACCAGGATATAGTAGTTCTGTCAGAAATAGTCTCATCTCACTATAAAGAGTTTTGATGCCTTTAGATATATACCCAGAATTGGTACTGCTGAATCACATGGTAGCTCATATTTTTAATTTCTTGATGATCCTCCATATTGATTTCCATGGTGGCTGCCCCCATGTACAATCCCATTCACACAAGGGTTCCCTTTAATCCACATCCTCGTGAAAAATTGTTCTCTCTTGTCTTTTTGATAATTGCTATCTTAACAGGTGTGAGGTGATATCTCATTTTGGTTTTGGTGTGCATTTTCCTGATGATTAATGATGTTGAATACCTTTCCATGTCCCTGTTGGCCATCCATATGCCTTCTTCTGAGAAATACTTATTCAAGTTCTTTGCCCACTTATTAATTGTATTCTGTTTTGTTTTGGTTTTGCTATGAATTTGTATGAGTTCTTTGTATATTTTGGATATTAACACCTTATCAGATATTTGGTTTGCAAATATTTTCTCCCAATCAATAGATGGCCTTTTCATCTTCTTAATGGCTTCCTTTGCTGAGCAGAAGCTTTTTAGTTTGATATAGACATTACCTCAAAGAAATATCTGTGCTCTTGGGGCATCTGTGTGGCTTAGTCAGTTAAGCTGTAAGCATCTGATTCTTGGGTTCAGCTCAGGTTGTGATCTCAGGGTCATGGGATCAAGCCCTGTGTTGGGCTCTACACTCAGCAGGGAGTCTGCTGGAGATTCTCTCCCTCTCTCTCCTTCTGGTCCTCCCCCAACTCACTCACTCTTTCTCTCTCAAAATAAATAAATAAATCTTTAAAAAAAAAAGAGAGAGAGAGAGAAAGAAATATCTGTACTCTCATGTTTGTTGCAGTATTACTCACAATAGCCAAGGTATGGAAGTAACCTAAGTGTCCATCAATGGATGAACGGACAAAAGAGATGTGATGTATGTGTAATGGAATATTATTCAGCCTTAAAAAAGAAGAAAATCCTGTCATTTCTGGCAACATGAACTGGAGAACAGTATGCTAAGTGAAATAAGTCAGATAAGGAACGATAAATACTGTATGGTACAATTTAAATGTGGAATTTTTTTTTTAGTTGCATTTACAGGGGTGCCTGGGTGGCTCAGCCAGTTAAGTGCCAAACTCTTGATCTCAGCTCAGGTCTTGATCTCAGGGTTGTGAGTTCAAACCCTAAAAAAAACATTGGGGGTGCCTGGGTGGTTCAGTTGGTAAGCTTCTCACCCTTGATTTCAGCTCAGGTCATGATATCAGGGTTGTGAGACCGAGCCCAGCATCAGGCTCTGAGCTAGACATGGAGCCTGCTTAAGATTCTCTCTCTCCCCCTTCCTCTGCAGCTCCTCTTCCTTCTCTCTCTCTTAAAAAAAAAAAAAATTGCATTTGCAAACACTAGAAAAGTGTTTGGCAGGGACTTGGGGGTGGGGGAAATGGCAAGAGGCTGGTAAAAGGGCTATAACATGAATAAAGTCTAAGGATCTAATGTACAATGTGGTGGCTGTAATTGATAACCCTGTGTTGTGTAATTGCATTTTACTAAGAGAGTAGAATTTAAACATTCTCAGAAAGAAAGAAAGAAAGAAAGAAAGAAAGAAAGAAAGAAAGAAAGAAAAAGAAAGAAAGAAAGAAAGAAAGAAAGAAAGAAAGAAAGAAAGAAAGAAAGAAAGAAAGAAAGAAAGAAAGAATTAGGAAAGAGGAAAAAAACAAGTAAATATGTGAGGCGATGGATGTATCAAGGTGTTAAGTAACTTGAAGTGGAGGATCCTTTCACAAGGGGTACGTATATCCCATCACCACATTGAATGCTTTAAATATAACTTGGTTTGTCGATTATACCTCAATAAAGCTGAAAAAGAGTGTTTTGAATTGGTCATGCCTTTAACATAGAATATTGAACCCCCTGGGCTCCTTCCTTCCTTTCTAGCTGTAAAATCTCCAAATGTTTTCACATATATCAATTTATCTTGCCTCCATAGAAATCCTAAGAAGTAAGACTGCTAGAATGATCCTGGGTATTACAAATAAGATACATGACTTTGTCAAGGTCAACCATCTAAGAGTTGATACATATGAGATTCAAACTCATGTTTCCTAACATCTGATGTGGGCTTTTGTCCCCCCAATATTTCTCACCACCCAACTGCTATTTAATTTAGCTAGTAGAAGTCTGTTGGTCAATCTAAACCTTATGGACGCATCCGATAGAATCGGTTATAAGCATGAAAGTCCAAGCAAGCAAAAAAGCATATAGAAAACAGTTTCAAAATTCTCAGAGAACTACTAAAAATATCAACAAGAATAAGCATTTTCTAGCTTAATCCTTCACATAAATAGATACTACTGCTGACAGTGTTTCTTCTCGAGCTGGACTTCCCACTGTCAGCAAGACGCACGCTGAGATATTTACAGTGATTGTGTTTTACATCACGCCAGCACCATCCTTCCTGGCTTTTTCTGCGTTCTCTGAGCAGGGTGGGATAGAAGGCTGGGATCCTGTAGCCATGACCTCAAAAGCCCTGGGCTGGGCACTGTCAATGATGGCATGTTCTCCAGCTTTCAGTTCTTTGACTCCCCACCCTGACAACCAGAGGGATGGCTATGCACTTGAAAGTGCATTTTAGCTCCCCATGGTAAACCGACTACCTTTCTAATTTTTCTAATTTCTTCTAGATAAGGGTAGAGGACTCACATCAAAACTGAGTTTCCAACTGTCCTCACTCTGCACACTCAGTGTTGATTATCAACTTGCCTGGAACAAAACGGGAAGGGCCACCACTATGGCTCACCTGAATGTTCGAGTAATGTAGATTCACTTTGATACCATCAAGTTGTGTGTGTGTGTGTGTGTGTGTGTGTGTGTTGGGGCGGGTAGTTGTATGAATACTTTCAGGAACCTGAACTGTGAGCATATAAAAATCACTTCCTAGGGCACCTGGGGGTCTCAGTTGGTTAAGGGTCTGCCTGTGGCTCAGGTCATGACCCCAGGGTCCTGGGATTGAGTCCCACATCAGGCTTCCTGCTCAGCGGGGAGCCTGCTTCTCCCTCTGCCCCTCCCCACTGCTTGTGATCTCTCTCTCTCATGCTTTCTCTCTCTAAAAATAAAATAAATAAAATATTTTAAAAAAAAATTCCTAGGAAGGAGAAGTAGTGAAAGGGAAAGGAAAGCAAAGGGCACTACCAGATTGGGCCAGATGATTGCTTTAGCACAAGAGTTAAGAAATTTTAACAATTTCTTTCTACGAAGTCTGACATTTCTCCTGGACCCTTCTATTTCCATTCTTCCTCTTGCTTCTTTTGAAGTTCAGGTCCTTTGCGAAAACTTTCACCTGTTCGGTATCCCCAAAATCTTCCCTTAGCAACAGCTGTATTGAAACTCACTTCCAACGGTGAGCTGGCCAAGCACTGAAGGCTGCCTTTCTGCTCTCCAGACTGACGCCGAAGCAAATTTCTCTTTGTGTTTGCATTTATCGCAACCTCCACTCTCCACTCTTCTGTGAATGTCTCCAAATCTTGACGGCTCCTTCTGTGCCTCCAACACCCTGAGTTTATGCTTCTTTCCTAGCATTCATTTGTTTCAGAAATGTTTTACAGGTAGGACAGTGATGTGGACATAATATAGCTCTGAAATTTCTTATAGTGATTCTTAGCAGGGCAATTGTGTCTCCTGCCCTAGAGAAAAGACAGGGGTGGGATCGGCCATGTTGAGAAACATTTTTCCTTGGCAAAACTTTGGGGGGTGTTGCTTCTAGCATCTAGTGGGTAGAGGCCAAGGATTCTGCTAAACGTCCTACAATGCCCAGGATAGCTTTCTACTACAAAGAGGTATCCACCCCAAAATATCAATAGTGTTGAGGTTGACATTCCTTACTAACAGAACAACCTCTCATCCCCAAATAAATCCGTGTGTATGCCTTCAAAAGCACTGTTTTTCTTAGGAAGATCTGACCAATACAGCTGTCAGCAGTAGCATCTTTATCTAACCAATAACATTTCCAGCGCATACTGTCTTCTTTCCCCAGGAATTAACTCATGTACCATCTATAACCCTTTGGGAAGCCTATCAGGTAAATGTTATTAATCCCATTTTAAGGAAATTGGGACTGAGAAGAGTTAAGTGATCTGTAAAGGTCTCGTCCTATGACGTTGGTAGCAGAATTTGAATCTAGAACTTCTGGCTCCATAGCCAGGAGAAAAAGAATAAGTAAAGACATGAAGACAGAAAAACTCAGGGCATGTCGAGACACCAACCAGCAGTAAGATGCTTCTAAATCCTATTGTATAATAAGGTGTAATGTCCCCTTAAGCTAAGTAAAGTAAAATTGGCTTGGGGTCAGATGTTTGAGGCTCCCAAATGCCCTTGCAGGCCATGAATTTAGTAGAAGTGGAGGGCTGGGGGTAGATACTGGAGTAGCTGGTTAGAAATTTTCTTTAGAAGGTTCAATCTGGCAGTAAATGGGCCAACTGGAGAAGTGGAGATTATTTAAAAGATGACTGCAGCTTTTCAGGACCTACCTCTCATCACTAGGGATGGATGACAGAAAGTGAAGACATCCACTCAGAATTTGTTAGAAGCTGCCGTAGTCCACTCCAGATAATGTCAAAGTATTTGGGGCAGTAAATAATTACCCCCTGGAGGTCTTTGAATACATTTTGGGTCTATGTTACCACACACTGAACTAGCCACAAATTCTCAGACTTTATTGCTCAGATCAAAAACCTGGACGTATACATCCCAGACCTACATATTCTTGATACGAGGTGAATAAAGAATTAACCCATTTCCAGAACTCAAAAGCAACATTGCAAAACGTCTCTCCACTTCAGCCACCCGAGCCTTTATTAACAAAGTGGACCCACCATTGTCTTTTAGAGTATGAGGATTTAGAAAACATATTACAGATGAAGGGTATGGTAAAGCTTCTTCTCGATAAATCTGAGCTTGATTTTGAGTTTTGAGATGAAAAATATGCTAAGCAGCTAGAATTTCAGGGAGCGTACACATGTTCTCAAAAGAATAATGCAAAACATAGCCCAGAAGCCTCCCACCAGTTACACCTGGAGTGAAGTGTATTCTTCTGTGAATGTCTTCCTTAACCTCCCACAGATGGAAGGGAAGCCAGTGTCACCTGTGATCTATTTCTCCTATAGCTAGTGGTGGCAGCTTGTTTTGCATTTTTTTTTTGCCTTCTTTTTAAACATCAGACTAATCCATCATGAGCAGAGACTGCTTTCATTGTATAGGCTTTTGAATTTCAGAATGCCTGATTTGTTTATTTAAATGAAAAGAGTTTCCAAAAGAAAGCAGAAAAGCTAGGAAGAGGTTCAGCTTCTCATTTCCAACCAAATATTCATTTTGCCTCTGGGATCACCATCTTAAGAGTTGTCAAGGCACAAATACTCTGCCCAAAACCTTATCAGAGGGAGCATCTCCATCGAAGTGTCCAGAAAACTTGTACGCAGGGCACAGCCCTTCTGCCCTTCCTGCCCTTTGGCCATTTCCATGGCACAGCATAGTTAATGACTTCGTGAGGATTTTCTCCCCAAACCTGGTAATAATTGAGCAAGTATTTACCCCATGTATCATTGCTGTGGTTCTGTGGTACTCAGGATAGAATTGGAAATAATCTTAGGCAAAAGAGATGATATTCATCAACGAGTATGCTCTCTCTTTTGAGTTACAGAAGATCTCAGCTCTCCTATATTGTTCTTCAATATTGCCCTGTCAGGGAGAAAATTTCCCCTAGGCATGTCTTTGTGGAAATATCAGAAGAATGTTCCAGAACACTGGACAGCGAAATTCCTGTCCATGAGTGCTTCTCTCCAGGAAAACATTCTTTCTGCTCTAATACAAAATTTCAGAAAGGCTTCTGTGAGGATACATTTTGCATACTGAGGAGACTCAATTATATTAGTCCAAATTATGGATCCGTGGGCTGTACGTTAAGCATTAAGAACTTACTGAGTTCTGGGGAGCCTCGGTGTTAAGCAGGCTGCCTTTGGCTCAGGTCATGGTCCCAGGTTCTGGGATGGAGCCCCACATGGGGCTCCCTGCTCTGCAGGGAGTCTGCTTCTCCCTCTTCTTCTGCCCCTCCCCTCCTGCTCACGCTCTCTCTCACAAGCTCTCTCAAATAAATAAAATCTGAAAAAAAACAGAAAAAAAAAATAACTTACTCAGTTCCTGGTAAGTATCCTTTCCTGTGAAGGTTACATTCAAGTGTGGTATGTAGTTATTTCGTCCTTGAGGAGTTTAAGGGGTGGTTGGAAGGCAATGTTAATTTAAAAGTGACTGCAGAGAGCAAAACAATAGTGTCCAATCAAGGGAGAGGAGTCCTTTGGTGTGGATGTTAAGTGTGCTCTTAAAATTCAGAGGAGATAAATGAAGGTTGGCACACTCCGAGACTACCTCCTTGTGGAGATAACATTTGAACTGGATTTTAAGCCTTAGCATTTGAATATATCACAATGCAGAGATGAAATGTCAAATCTGGAGAGAAACACAAATAAATAAAAAGTTGGCATGACCCACTAGGATAAGGATAGGAACGTGGCAGCATAAACAGAAGGTCTTTCGGACAAGACATAGGTTGTTAGTGTAGGGGCATCAAAAATAGGACTGGAGGAGTATCATGAGAACAGACCGAAGGACCTTGAAAACTTAACAGAAGAATTTGGCCTTGATGCCACAGACCATAGAGTTATTGTAGGTTCTGGGGAAGAAAGCTCATGGTGAAAACCATGAAAAACTGATGAAGCAGGGCATAGGTTGGGGGAAAGTTAGAGAAATGTAGGACACAGCAACAAGGACTTGTATTCATGATCCCTGAAGAGGAGGGAGAAAGGCACAGATAAATCTGAGAGTCCTCCTAAAGTCCTGGTGACTGAGGGTTTGGGGAGGGGGCATCAGTGAAGGCGATTCCAAGACTGGAGGTGGGATGGTTATAACCCACTGAAGGAAGTCTTCAGAAGATTTAGGAAGGACCTTACAGTCTCTTTCCCCAGCAGAGGTTCCCTTTAGGTCTTCCCTAAAGAGCACCTGGAATGGAAAAACAAATACAAGAACAAAACCCAGCTTTCATTCTGTCAAAGCTGGTAGAAGACTAAATGGTATTTCTGAAGAATAAGTCCTTTCAAATATGAAAAGTTATTGATTTGATGAAGGGCCTGATTTGTTCCATTTTTTTACTTCATTACAGCAACACCGGTGTGTATATTTTTTGAGAAATAAAATCAATAGAGAGGAAAACGTAGAACCATCCTGTGGTTCTGTGTTCTCATAAGAGCCTATTGATGGTATAAGGACCTCAGACCTCTCCCTTGCAGCCACAGCCTTCATCCACCTTTTACACCCTTCTCATTCCTGATCAGGGGTGCAAAACCCTCTTCTACATGCTGCACTGTGACTCAGACAGGCTTCCTCTGCCTTTCCAATGACTGCTCTCAGCTCCTTGCTTTCCTACCAAGAACTCCACCCTGTCCTCTCAACCCCACCAGGACAATCAGGTTAACCAGAAAGTTAAGTTAACACATTCAGAATTTTGGTGTGCTTTCTCTTAATTCTTTTCACTCTAAGTCAAGGAATCCATCTAGCTAAAGGAGTGGGAATAATATGCTTGGAACCTACACTAGTCTGATCTCTAAAATAATATAAAGCAGTGGAAATTACTTTGAAAATAGGTACCACCTTATACATATAATAGGTCATATTTAAATCTTTGCATGGTTCTACTAATTTCTTATTTTTAACGTTATGCTGAAATTTCACATCTATCACATGGCTCTAATGATCTCATATAGAACCTTTTAAAGGAATGCCTTGACTGCAATGAGTTTTAACTTCTGGGCTTTTAAATCAAATTAATAACTTTCCTAATAGGAAAAGAAGGAGCAGAAGTGAATAGTGTAGAGAAAGAGCATTGGGTTTGGTGCAGAGATTGATTCCAAGAGAATCAGGATAGTTAGGATAATTCCGATTTGTATTGATGATACTCTCACCGGCATCTCTTCCCTTAGCAATGGTCTCTTTTTGATTTAGTTGTAGATAAAACTGTTCTTAAATGTGTGGACACAATCCAGTCTGTAGACACTGCAGCTAAGCTTCTTCCACATGCAAATGTCACTATCCTTTTGCTCAAATAGACCTGATTTTCAACTACTGAATGCTGAGATGGAAGCCACAGGAGAAAAGCTCAGAATATGGTCTCTGGGACTGGTTTGGAAGACCACACAGGTTTGAATCTTGTTTTTGCCATTTACCAGATTTGTGACCTTAGTGAAGTCACTTAATATTCTGAACCTTGATTTTTTGATAATATAAGAATAATAATAACTAATTGGTTGTTGTAAGAATTAAATAAGAATGTATATGAAGGGCTTAGCAAGCACCTAATAAAATATTTAGCACTGAATAAAATATTATTATTTGTCACCATGTCCTATGATAGCTCTATGAGCCTGAAGGACATCTTTTTATCGATGAAGTGTAAATATCTAAGTTTGTTCTGTATAAAAGAGAACTTGCATTATTTTTCAAAAAGCTCCTCTTCTCATTGTCCTTAGCTTGATTAATAAGATCATCAATCTCCCAACTGAAATCTCCCAACTGAAAAATGGGAAGTATTGGACTTTTAGTGTTTTTTTCCCCCAATCCTTTAGCCTCCACATCCTCGAACCCAGTTAATCAAACCTCTATCACTGCCAGTTTTTTCCTTTAAAACAATGGTAGTCCACCTTTTTGTAGTTTACAGACTCTTTGGGGAATTTGTGAAACCACGAATCTTCCCCATGGAATAATGCACCCAATGTACAAAATTTTATAGAATATTTTTAGGATAAAAAGACCCCGCAGGTCCCTAGGTGTCTAGGGACTCAAGATGAGAACCCAGCTTCAAAATATTTTTCCAATCTAGATGTTTCTTTCCATTTCTCTGGCCTCCATGCTAGTTTCAACCCTCTTTACCTCTTGCCTAATACAACTCGTCCTCCAGATTCCAGTATGTTCTTTCTTCCACTTAGATTCCATAGGTTCACAGAATCTCTTTTCTCTAAAATAACATCTTTAACTCAAATTCTCTTGAAATTTTTTATTATCGATACACCGATTCTCAAACTTTACTATGCAGAGTGAGCCAGAGAGATTCTGAATGTAAACCTGGCATGGATTCCCGAGATTTATATACTTTTAACAAATTGGCTAGGTGATTCAAACACTAGTGTGTTCAAAATCCCTTTGAGAAACACTATCCTGAGATGGTCCCTTGAGGCTAATTTCCTCGTTCATGGTTTTGTTTAACCTCCCCTTTGTACTCTCACAAACTGAACATGTTTAGAACTTGTCCTTTGCTTTTACTTGCCCTTCAAGCTAGGAAATTCTCTTTACTCTCTCAACTTCATTGAAAAAACTGCTTAGTTTTTATTGCTCAATGCTGCCACTAACTCTTCCATAGATTCTTTCCTCACCAGTTCCCCTAATAAGAATGTCTTCACACACGGTTGCCATGTGCTCCATTATACAACATTGTAGATTTTTCCTGCATTATCGTTGATTGTGTGCATGCCTCTTACCTTCACTAGATTGTACAACTCTTGAAAGCCAACCAGTTCCTACTTACTCCTTCTTCCATCACAGGGCTCAACACAGAATCATGGACGTTGTAGATACTCTTTAAATGTTTGCTGCATGGTCGAATTTGCATCTATGTGCCACATTTCTTGAAACACCGCATCTTGTCCTGAGAACAGCAGAACTTGCAGCTAGGGTACAGAGTTGTCTCATTTGTAACAGTGAAGTGGCAAGCTGTTGTGCTAAGCTAGCTTATACTGACTTAGAAGAACCACTCGTGTGTATTTCGTCCCAACTTTGAGTTCAGTGACATCTTTTTGGTAAGCTTGAAACCAATCACAGTGATAGTATTTACAACCCAGAGATTGGCAAATATTACAAATCTTTTTTTTTTTTGCAAATGATTTGCTGCTATACCATTGCCAATAGCAAAAATAGTCATAGAATTCCTGTGCACCTTCAAAGAATCCAATCTAATAGGAAAACCACATTTAGCAATCTTGAGAGCCACCATTTGTAAGTAAAACGCACAGATCAAAGCCCGGAAACCTTCACTGTCCAGAATGGCATGGCGAAAAATATACCAAAACACCAAGATCTAGGGTTTTCCTTGGTCTTCCATTTGCAAGCTATGAGATTTAAGCAAATTGCTTGGATCTCTTCTGGGCCTTAATATCATCACCTATATAGTAGAAAACTCAATGCCTTCCCCCACCTCTCTCAAGAGCCACTGAAGAGCAAAATGAGGGACGCCATGTGTGCAGAAGCATTTTTAAAATTGTAAACTGCTATCAAAATACGTTCTTCTTTCTACCATTGAGATCCTAGGTTCAGTTTTATGAAGGAGACCCCAGCCACTAAGAGAGCGGCAGTTGTTCATTTACCTTCACTAATCAATTTAAATTCATGAAGTCAGTGCATGTTTTAAACGCTGCATGTACCACCGTCTTCCTACCTGCTACAATGCCAACCAGGTTCTGGATTTTACCTCTTCTCTCTTAATTTGCATGGAATCCTCCCTCTGCCCCGACAGTAAACCCTAAATTAATCTGATTTTTATCACAAAATTTATTGAAATAGAGACATACCGTGTAATGACCCTCCCTACTCCCCATCACACAAAAATAAATGGAATTGATTAGTGATTGACTTCAAAGTGAGTAATTGAGTTTTAATGGGTTTATAAAACAGATTGGAATCAAGGCAATAAATTAAAAGCAAAACAAAAAAATAACAAGAAAGGATGTTTTACAACTTAGTTCCATTACAGTCTATGCTAACCAGATTAAAAAGTAATTGGCATGTCAAGTAAAATTATAGTGGCCACGCAAATGAAAGAGCAGCGGGCTCTTTTTGTGTGGAGGGTGTAAAATAGACAAAAAGAAGGGAAGGAAGTAGAGGGAGTGGGGAGAGGGCAGACTGCTTTTTCCTGGTGGTCCTTATGCTTTCACTTTCCAAGATGTCTTCATAGAAATAGACATTATCATCAACACATGGTAATGAGCTGCCTGGCTTCAACTGAACCCTTTCATGTCCTCTATTATCTTTGTATAACATATCAGAGGATATTTATGACTGTGTGGTTTACCCATTTTAAATGTCTCTAAATCAATGACAGTGAGAAGACAGACTATTCTCAATAATTCAGGAGGCTTTTTTTAATAGACTATTTTTTTTTAATAAAGAGGGTCACATATGATGTAAAATAAGAGGCACTGGTAATGGGAGAATCAAAAGCCACCATAAAATAGGGAGATCCTGTAAGTAAATTGGACGTAACCATCGTCCCTAGGAGCCTTGACCATACGTCATGGGCACTTAAGGAATTGAATCCACAGAACCACAGTTCATTATCCCTGAGAATTCATGGGTGGCTGGTGAGAAGCCTAAAGAGAGGGAAAGGGCAGATGTAGCAGCAATTTTTAAAACAGCTGTCTCTAGAATCTCCACAGTCTGAGAACCTATTGTTAACAGCTGAAAAGTCATTAAGCGTGGAGATTCAGGACAGAGTGTCTGCTGATGAATCTGCCGAGCAAAGCCGCTGTGCTTCCAGTGTATGCGGGGGGTTGGGCTGGGTGCAGTGTCGATGGCAGAGGATGGATGGGAGTTAGCCAAACCTCCCCACAGACACATCTATCCATTAGCTGGGGTTTTCAAGGTAGACCGGGAGCGCTCGCATTGGATGCCTGGGAAAGTCAAAGTGGCCAAACGAGGAATCTTTTAGGAGATAATAAGAATGCTTTCCAGCGGGGCTGAGATCAGCTCTTCAACAGCCAGAGAATCCTGAGTGCTCACAAAGTCTTACGTATCACCGACAAAAAGCAGCCATGCCCATCGAAAGAGAGAACAAACTTGTTTATCACATAGGAAATGAGGACAAACTGGTATTTATCATGCATTTACTTTAAGAATCTGTAGTCCTGGCTAGATTCAGGTCAAGAAGATAAATAGGCAAATGTCCAGATAATTACACAAAGTAATCACCCCCATAAAGATCAGTCACTCAGTTAATACAGCGTGAACTTAATATTCCTTTAACAAACTCTTCATTGAGCAGATCTAGGATGGAGATGACGTGTTGATTAAACTCAGAAGATCAATTGTTATCCACGTTATACAATAGAGAGGGAGTACAAAAGTGCCTCTTCTTTCTTTTTCTAGCTTTCCTGTAAAAAAAAAAATCTTTAAATGCATTTAATACATTTTTCTTTCTTCAAGCTGTGCTTTAAAAAGCCTGTGACCACAAAAGAGGAGGCACGGTTCAAATTGATTTAAAAACTCGAAAAGAATTTTATGTCAAGTTGAAGAATTGTTTATCTTCATTTCCATAACGCTCTTGTTTTTAGTTTGAGTTATTTTAAGCAAGTTTGCTCAGGCAAGTTAGCCCAATTGCTTAGAGCTATTGCAGGACAGAAACAACAATGCACAGACTTCTTAATTTTGCAGATGTTACAAAACAAAATATTGATTTAAAAAAGATCGGGGATTTAATTCAAGATGGAATATTCGATGACCTGGCCAAAAAACCAAAAAACCCCACAAAAAACAAAAACAAAAAATGGTCCTTAAACATGCTAATGGTTGCCTGAATTCACTAAAGATAAAATAAAAGCAAAGCAAAAAATATACCAGATATCCTTTTTCCACACATCACAGTGGACAAAATTTCCAAAGTTTAATAGCACAGTTCGGTTGTAAAATTGTCGGCAAACAGAACCACAGAGATATTTGGCAATATCTAGAAAAAGAAGACAGTGCGTAAGCCTCACAAGGTTTATACTCTAGATATACTCATGCAGAGTAATAGATATTTTTAAGGTAATTCATGTGTCATGGTTGCAAAAGCCAAAGAAGTCAAACAATGTGAATGGCCATCAAGAAGAGTACTGATAAATTAGATGGATTCATAAAATGGACTAGTTTGAGGCTGGGAAAAAAGAGCGAAAGAGGGAAAGAATGAAACTGATCTCCAGAACAGACCGAGAAGAGCAAAAAAAGCAACATGCTGAACAGTTTGTATAACAAGATCTCTTTTGTGTACAACGAGCAGGAATAAAACTATATATTCGTATTTGCTTGCATACACCTAGAAGCTTCCGGAAGGATCCACACAGGTCAACAGCCGTGAGTTGACCAGGCAGAAGCAGCAGGTTAGAAGAACGTGCTGGATTGATCCAAGGAAGCATACTTGACAACCACAAATCATTTTGCTATTTTTCCTATGATAATTGGAAGGCAGAAATTTGGGCGCCATTTTGGAACTAATATTACCTTCTTCATTCTGAAGCTATCAGAGTTTGGTATTTTGCTAAATTCAAACTTTTGTTTCCAAATGTATTTGACTCATTCATTGCAGGTTCAAAGGGCTGCAGAGCTGAATTCCAGCCCTTTATTAGACTCTCATGAAGTCAATTGACTGCTCTTTATATACCAGTACCTGTTTAGTTAGATATGGTAGACACATGCCTTTTTTGGGGAGGGTGTGTTCAGGAGACCTGTTGAATTCCTACCTTTGCAAGTGTTGAATGACCTGCTTGGCCTCTGGGGCTTGCTTCTGGGTCACAGTTCCCGTAAGGGCCTCCCAGGTCCTACACAAAACAATGACCTTTCCAACTTCTGGTAAATGCTTATCTATCTCTTCCATTATGAATACTTTTCATTTTTAAACTAGCTTCTGCATTAAAACTTTCTAGCACCTTCTACGTTTCCTTACTAGCACTTCCACACCCGAAGTCATTTCTGCATTTATTTGTTTAATGATAATCCCTGGCCCTAAATGTAAATCCCAGGACTGCAGAGAATGTGTCTACGTTGGTCTCTGCTGTAACCTCCGGGCCTAGCCCAAGGTAGGTCAATCAATACGAGTGGAATTAGTGAAACATTGTTCTAAATACACCCGATTGTAATTGTCATTTTTTTTCTAAATAAACCTACTATTTTTATCATTAGCTAGTACGTAACAATGCACAGAAGACAACAAAATGCCTTCCGGGCTTGCATTTCAGGCCGATCTGAATTAGTTTTAGTTAGCATTGACATTCATTAGTCGTTTGCCCTTAGACAATGTATTTGATTTTTCGAATCCTCAATTGTTTTCTCCGCAAAACAGGAAAAAAATCATAATCAGTATCTAACCTACAGGGTCATTCTGAAGATTGAATGAAATCAAGAATGCAAAAGATTGAGCACAAGGTCTGGTCCAGGACAAGAACTCTACAAGGACCAGTAACTTGTTGCCACCATTGTTCCCGGGGCTGCACGGCTTGGCGGTTAGCTGTACTCACTCAGTAGCTGACTCAAGGCTCCCCAGGCAGCAGCAGCAGGTTTCTGCGATTCGAATATATGACACAGCAAACTGACAAACTCTCCAGGCCTCTGAGCCTCCCCCCAAATTACCAAAACCAAGAGAGTATTAAGTCCATAGGCACGAAGGGTTGACTGTCACCCGTTCAGCTTCCCGGGCCTCGCTCTCTAACTTGCTGGGTGATTATATCTTAAGATACGTGATTTGGAAATGAATGTTTGAATCTCTAGGGGGAGAACTTTCTGTGAGGAAAGAATCCTTCCTCTGTAAGAGCTCGAGGCCATGTATTTCCTTTATTCAGGTCTAATTATAGTATTTCAGAAGTAAATATTTGATATAATTCTTCATCGGAGTAAATAAAAATAGACCGTGATTTTACTAGTATTTGCGTTGACCCTTTCCAGGAAATCATAAAAACTGTGTCAATAAAAGAAAAGGAAAAAAAAAAAAAACCCACACACGGCCCTACGTTGTTGAGTCTGAATTTTCTTTTGCACACGTTTGCGCTCAGGACGCAAGACACAACCACAGCTGGTAACGCATGAAGATAAGGTTTAATGTGGTGGTTAAATCAGGGACTCCGCTCAGACTACTTAACCTCGGCTCCACCAACGCCTCCTTCTAGCTGCATGGCCTTGAGCAAGCTTTTTTAAAACAGATTTTCTGTGCCTCAGTTTCTTTATCTGTAAAGTGGAGAAGATCCGGAGCGCCCTGGATTGTTGGTGAAGCCATGCAAAGCGCCTGGAAGGGTGCCCCGAGGTGGAAATGCTGGGTGCCGGTTGTCATTGTTTCCTGCGACGAAGGTACTCTCTGCTTCCCTGTTTCTAGAGACCAAATACTGAAACCCGGTTTACATCTGGCATGGGGTCTCCTCTCCTGCCTGCTGAAAACACAAATTCAGAGCTGCTCCCCGTACCCCTTGGTCTCATGCTCCCCACCACTGTTAGAAAGTCCAGGGCGGGGACCTGTGAATCAGCAAGAGCGCGAGGCTGCCGATGACTTCTGTCTGTCTGCAGCCGCTCCCACACAGCACAGAGATCGGGGCCACCCCTCACTCCGCCCGCGACGGACCCCCTCCTCTCCTAGTTGATGTCTGATGAAGGCTGCAAGCCTGGGTCCCTGCCATGGGACCAGGTGTTCCAGCATCGCCCTTCAGTGAATTTGATGGGTTTCCTTATTTTTAAAAAGGGAAACGATTTTGAGCAATGTGTCGTGTGAAGAACTTCACCCCTGGAATAGCAGAGGAGAGATGTCAAACAACAAATGCTCTGCCAAAGCTTGAGCTGCCATCATTTTTCTCTTCCGCTTTGCAAACGCTTTATGTGAAAGTGTTTACAAAAGTTAAATTCTGTGAAAAAGTCCATGTCTATTTAAAAAGAAGAGCATCTGGGCTGCCTGAGTGCCTGGGTGGCTCAGTCCCTTACACCACCCGCGGACTCCTGATTTGAGCTCCAGTCCTGATCTCAAGGTCGTGAGATCGAGCCCCATGCTAGGCTCTGCCCTCCGCACTCAGTGGAGAGTTTGCTGGAGATTTTCTCTCTGCCCTTCCCCTCGCTTGCACGCTTAGTTGCTTTCTCTCTCTCTCAAATAAATAAATAAAATCTTAAAAAAAAAAAAAAAGAGCACGTGTATTGCGGGGCCAAGGGGTAAAATCTGCAGGGAACCCCCAAGCAATGAGGAGGTACTGGTTGCCTCTTCCCAGGGACAAGCCCAAGCTGGAGACCCAGGAGCGTGGGTTTAAATCACAGCTCAGCCATAACCACCTGGGAGCTATGGGCAAAGTCCCTTCACCTCACCCAGCCTCAGTTTCTTCGTCTGGGAAGGGAAGGCATTAAACAGGAGGGTTTCTAAAGCGCCAAATAAATCTAAATTCTCTGTTCACTGAAATTCATCATTAAAGGCCATGGGGCAGGTGTATTTCTGATCGGAGAGGAGACCCACCCAATTAATCAGAGTGAGAGAGAGAAGACATTCCTTTTATTAAGGCACAAAATTATCAGCTATTTTTCTTCTTTTGAGCTTTCACAGGCGGGAGGAACTTAAGAATAGAGAGTTGCAGAGAGTGCTGGCATAGCCAGAAGAGAAGGATTTCCTCTCAGTCACTGAAAGCCAGTTGGGACCCCGGTGGGTAGTGAAGAGACCTGGACACATCGCTGGCTGGAAGGAGGGCTGGAGGGGCCAGGCCCACGCAGATTTCAGAGCCATGCCTATGCTGCGGAAAGATCTGGGTTTGGGGGGTTTTCTTTTTTGTTGTTGTTTTTTTCTCCATCCGCGCTTGCTGGAGGGCTCAAAATGTTTTCCCACATTGGCTAAACCAGCTCTCAGCATCCCTGAGGCCAATTCTCATGTTAAAAAAAATTAATATATATATTCGGTACTATGTGTTAGGAAAAACTGCTTTCTCTAGAGACCAGATATATTTTTCCCTTATAAGAAATGGAAAATTATGTAACTGATCCTATTTCCTCCCAGGCTTTATCCACCAGGAAGATAGGAGCCCGTACGGTGTCCCAACATCGGGTCCTTTGTTTTCAAATTCTCATTGCCCTGGATGCTGCCTTCCCTTACCCAAACCCCAGCCCTCTTCTGGGGCGGGATCCCAAGTCCCAGAAGAGCGCCCCCACCTGCTGGCTGGAGAGAGCACGTGAAAGCTTTCACCTGTATCCTCTTCTGCTCATCTTTGTAACGTAACTCATTTTCCCTCCTTGCATCTTCCTGCCACTTCTAGCCACAATAGTGTACTCAATTCTGTGTTTACCCTTCCATTTGGTTTAGCGATCCATGATTTTTATCTGCTTGTAGTTTCCCATCTTACACTAGTAGCTTATTAGCCACTGGAAAACGAGGGATCAAAACTACACAAAAATTTAAAATATATTTTAACTTCTCATGAAGGCAAATTTCAAATATATTTATAAAAGTAGACCCCCCTGTGCCCAAACCCATATTCACAATCAGGAATTTAGGTTTGATTTTGTTTTATCAACATTCTAACCACTGCACAACATTCTCCTACTTCGCGTTATTTGGAAGCAAATTCCATTTATCATACCATTTTGCTTGTAAATACTTTAGTACATATCTCTACAAGAGAATGATTTCTTAAAGTATTTTTTTTAAACAGGAAGTTGAAAATTGTTGGATAAAGGGAGAATTATAGGTGGGGCTTTTGCTTCAAAAGTAACTAGTGATTCCAGAACTACAAACCAAAACACAGATATACTCCAGATAAAAAGGAAATCCCAGGGTGAATTCCTTGCTCACGAAACAGGGAGATGATGGGATCCTGCGAAGCAGTGATTAGCAACACTTAAAGTTTGGTTTTGTAGCAAGGTAGAGAAAATTTAGCTACCTTAATGGCTAGCATCAAAATTTCTCCTCAAACCACAATGTGAAACCATGACACACCCACTAAAATAACCAGAATTGGGGTCCCTGGGTGGCTCAGTGGGTTAAGTGTCTGCCTCTGTCTCAGGTCATGATCCCAGGGTTCCGGGATCGAGTCCCACATAGGGCTCCTTGCTCAGCAGGAGCCTGCTTCTCCCTCTCCCTCTGCCTGCTGCTCCCCCTGATTGTGCTCTCTCTCTCTGACAAATAAATAAAATCTTTTTTTAAAAGATAAATAAAATAACCAGAATTAAAAAGCCTGACAATGCTAAGTGCTGGTGAGGGTATGCTACAGTTGGCCTCTCTTAGATTCCTGGTATGAGTGTACAATGATAAAACCATTTTGCAACCCTGCTGGGCAGTTTCTTATAAAATTAAATATCTACCTGCCCTAGAGATAAACAATGATACTCCTATGTATTTATCCAAGAGAGATAAAACCATGTCTATGGAAGGAATTGTTCAAGAATGTTCAGATCAGTTTCTTCATAACAATGAAAACCTGGAAACCACCCGAATGTCCTAGTGCAGAATGGATAACCTGTCCATTCCATGAAATTCTACTTAATAATAGGAAGGAACCAACTACTGATACCCGTTGAGTAACCGTGTGGTGGTTTCTCAAGTACTATCAGATCATTTGTCAAATTCCATCACACTGTATGCAGAAAATCAGTGCATTTTATCGACTATAAAATATACCTCAATAAAAAATGCTCTTAAAGAGAAAACCGGTTTATCTGGGAAAATGCATTGATCAGGGCATAGGTAGACAGTGAACCTTTCTCCTTCCCTGTACTCCACCCACCTTCCACCTGCTGCCCTAGGAGAGGCATTGGGGTCAGTGCGCCAAGGGTTGAGAATGGGCTCCATGTAATAGGCTTCGCATCCAAGGTGGGAGAAGAGAAGAGGGGAAAGAGAGGTGGAATACGAAGCAAGAAGCAAGGCTGAGGGGCTGAAAATATAATGCCTCCCCTGATCCCCTTAGAATGTTTGGTAAAATTCGCTGAACAGAGAAGTCTTTGCAAGGGATTTTGTTATTGCTCTTGGTGGTGAGGCTAGATGGCTGATGGTGGGGATACCCTCAAGGAAGGTAGAAGGAGGAAGAGAAACAGCTTAAGAGGGGAGCAGAGTCTTGTAGGCAGAGGTGTCGGGGAGCATATATGTGGGGAACCAGTACAGGGCTCAGACTTTTAGGGGCTGTGCAATTGGCAGGGCACAGCAATTTCAAGCGGATCTCATGAGGCATGGAGGCCTCTCAGGGGGGCTGAGGGTGAATGCATGGTGCCTAATTGTATCTACTTTTCTTAGTTCTTCGAATCACTTTTTTTGTGGCTTTAAACTATGTTCTTCAAGAGTTTTGCTCAATTGTTTTATTTTTTTTCATAATAATATTTTTATTATATTATGTTAGTCACCATACAGTACATCCCTGGTTTTTTATGTAAAGTTCGATGATTCATTAGTTGCGTATAACCCCCAGTGCACCATGCAATACGTGCCCTCCTTACTACCCATCACCAGCCTATGCCATTCCCCCAACCCCTCCCCTCTGAAGCCCTCAGTTTGTTGCTCAATTATTTTAATAACGAGTGTTCTCCTCTTTCTTCTTGGCTTGATGAAGATTACGTATACATTGGATTCTCTAAATTAATTCCCTATTTTGGCATCAACTATCATAACCAAAGCTGAACGTCCCATAAACAGAAGGCTTATGCTAACTAAAAGCTAAGTACCTATAAAAAACAGTTCTCTCTTTCAGTGTCATGAAATGAAAGTCCGTAAAAGTGCACAATACTCCCATTTTCAGAAGACTAATTGACCCTTGAACAACACGGGTTTGAGCTGCGCATTTCCACTTACACGCAGAGTTTTTTCAATAAATACAGTACAGTACTATAAATGTATTTTCTATTCCTTATGATTTTTTAAATAACATTTCCTTTTCTCTGGTTTCCCTTATCGTGAGAATACCAGACATAATACTTATACAGCACGCATGTTAGTTGACTGTTTATGTTATTGGTAAGGCTTCTAGTCAACAGTAGGCTATTAGTAATAGTTATGATTATGGGGAGTCAAAAGTTACAGCAGATTATTAACTGTGCAGGGGCTGGCACCCCATAAACCCTGTGTTGCTCAAGGGTTGACTGTATACGGACTGTATGATCCAAGTAAGTTTGAGTGGGGAGATGCTCAGTAGAGTAAGTAGCCACAAAATAGTGAGGAAAGGGGCCTCAAGGATTCATCCAGCCAAACCCATATGGACTTAACATGACTCTTGTCTTTGGGTGCAGAGAATAGAATTAGAATTCTTGGTGTTTTTTTCAACTTTATTGGGGTATACTTAATATACAAAAAGTTTCACATATTTACTGTGTACATTGTGGTAAGTTTGAACGTATGCATACACCTGTGATACCATCATTACAAAATAAGGTAATAGACATACGCATCACTGCCCCAAAAAACTTTTTCTTGTGTTCTCCTGCTGTGTGTGTGTGTGTGTGTGTGTGTGTGTGTGTGGTAAGGACACATGGTCTGAGATCTACCCTCTTAAGTTTCTAAGTACACAACACTGCGTCATTAACTATAGGCTTTCTGTTGGAGAGCACATCTCTAGAACTTACCCATCTTGTGTAACTGTAACTTTATACCCATTGAACAACTCCCCGTGTCCCCCTCACATCTCCTGGCAACCGTCATTGTATTCTCTGCTTTTATGAGTCTGACAATTGTAGATACCTCCTATAAGTGGAATGATCTCTGTATTTTCTTTAAAATTGCCTCCCTTTTACTTCTCATTTTTTAGCTTTCATTTTTTTAGCTTCTTAGAGTCTGATACCATGAGACAGCCTGGCTTGGACCTGAATCTCTCACTCGAAGGCATTTGCACTCATTTAATTAATTGACCTGGCAAGTGCTACTCAAAAAACACAGAACGACCCTCACTTTTCTATTAGATAATTGCACAGTGCCACAATGACACGGCAGAGTTCATCATTCGCAAGATTATATATTAAGAGGTGGAAACTCACAATCAATAATGATCTATACCCTTAGAACCCACTTATCTTCATATCACTTGAAAACACAAAGAAGTGCCAAAAAACAGTCTTTTCCTGCCCACGGTCACCATTCTCTGACCTGTTGGTTCATTCCTCCCATAAAGGAGCCATTTATGACGGTGAGCCCAGGAACCCATGGGAGTTTTATGTCGGAGGGAGCCTCATAAGCCTTTCATACTTGAATTTAGCATTACTGGGGGGCATATTAACAACTGTAAATCTTGGCCCCAGGGACTTCATGGCATCTCAATAAAAGAGTATAAGAGACTTTTTTTTTCCAAATGCAAGTAAAAACTGATCAAAGACCATTAAAGACAAATTCCACCATCACCACTTTTGGGCTGTGTCTTAAGGTCTTCTCTTGGCATGTTAACCATTAACAAAATGAGATCATTTCAAATGCTAGACGATTCTCTTCACACCAAAGAGTTTGTTCTTACATAAAGCTTAAATTGAAATCATCTTATGTTTAATAGAAACAGACATGTATTTAAAATGAGAAGTGGTAGGAGCAGAAAACCTATAAAAATGGATTTTATTTTTATAGGAAATAGAAGTAGTAAGAAGTCATTTTTGCAGAAATTACCTAATTGATGGGCCTCTGGGTGATTTTATGTACTTCTTTACACTTATCTGAATTGTCCAATTTTCTTCCAATAAATAGTTTACTCTCATAATAAGGACAAAATGTCTAAGAATAGGCAAATCACGGTAAGTTTATTTAATGAAGGTGGAGTTGAGGCAGTGTGGTTTACTGTGTGAGTCAGAACTCTCTTCTCATCTGGTTGCGATGAAGCCTAACAAAAACATCCCTCAGAGACTGGTCAGCTCTGGACCCTTCCTGAGCCTCAGTTTCCACACATGTAAAATGAGGGGAATGAGAGCTCCGATCTGATAGCATTGTGGGTATTAAACCATGATCCGTGCAAAGCATTCAGCATAAGGCCTGGCATATTGTAGACACCCACCATAGCTCAGTGGTTACTAGTAATTCCACCAATAAGGCCAAAGGCTGTTTATTCCTCCTGCTCTAGTTTAGAAAACTTTCTACCTTGAGGAGAGGTTTATAGATAGCCAATCTTGTTTGCAACTCTTTCTAGGTTACAGAATTCTTTGCTTAGAGTTGTGTAGACCTTCTATACAAGAAAATACACACCAAATGCACAGACAGAACACACTTCTGCACAAAAGTAATTTCCTGCGGGAAGCACAAGTCCGGAACGGGGCTGCTAGGGGATCAAGGACAAGAGGCTGACCAGCAACCATGACACGGCTGCTCATGGAGCATATGAATGGCAACTACCTCCTCACTGAGCTGGGAAGGACTCAGGTCACCGCAGGTCGACAGGGCAGGCAATGTGGAAAAGGAGTGAATGGAAAGCAGAGGAGAGTGGAAATCAACAGGCACCTACATCTTGAACCCTGGCGATGCGGATGACCTGTAGAAGAAGCTTGAGACCTTCGCCAAGGAGCTGCACACGCCGTCTGGCCCGGGCCCGGAGAAGCTGAGGGGATTCAGGGAGGCATCGTCCCTACAGCTAGTCCCATAGCTGCTGGCCCCTGCCGGCAAGGCGGGCCAACATATGCCACAACATGCAGGGGCTTTGACAACACCCGACACCCTCCCTGGACCTTCAGAGAGTGATGGCTGCTGGTTTTTCTTGTGGCCTGCCCGAACCCACAGCCATTCCAGGAAAGGGGGTCCTGGATACAGGGTTCCAGTCTGGCTAAGCTGACAGTGTAAAAAAACCACCTCCTGAGGTGGTCCCAAGGGCCTTCTGTTTAAATGCAGATGCTTGTAGATACAATGCTGATTTTGACCCCAGCTCCTCTGATTTCTAAAACCATTGGCTCAGAACGTAAGTGGCAAGATGGAAAAACTAGTCTTCTTTTCAGGGGAACACTATCAGGACTCACTGAAATCGACCTGAAATGTATCACATCGTTCTGAAATCAGCAGAGAGAAGTTCAGCATATGGAAAAATGATTGAAGGGCAGTCAGTTCTCTCATTCCCTCTTATCAGTGGCTCTTAAACTGAATCACTCAGAGGCGGTTGCCAGTCCCCATAACAGAGTTTCTAACCTATAGTTCTGGAGCATGGACCAAGAATTCATATTTCTAATAAGTCCCCAGGTAATGCTGATGTGGGAGCACAGGGAAAACCACTGCTCCCAACAGTGGTTAAGAACCATTTCAGGCTCACCTAGAAAACTTTCTAAAAATTCAAATAATCATGCCCATTGTACATCACTGAATCAGTATCTCGGTTTGGGGTGGAGAGGGGGTATTTTCTTTTTGAAAAAGTTTTACAAGTGCTTGTGATATGCACATCTATTTAGAAACTACAGTTCGGGGGCGCCTGGGTGCCACAGCGGTTAAGCGTCTGCCTTCAGCTCAGGGCGTGGTCCCGGCGTTCTGGGATCGAGCCCCACATCGGGCTCCTCTGCTATGAGCCTGCTTCTTCCTCTCCCACTCCCCCTGCTTGTGTTCCCTCTCTCGCTGGCTGTCTCTATCTCTGTCGAATAAATAAATAAAATATTAAAAAAAAAAAAAAAGAAACTACAGTTCGGAAATTTTCAGCTTCTTCTCAGCATGTTAGTACCTGTTATAAGTTGTTAATAGCTTGTTCTAAGGACGCCCACAGCTAGCAAGTGGGAAAGCCAGTTTAAAGCCCAGGCACTTGGGCTCTGGATACCATGCTATACCGATTTACCCAAACTCCTAGCATCTCACATGCACTGAGAATCTCTAATACCGTTCATTCTTTCTCACACTTGTTTGATTTTGCCCCATTTCCCCCATCCCCATTTTCTTCTACAGGAGCTTTGGAACTCCTGTTCCTGGAAACCATTCTGGGAAATACTGCTTTTACAAACTCTAAAATCCATTCTTGGATTAAGCAAGAATTATCTAAATATTGGTCATTTAGGCCAAAACACATCAGTCTCGTATATAACTTACTTACCTAATAATTAGACTCTGATGAGGAGCCATTAACTAATATTATGAGCTACCATAAAAACATAACCCCGTGGAAATCATAGTTGTGCTCGTTGCAAGAACATGATTTTTTGTTTTTGTTTCTGTTTTTTTTTACATCTTACTGTGTCCCGATTGTGTGGTCCAGGCTTGGTAGCAGGAATAGATGTAACTTTTCAAACCAGAACTGGTTTTCTAAATTTTTTTTCTTTTTTCCTTTCTTTCTTTCTTTCTTTTTCTTTCTTTCTTTCTTTCTTTCTTTCTTTCTTCTTTTTAAATCTCAGGCATACTATGAATCATATGTCTGGTCGTGTTTTGCTCCTGGATTCTGCTACAGGAAAATACAGCTCCACTCTTAAAGCACATATATGCACTTATGATAGCAATAATTAATACTAAAAAAGAACCTTTTAGATCAAAGACCAAAATTTTCTAGTAAATGACTATGGTGACTGAGTAGCGGTGGGGGATGGGAGAATGTCAGGGGTCCAGAGGATGGATAGAAATTTCTTCTCAAAAAATGAAATTAAAATTATTGTAAACATGTATTTTCTCAAATATTTAACACACTTCGAAACGAGGCACTAACTTATCAAACAGAAAACAAGTCTTGTGTTAATTATTTGGCACTCTTCTGTGATAAAATTATATAGTAGCTTCGTAAGACATCTTTCACATTTGACTTTCATAGTAAGATATAGAAGGTCATTTCTGTAGAAATATTCAAGAGCTTCATTGATTTTCCCAAGGGTCTTTCTTAATCCTTTGATATTCAAATCTTTCGCTTTTGAAGTCTCTACCAATGGGGTCTTCCTCGTCCATTTCCCCTTATTTAGTTGTTAACTAACCTAACTGTCAGAGCCTCATTTGCCACAGGCTTGTGCTCCAAGCTGGTATTCTGTCTGACTTGCACCTGCTTCACGAAGCCCTGCAGCTTTTTGAAGATGTGCAAGTTCGCTCTGGGATGCCCTACGTTTCCATTGTACAAGGGCAACAATCAGGGAGAGATCGCTAGAAGACAAACTGGTGGGATGGATGCTGTGGTTAAGGAAGATCATTCTCAGAGTCATTAGTGAATGTCTCCGGGAAGCCTTTGCTTTTCTTATGCAGCTCTCGTAACTTCTGGAACTCCTCAGATGAATTCAGATCATACCAACCAATCCCCTTTATGTAAAATGTCACGGTGTGCACGTCTGTACATGGACTTCATCCATGCCTTCATTTATGCCCTGAGTCTGTATTCTTTTTGTTTTACCTTTCTCAAATGATTTTGTGTCATTTTGCTCTTTTTTTTTTTTTTTTTTTGCATCTCGGTAAACAAAAGCATAACACTTTGCAGAAGGAGCGAAAGTGGAATGAGAGGGCGAAGCAACTAAATGTTACACATTATCTAGGGTCTCTTCCTTCACAATGTTGTTTGGTGTCCAAGGGTTTGACTGACACCTGTCAGGTTGCGCTGCCTTTGAACTGAGCCGTATGATCAGGCACCATTCAAGTTTTATATCTGCAGTTCAACCTCATGACACTTGGTTTCAGAACGTGGGTGAACTCTCATCCTTCTGCTTCTGTTTTCCAAATATTTACATGGATCTCTATATTATTTAAATGCAAGATAGGTCCAGCTGTCAGCAATTGGGACATCCAGATCCAGAGGAAATGAAGTATGAAATGACTCACTCCGGCTCTTTGTCCAAAAGGCAAGTGAGAAACATTTTAACAAATATATGTAATCCTCACAGCTAATTATGATTTTTCTCATTGCAATTTTAATTATTTTTTTAAAACCCACACTCTCTTTCATCCCTCATGGCAGTTTCATTGTCATTAAAAGTACCGCTCTATTGTGTACATTCTCTATTCATATTCATGAGGTCAGGACCATTCAACCACAGTAATTGAGCGGTCTGATTGGCGGAATGTCCCACAGTGGTTTAGAGTGATACTGATTAACAAAAGGCACCAAAGCCTCTGCCATGATAGAAAGTATAATTAAGTAGGACCCTAAATGGGGACTCCAATCATCTGACAATGCCCATTGGACTCACATAATATTAGTGTGTTATCTATCATCCCACTATGATTAAGTAGTATTTAAGTATTCTTTTTTATGGGGATTATCCCCCGTAAATATGTCTTATGCCTACCAACTTAACACAACTTCTTTTCTGGATTTTCTAAAGAGGATTTTTTAAATCTAGTATAGAAGTCAGACAGGAGCGTATCTAAAATGGCTATCCCCCAAACTGGTAAGATACTGGCAGGCACATACCGGTACATAACCATCGTATTGAATTGTGTATAGATTGTTTTACTGTAGGCGAGATAAAGTATGGCTGTCTTTTGTCTTCCGGCTCCTTTCTTTGAGCTCCAGGGGAGATTCCTTCTGATATTTCTTCCAATACTCTGGAGCCATGTAACCTTTGACAGAACATTTAATCTCTCTGGATTTCTGATTCTTTATCTGTAAAACAGGAGAGGTTGGGGAAAATGGTTCAGAAGCTTTCTTCCAGCTTTAGAATTCTGTGATTTTATGTAAATGAATGTCTATTCTACTTCATGCATGGAAGTATTGTCAGAATTCCATAGTCTGCGTGGTGGCTCAGACAGTTGTTTCAAAGTGGAGTCTGTGGACCATAGGAGGCATATACAGCCATTTCCAGGAGGATGGGGAGAACTCATTAGAACTTTATTTATTTACATTTATTTTTAAATTACCTTTAAAGATTTCCTATTATATATTTATGTTTTATATTCATTAAGTTTTACGAGCACTTAATATGTGCCAGGCACTAGTCTAAGTGCTTTAAAATTATTAGTATTATTTAATCCTTACAGGAACTCTATGAGGGAGATACTCTCACTATATTGATTTTAATGATGAGGAAGTTGAGACACAAAGGTTATGAAAATGACCTGAGATCATACAAAGTTGGAGATTTTGAAGCTGAGACTTGAACCCAGACGTGAGTTAACCTCTTAACCACTTACTATTCAATAGAATACAGCTACAGGATCCAAAATAAGCAAGCACACAAATGAATCAATCCTTATAATATAGAAGGCATGGCAGACAGGCTTGGTAAGATGATTCTCCCCACCGCCTGTGATTCCCAGTTCCTGACATTCCTAGGTTTGTATAATCCTCTCTCTTTCAGTATGGGCAGAACCTATGACTTGCTTTCAGTGAATGGAATATGCCCAAAGTGAGGGGTTACCACTCTCAGCCTATTTACTAACAGATTTCTTCTAATAGATTTTCTCCTTTGGTGGCTCTGAAGAAGCAAGCTGCCATATTGTGAACTGCCTATGGAGACAGCCACATGGAAGAGAACTGTGGATGTCATCTAGTAGTCGAGGGTGACTTCCAGTCAATGGCCAGCAAAAAAACTGAAGCTCTCCTTCCTACAACCACGAGGAACTGAATGCACTGACCGCTGCCAACAAAATCGTGAGTGAGGAAGTGGATCCTTCTGCAGACAAAGCTTGAATGAGACTGAGCCCCAGCCAACATTTCAATTGCTGCTTGCAGAAGACCCAGCAAGGCTGCACCCAGACTCCTGACCCATAGAAATTAGGAGATAATAAATGTATGTTGTTTTAAGTCTTTGAGTTTGTGCTAATCTGTTACATAGCAATAGAAACTAATATAGGAAGTGCCTGCTCATGTTTCTAGCCTAAACCAGTGAGCCATAAAAAAATATATACCACTTTAGGGCCTCCCTCTAACCCATCAGATGGAAGTAGAAAATGTGGTTTTGGTCACACTGGAGTCTTGCTATCCTCAGGAACACTATTCCCAGCCAATATGTGAGTACCAGTGTCAACAATATCCATGCACTGAATAGGCAGCTAGCGGAACATCAGAGAGAGCTTTCTCTCCAGTAAGCTGGGTTGCTCATGGGAAAAGAGGTTCAGGAATTTATTTATTAAAGAATGCATTTAGAGAAAAAAAAATTAAGAAATGGTGCCAGCTAAGGGCACCTAGGTGGCTCAGTCGCTTCAGCATCAACCCTTGCTTTGGCTCAGGTCATGATCTCAGGGTGGTGAGATTGAGTCCCACAATGAGCTCCATGCTCAGTGGGGAGTCAGCTTGAGATTTTCTCCCTCAGCCCCTCCCCCCCCCACTTGCACACACACACACTCTCTCTCTCTCTAAATAAATAATTTTTTGAAAAGAAAAAGAAATGTTGTCAGCCATATAGATGAAAATAAAACTGGACCCCAGTCAGACACCATAAAACAATAAATTCTAGATATTTGTATGATGGAGAAAATGACATATAGAGATACACACCATAAGGCTATTTATGACTTCAGAGAGGCAGGAGTAGAGGAAATTGCCTTTCTGTCTTTGAATGGCATGGAATAACTCATTAAGCATATTCCAAATTTTAGTTTAAATACATTTCATTAAAAAATTTATTTTATTTTATTTTATTTTATTTTATTTATTCATTTGGTTTGTTTCAAGTTTTTTATTTAAATTCCAGTTAGACAACACACAGTGTAGTATTAGTTTCAGGAGTAGAATTTAGTGATTCATCACTTACATGTAACACCCAGGGCTCATCACAAGTGCCTTCCTTGGTACTAATGCAAATTTTAAATAAAAAATAGAGAAAGGTTTATTTTGCTTTCTTACTTGAAAGACACATATGTGTTTTTCTTTTCATTTTGTGCATATTGTTTTTATTCATTGTATTAGGAGTTTTGAATTGTACAGTAATGCTTAGTCCTGGTAACAAGTTAATCTATGTAAAGATGTTCACTTCCTTTTTCCAGTCTCCTCGCTGCCCACCCCCCCTACTCCATTATCATTGCAAACTCATTGGCATTTTTTTTTTTTTCAAATTTCTCTATATCCATACAAGCAAAGAACAATGGGGGAAAGCATTTGGAAAGCAAGATCTCGACAATTAGTGTACTCGTTCCTATTGAGCGTTACTACTTCTTGGGCCCTTTCGATGGATAGGGCTAAGAATTAAAAGTTATAAATCATGAATTCATACTGATAATTTCAGATGCAGCTTAATAGGATTCTTTCTTATTTTTCTCCATTCCACATTTATAGCTCCTTCTCCAATGCTGATTTTTTTTTTAAGAGAGAGAGAAAGAGTGGGAGCACATGAACAATTGGGGGGAGGGTGGACAGAGGGAGAGGGAGGGAGGGGATCTCAAGCAGGCTCCACGCCCAGTGAGGAGCCCAAGGTAGGGCTCCATCTCACAACCCTGAGATCACGACCTGAGCTGAAGTCAAGAGTTGGACATTTAACTGACTGAGCCACTCAGGTGCCCCAGAATGCTGATTTCTAACATCAATATTTGTACTCATTTGTTTTGTCATATAATACATGCAAAATTGTTTCAGATTTACCACTCCAATACCATTATCAAAAAAGAACTTTCTAACTAAACTTCAAAGTTCTCTGTAGTTCCTTTTAACCTTAGACTATAACTCATTAAGGGTATACAATTAGATTATTGTGTGTAAAAATTATAAAAGTTAATTATTTTATCTGTATGGTCACATTATCAGTTGAACATAGCTCCATTTGTTTCTGTATATATTAAATTTTAGATCTTTTTTATTTACTAGAAGTATGTTAATTACTGTAATTTTTGAAATTGTAAAACACTTTCAAATTTTGAATGTCAAAACTATATAAAAACATATACTGGCGATATTTCACTACAATCCCTAACCCTTCCTCCATGTGGCTACCTAACCCCATAGTTAAAACCACTTTTAATTAGGATTTGAATTAGTCTTCCTATATTTCTTCTGCCTGCACACACACAGACTTATTTATGCATTTCAATTTTTTTCTTCTTTCTTACATAAAACATAGTATAATATGTATATACTATACACATAGTATAATATATGTGTGTTCTTTTGTACCTTGTTCTTTTATTCAACAACATATTCTAGAAATAATTCTATATCAGTTCACAATGATTTTCCTCATTTTCACAGTATCATGTGGAGGCAGCATAGATAATACACATTCATTCATATATCTATCAGCTGAATTCAAATGAAGAGAAATTGTAAAGTGCTAGAAAGGCAGAGAATATTGAATACTAGGATACCAGAATGACTAGCGAGCGTAGTTACACTGCAGCTGCATTGGGGACGAGCATGCTGGTGAGAACCACAGGAATTTGAGTCTACGGACATGAGTTTTTTTTGCCTACAGATCATGGGTCAGTGTGAGGCAGAGAGTCAGCACTTAAACTCCCCACATAAAGCCAAGATCCTCAAAGAATTGGACCCTTCATGGAAGAACAGACCAGAAAAAAGTTGCCCATTGGCTTATGTAGACAACAAGAAACATTGTTTATGTCTACCTAGTTATTATATACCCTCACGGTCTGATAAATCTTGAATTAAGAATGTAACATAAAAATTGATCCTTGGACAGTAATATCCAAGGGAGGCCCTGAAAGAAGTACTATAAAACTCTTCTCAAGGTATAATCCCACAAAATGTTCATGAAGCGTATTTCAGAGGAAGGGCTATATTCTGATAGAAATCATGACAAAGCCAACTCAAGAGCAAGACTAGAACCTCATGAACATGAAACAATCACAGGGTAGTATCAAATAAGCTGTTTATTTATTTTTTTAAAGATTTTATTTATTTATTTGAGAGAGAACATGAGCAGGAGGGAGGGGCGGAGCTAGGAGCAGACTCCCCTTTGAATATGAGCCAGATCCCAGGACCCCAAGATCATGACCTGAGCCGAAGGTAGATGCTTAACCCACTGAGACACCCAGGCAACCCTCAAATAAGCATGTTTAAAATGGTTAAATACAGAAAAAAAAAATTAAAAAATAAAAAACCTAATGAGGCACTGTAAGCAAAAGACCAAATGAGACTTCTAGAAATAATAATAATAATAATAAAGCAAAGTCTATGGAATAAAAAGCTTAGTAAATAGGTTAAGCAGAGTACCAGACAAACTTACAAAAGCAATGGTTAAGAGATGTGACAGTTTCACAGAAGAGAGATAAAGGAATGGAAATTATTTTTTTAAAAAAAGAAATTAAGATATGTGTGGGACAGAACAAGAAAGTGTAGTATCCAGTAACAGTGTTTCTGAAAAAAAAAAAAGGGAGAACACAGAGTGAGAAAGGTGATTTTCAAAGATAAGAATGAAAGATTTCCAATTTAACCAAAGAAATTAATCCTCGGGTGAAGGAAGCAAAATAATTCTTCTGAAGGACAAACAACTAGTAATCCATACCGAGACTTACAGTAAAAGTCCAAAATACCAGAGGTGAAGGTCAATCTTAAAGAAGAAGATAAAGAAGATAGAGCACTTTTAGATGAAAAACTTCAAATGAAGATGGCCTTAAAGAAAAAGCATTACCATTTTCAAAAAACAGAAGAGACCTAGGAGAGCAATGCACAATGCTAAGGAAATCCTCAATTCATATGCATCTAACAACATAGACTCAAAAAAAATTAAGAAAAATGGAGAGAATCACAAAAAGAGATGGAAAGATCCATGCTCACAGTGGACGATTTTAAGACATTTTTTTAGTAATAGGTAAAGCTAAATTAAATATTGGTGTTATTTAGTAATACAATTTATAGACCTGTCAATAAATGTTTATCAATTTACCTATAATGATTAGAGAACGCATATTTTTTAAAGCCCACCTGGAACATACCTAAAAATAGAACACACATTGTACCCCAAAGCAAGTGTCAAAAATGTTGAAGAATTGATACCTTATAGACAACACTCTCTCTTTAAAAAGAAGCAAAAATAAATGAATCAAGACATATAAAGAAATAAGAGTGAAAGAGAGAGAAAGCATGCATGCACAACCTTTGAATGCAAGTTATCCAGATAAAAAGAGAAGATAAAGAAAGGGGGGTAATCAGAAGGGGGAGTGAAGCATGGGAGACTATGGACTCTGAGAAACAAACTGAGGGCTTCAGAGGGGAGGGGGTGGGGGAATGGGATAGACCGGTGATGGTAGTAAGGAGGGCACGTATTGCATGGTGCACTGGGTGTTGTACGCAACTAATGAATCATCGAACCTTGCATCAGAAACCAGGGTTGTATTGTATGGTGACTAACATAATATAATAAAAAAACATTAAAAAAAAAAGAGAGAGAAGAGGTGGGATGGGGTTAGAGGTTACAGAGACACTGTTCTAGGTCTAGAGAGGAGCTTTGGTGGATCTCCTTACGGGGGAAGGGGCTTTGGTATATTTGAGTGAAAGAGGAGCAGGGTGGCTAGAATTCACTAGAGGAGGAAAAGTAGAATAACACGGGGCTGAAAAGATAATCAGGAGCTAGACCAAGCAACTGTTTGTGGATCATGTTTTTTTATGAACCAAGGTTTTGGGTTTTATCTGAAAACAAGAGGAAGGCACTAAAATGTTGAAGAAAAGAAGCAGATATGATCAGATTTGGATGAGGAAAACTTGCACTTACCTACTGCATGGAAGTCGGACAGAATCCGACAAGAGTCTCCACTCAGAGATCAGTGAGGAAGCAAAGCTGTAGTTCAGACAACAGATGCTGGGGCTTTGAACCAGGATGGGGGCAGGAGAAAAGGTGGAGGTGAAAATGAATGGCCTGATGCCAGAGATATTGAGGTGATACTTAGAAGATTCAGTGATACCTTGCTGGGGGGTAGGAAGGAGAGCAGGGAGTGTTTAATTGGTTGAAATAAAAAATGATAGTACCAATAAGAAGAGAGCCAACTGTCATATTTCACAAACAAAATAATGTTTTTTCTTTCCTCTGAGCCATTTTTTGGGGGTGAATGCCTAACTCCTTGCTTTTATTTTAAATATACCACGCATATCCTGCAAAGCCTGGAGGATGTTTGATTTCTTCCATTCATGGGAATTTATATTCCTACAGCACCATCTGCCCTTTACAGTTTCACTTAATTATTGCAGGAATAGACCCACACAGGGCTGAAGGTCTCCTAGTGGGAAAGGACGCTCAGCAGTGTGACCCTGGAGACCGAGCTTTGACTCACCCTAAGCACTCAGAAACATACGGAATTCACTGGGGGGGTTTCTGGCTACTTGAGTCTAGCAAGAAGGCACACATGGAACCAGAGTGTCCAGAAACACTGAGAAAGAGCTAGAGATTATAAAACCTCTGTTAAAATGACAGAGCCTCTCAAAGGACCTGTGGGTTCCTTTCCCTAAGTGGTAGTAACAGCAGCTTCTGGGCACCTTCTGTGGAAAGCTGCCCGATCACCTGCTCTGTGCAGCAGCCATCTGTGCAAACTCAATTCATTTGTTTACTCATATTAAAGGAGCTCATATTCTTTTTGTGTCTTTTGATATTTTACGGTTTTAGCTGGTGTTAAAAAAAAAGAGCTGAGGGATTTATTCATGTGCAATCAAAACTTCGCAACTGTTTGCATCTTAAAACCATTTGGGTCTCTTTTTATTTATCCGACTGATTAGTGAATCTTCCTTCCTCTTCCAAATCTATTACATTTGATAGTCTATCTTTTCTGTTGTTGTTGCTATGTTGCTGTCTTTCTGCGATAACAGGAGTGATTCATTAATCAGATAATATCACGCCCAGCCTCAGACCTCTCCCAGTGGTTTCCCATCGTACTTGGAATAATAATGATGAACTACGAGAACCTACCCGAGCTGCCCCTTGACAGCTTCTTCAAACTCATCTTTCGTTCTCTTAACTTCCTGTATTTCAGCTGCATTGCCTACCTTCAGCGAACACAAGCACACGCACACCTCGGGGCCTTTGCAATTTCTGTCTCCTTTCCTTGAACACTCGTCCTCCAAATACTGACATAGCTTACTTTTTAGAGTGCACATCACAAATGACCACTAATCTCTGGTTTTCTTTGAGTAATCCTCAGAGAGGATTACTTTCATGATAGGTCAATGACATGTAAACACAAGGGACATGTAATTTCTAAGTGAATGGTTTAGTTGAATCTAATTGTGTTGCTTGACTCTGCAATCCCTCTGCTCTCTTGTTGTCCTGAGCAGGAAGGCCACGTGCTCCAGATGGCACAGCTACAAGATGGCAGAGCCCTTGTTGGCCGGGATTACGGCATGATGGCTGCATAGTCCTCACCAGCCCATGTTGGACATCAGTGTGAGTGAGAAACGAATTCTGCATTGTCACTGTAAGCCACTGACGTTTTGTGGCTGTTGGTTACTCCAGCATAACCTAGACTCTTCTAAATGACACATCTAAGTCTTTGCTCAAATGTCACCTCATCCAAGAGGTCTTCTCTGACCACCTTATCCAAAATAGTAGCCCTCTCCCAGTTTCTTCTGTGTCCCAACTGGACTTTATTTTTCTTCATTGGATCTATTTTCCTCAATAGAATGGAAGTTCTGTGAAGGTAGAAACTTTGATTTGTTCATTAGTATACCAATTAGCATCAAGTATAGTCCCTCGTCATTGTAGATGATCAAGAGCTATTTGTTCGATACATGATTATTCATTATAAAAATCGAAATCTTACAGATTTGTATAATTTAGAAAGCAAAAGCCCATGCAATTCCTTCTCCAAGGAATAATTACTATTGTTTATAATTTTTTTCTAAATTGTGTTGTTTATATACTAACTTATGTATAAATACATTGCATGTATTGTTTTCTTCTTTTTCACTAAAGGAATATTCCCTCCTAAATGAATTATTCTGTAGCTTGTTTTCGCATATAACAATTACTCATGGAAAGTTTCAATGTCAATGTTTACTTATACTGATGTGTCAGGTTTTTTAAATATATGATAGTATTTACCTTCTTAATAATTATGAGTTTTTTCTGAAACTTATTATTCATCCATTCCAGTAACGTTTGCTGCATGCCTGCCATTCCAAACTCTGGAGATTTGGCAGCAATCAAAAAGACAAGGTTCTTTCTTTCTTTTTTTTTTTAAGATTTTATTTTTTTATTTGACAAAGAGAGAGAGGGAGAGGGAGCTCAAGCAGGGGGAGCAGCAGGCAGAGGCAGAGGGAGAAGCAGTCTACCCCCTGAGCAGGGAGCCCAATGCGGGGCTCAATCCCAGGACCCTGGGATCATGACCTGAGCCGAAGGCAGATGCTCAACCGACTGAGCCACCCAGGCACCCCAAAAAGACAAGGTTCTTTCACTTAAGGAGTTTATGTTAAAGTTGTAAGAAACAGATAAATAAAATAAACCCAAAATATTTCAGATGATGATCAAGGAACATACAAATAAACATGGTAATGAGATGGGAAGTGACCTGGAATAGAGGGGGTCACAGAAGACGTCTGGAGGGACTTTTGAGCTCAGCCCAAAGGCGACAGGAACTAGTTCTACATGCATTTGGGGGAGGAGAGTGCCAAGCAGAGGGCACTTATGGGGCAAGTTTGCCATGTCCGAAGAAGAGAAAAATGTGGTCTGCGAAGAGGGGTGTCATATAGAATGAGGTCAACGAGGAAGGCTCTGATGATGTGGAATACATACTAGGGAGTCAAAGATGTAATGGATCGGGTCTTTGTTAACAGCAATAATATGATTTCAAAGGCAAAACTAATAAATGAGCAGAATGGGAAAATTTTCTCATTTCAGTTTCTACTGATTCCATAAGATATTTTGAATCCAAAGGCTGAGCAGAGCCCTAGAATGTTTTGGCTCTTTTATAAGGCACCATTAAGATGGCCATAAAATGTTTAGCCCTTAAAAACACATTCTACAGCTCAGCAGTATGTCTGAGATAACTTTAAATGTTAATGAAATGTTCCATAAGTCCACTGTTTTTAAGGCTGTTAGGAGTCTAAGGAATTTCTTAAATACCATCTCATAAAAAAAAATAATCTAACTTAAGATTAACTTACATACAGAAATATGTCACAGAAGGCCTGGTATATGACTTGAATTCAATGATTATTTTCTTCTGAGAAGGAAACAGGATTGATTCTGTACCGGCCTCAAGTAGGTTCTTGGAAAGATCTATTCCTTTCCAAATGAAAATATATTAGTGGGAATAAAATTCTTTATAGCTTGTAATTCAGAAGTGAACTTCTATGAAACACTTTGGCACTGTGGATATATGTCCAGTGGAATCATGTATAACTGAAAGATCTAGATTGTTTAGTTTCTGGGGAGCCATTAAGATAAACTTTGGAGGAGCGGAAACCGTATTTCCGGAGACAGCTCCCATCCTACTTTAGACAGGTGAGGGGAAAGAAGCGCATGATGCCCTGTGGGCACATTTGTTTTGTGTTGTTTTGCTTCTGCTAATTATTTTGTGAATGTATTTTTCAATCCCCAGTAGTGACAGCAGTCCAAAGTGACCCTAAAGAAACAGCTAGGGAAGAAGTTGCAGACATCCAATCAGGGCACGAAAGGAGAGGAGCTCTTCGAAATTAAATACCCTTACCTTCAATTTACAAAGATCTTTCATTTCTCCGTGAGAAGTTACATATGGGTATGCCTTGTTCAATTAACTTCTTTCGATACACTTTACATCTCTCACACTGAGAGATATGTGTGAGCTAAATCAAAGCAGCATGACAGTATTTTTGTCACTGCTGGAAAAGCAAATTGCTCCTTTCAATTACCCAACCCCTTTCTCGCTGGACCGATACACACCATCAAGTTAAAACTTACAGGAGACGTAAATGCCATTTCTTCTGCCCCAAAGGATATTGTGACCGAGAACCCCTCCTTCCCTTTGGGTTTGGTTTGGTTTTGCTGCTACCACTGAAGTAATGAAAGCGACATTCATTGTCCCTTACCATTTAATGGAAATAATAATTGCCAGCCAGCGTGGACTGTGATGCTAAAATCAAGAAAAAGCCTTTTCAATCATGGCCCCTGCATTTCCATCCAAGCCCCTGCTGTAGAACACTAGAGAACAAGGTGTAAATCAGTTTAAGAACATAGTTCTGCATTCAAGGCATTGTGGTTTACAGCTCCCAAATGACCTCCATCTATCTCCCTTAGCTGTAGAGGTGTATAATTGAACTAAAGAGAGTCTTGAGTAATGAGGTTGAGAGTGGCAGCTCCATTGCTGTGGCTTAATAGTGTAACAGCGACATGCTTTTTTATCCCCTAAAATGTAACAAAATAGTCTAGTAGTCCCAATTCTTCAGGGTGACACTTGCTGAGAGTCTATCTTTTAAAATAGAAATAGGTTTTTATAAGCAAAAAACTATAAATCTCTCCTACAAGAGGGTTCTGAAAACACAATTATACAAGCCATTTTCAGCTGGAGCAGAAACTAATATGAACGCATGCAACAACCTGTACTTCTTTTTGTGGGGAAATCACTGTTAAGCCTTTATTCTTCTAAGGCAACCAACAGCGGCTTTTTCGGTCTCCAAAGGGGCTAAGGAGTGATAGCTTTCTCAACTCGTGTGCTGCTGGGAGTTATAGCCAGAGGACCCATGTTATTTCAAGTTTTCTTTTCTTTTTTGAAAAATTTTGTTTGGTTTGTTCAGTGAAATTCAGGAGATCCTGCCGTTAGAGAATTCTTTTTTCCAAGGATCGGTTTGCTTGCAAATGAACGTTTCTCTTTTAAGGATCCGTAGTTCAGATGCACTTATCAGGCCTTGACCATATGCAAATTGCTGGGTGAGCAATTTAGTAGAGCATGAAAACTGAACAAAGACATAACTACCTCCTCGTGAATTCTCTGGGAGTATAGTATCGGCCGAACATTAAGAATGAGCTTATTAACACAGTCATTTAATATGAGTAATTAGAACTACATGGATGACTTCAGGGGCTCTGAAACCTCTATCCTTCCCAAAAACAAGATCCTAAAAGAAAAAGAAAAAAATAATAATAACCTGCTTGCTGACAGTGCTTGAAATTCCATATTGGACATTCAACACTATTGCACAAGATATTTCTGGCTAACATGTAAATCTCACTAACGAGGAGTAAATTATTAAATAATACCGATGACAACAACTAACATTTCCTGATAGCTTACAACATTCATAAGTCTTCTAGGCACTTTATATGATTTAATTCATTCAGTCCCGTTCCCCCCCCCCATCAACCTACTGATTGCCCCCATTTTACAAATTCAAAACCTGAGGCAGGAGCAGAGAAGTTGATTTGCCCGAGGTTATAGTTGATATGACACTGCCAAGGTTGTCTGACTTTAGAACGCTTGGTTTTGTTTTGTTTCGTTTTTTAATTAATTTATTTATTTGAGAGAGAGAGAATATCAAGGAGACACTCCCCTTGAGTACAGAGCCCAACACAGGGCTCAATCTCATGACCCAGGGCTAAAATCAAGAATCTCGCCCTTAACTGACGGAGCCACCTGGGTGCGCCCCAGAACATTGGGTCTTAATCACTCTGTTCTTGTGGATAAGTTTATGAGATTCATTAGTGAGACGAGAGAACTGGGAAAGTTGAGAGAGATGAATTATGCACTATGAGGAGCCTCCTTTCAGAATCCACATCTCCTCCTGGGACCAATAGTAGAGGCAGTCTGTTTCTGTAGATTTGGTGATGCTACCGAGTTATCTTTAAAACCAATACCACATCATTTACGCCATTGCTGTGCCACAGAAAGGTATCAAGGTCAACATTGCTTTCACAATAACATGCATTATTTACCTTTTCCACTTTGCTGGCATCTGCAATGATGGTACAAAAGCAAATGGTGGTTAAGATGACCGGTAACTCAGATGAATTAAGGCAATGGCGTCAGACGTTGAATTCTCTGCCACACACTTGCAGTGAACATATGCCAGTTCCATTCAGGAATGGCTTTGACAAAGCAGTAAAAATTATTAATTTTACTAAATGTGACCCTAAGTATATGCACTTTTTAAATATTCTCTGTAATAAAATAGGGAGTACGCATAAGCACTTCTGCTGCATACCCAAAGTATGATGGTTGCCTCAAGGAAAAGCCCTTACGTGATTATTTAATTTACAAGTTAAACTGGACACATCTTTCATGGACTACTAGTTTTTACTTGAAAGAATGACTGACAGACAAACTTCAGTATTGGGTAGATAGGTTATCTAAGTCAGCCTACCATGCCAAGGAAACCAACTGACTCCTGCAACTAATGATAGTGTTACCATTACCTATTTGCAGAAGAAATCTGTGGAAGTCTCTCTATAGCTCCACACCCCTTCTTCTTACAAGAGGTATCTTTCCCTGCCCCTGACCAACTTGATTGGGTTGAGGTGGGTGCCTGACCCAAGCGGGGTCAATAAGCCCAAAGCTACAGCATGTAAAACTCATGACTATGCGGGTCACTGCATCCCTGCCAAACAGAGAGGTATGAGGCCACCATTCTGGGAGGAAAGAGAAAAGAATGAGGTGGCCATGGTGCTTAAGGAATGATTTCTCATTGTTTCTGAGGCTCACAGGTCCCCATGAGCTCTCTGTAATTTGGGCAATCCATGAAATAAATTACCTGGTATACTTCCATTGGCTTCTTTCTGCTAGCACTCATTTAATTTGGATTTCTATCACATGCACTCAAAAGAATCATGACCAAACTTTATTTGGCTCCGTTTCCTACTGTATGCCTCTATGTACCTTCTGTTCCACTCACATTAAATGACTTCACAGACCCTAAACAGAAGTGTTCCTGCATTTTCACATGCTTTTGCCTTCTTCTAAGATGTTATTCCACTACAGAATTATTTTTCTTTCCATCAAAATCCTTTCATTTCTCAAGCCTCAGGTCCAATACCACCTACTCAACTAAACTTTCCCTGGTTCACCCAGCCGACTGCACATTTTATAGTGTCTCTGTGTTGTGCTGTGTATTTCTCTATTGGTTTTCTCGTTCAGCTCTGTATGATAGTTATTTTACCACCTGTCTCTCTCACTAGATTTGATTTCCCTGTGGGAAGGCTCACATCATTCTCTGATGCTTTAAGCCTTAGTACCTCAGTCACGGCACTTAGTTGGGCTCAATAAGGGTTTGTGCAATGTGTAATTCCGGTGAGAGGGTCTCGTAAAAGAACTTGTCATTCACGTCTCTCTAAAGCTGCAGGGTGAATGTCTTCTTTCTTGTGATATCTCCTCTTGACAATCTCTCTATTCTTTGTATCAATGCCCTATTTTTCTGATTTGTCATTATTCTTACCCTGTCTTGGACAATTTTTTTCTCATTATAAAAACATTCTGTTTCAGAGCCAGATGGTCCATTTACTGAAGTAACACCTTATCTAGATAATGCGATTTTTCACCATCGCTTGTTTCTCATGTTATTGTCAGACCTTCCATTTGCACTATTCAAGGTTTGTATTTTTTTTAAAGATATGATCAACCTGCATGTTATATTTATCTTAGCATAAATATATGTGAAGTCAATATGTGGATTCTTCTGCATTTATATCGTTTTATTCCTTCTCATTTTGTATTTTATGCCACAAAAGCTGAGAATGGGAGGTTGTGTGGAGAGGATAGGCTCACCCACCATCCATGTATCAGCTCAATAGAGCAGTTTGCAATCAATGAAGATACCATAATCTCATTATAATCATGTTTCACTAAAGACCGATCATGAATCTTGGGTCAAGGTAGCCAAAAATATAATTCAGAAAGACTTATAGGGGGGAGCCTGGGTAGCGCAGTCGTTAAGTGTCTGCCTTCGGCTCCCACATCGGGCTCCTCCGCTGGGAGCCTGCTTCTTCCTCTCCCACTCCCCTGCTGTGTTCCCTGTCTCGCTGGCTGTCTCTCTCTGTCAAATAAATAAAATCTTTAAAAAGAAAGAAAGAAAGAAAGAAAGAAAGAAAGAAAGAAAGAAAGAAAGAAAGAAAGAAAGAAAGAAAGAAAGAAAGACAGACTTATAGGGGTTTTGAAAACAAAAGACACTTAGGTATCAGAACTGAGTTCCAATCTGGAGTTGCCTTACTTACTAGCTGTAGGACATCATATCACGGATCGTGCATCGTCATAAATACTCAAGCAAGGGCTTGCATATCTGAGATAAAGTACCTCAGAGAGATTTAACTACACAAAAAGTTAACTGTCAAAAAGCCCCATTAATAAGTAAATAAGAGAAATTTGAATATAGCAGTACATATTTATTTATTTTAAGGTTTTTATTTGAAATATACTTGACATACAATATTAAATTTGTTTTGGAGGTATGACATAATGGTTCGACAATTATATATGTTACACAATGCTCACCATGATAAGTGGACTATAATTGATTATTGACTGTATTCTCTAAGTGGTACTTTTCACTCCTGTGACTTATTTATTTAATAACTAGGAGTTTGTACCTCTTAATCCCCTTCACCCATTTTGCTCATCCCTCCACCCTTCCCCCTTTGGCTATCACCAGTTTGCTCTCTATATTCATGAGTGTGTTTCTCTCTTTTGTTTTTTGTTTGTTTCATTTTTAGATTCCACATATAAATGAAATTGAAATCGTATGGTATTTTTGTCTTTCTCTGTCTGGCTTATGTCATTTATTCCACTCTAGATCCATCCATGTTGTCACAATTAGCAATATTTCATTCTTTATTTTTTTAAAGATTTATTGTATTTTACTTTTATTTGAGAGACAGAGAGAGAGAGCGTGCACAAGCAGGGGGGAGGGGTAGAGGGAGAGAGAGAAGCAGACTCTCCACTGAGCAGGGAGCCCAAGGCGGGACTGAATCCCAGGACCCTGGGATCATGACCTGAGCCAAAGGCAGACGCTTAACCGACTGAGCCCCCCAGGTGCCCCTTTCTTATGACTGAGTGGTATTCCATTGTGTATACATAAACCACGTCTTCTTTATCCATTCATCTATCAGTGGATGCTTAGGTTGCTTCCATATTTTGGGTGGATATATACTTCATTTTTAATTGTGTAAATATATGGAAAAGATTAATTACAAGTTAATTAAAAAAAAGATGAAGCCCTGGACAGAAAAGTGGGCAAACAATACGAATAAACAATTCACAAAGATAAACATACACATTGTCAACAAACGTGTGAAAAATTTTCAAATTCACTAGAGATAGAGGTACATGAGTTAAATTGTAAAAAAAGACAAAATATCTTACAATAATTCATTGTACAAGATAATCCTATCTTAGACTGCCAGAAGTCAGAAGCGATAACAGCCTCAGATGGGGCGAGAATGGGGATTCTTACACTTCGGTGGGGCGTAGTTACAACTTTTCTGGAGGCTCATCGGGACTAAAAGCAACGTGCATACTTTATATTTTTGACCTAAGAATTTCACTGCTGTGGATGAACGCTAAAGAAATGACGGAACAAGTGTACACAAGGCAGGGTTTTGTTTGTTTGTTTTAATGGCAGAAGATCAGGAACAGTCTCAACAACCAACCAGAAGAAAAAGATGTAAATTAGAGCTGTTATTTAGCACTTCCGTAGAGTGGAATGCTGTTCAACCCCATCAAAAAGTGCCAAGAAGAATATTTCTCAACATGAAAATATATATTGGAGATAGAAAAATGTTTATTGAAAAAAGAAGCTATGAAATGTGAGAGTAGAAGAAAAAAACATGCCTAGTTAGAAGGATGTTAGGACGTTGGCCAATGGCTTTCCTCTGGTGGTGAGGTAATGGGTGGTTATGATGAAAACAAAATCTTTGTCTTTTTGGTGCTTTCCAAATTCCTACGTGAAGCATCAATCCAACATCTCTATGACCCACCGGGACTCCTCATTCAAACCACGGCAGCGGTGCTGGACTGTCTTTTGCGGAGTTTCTCCACGTGTCCGGCAGCAGGTGGCACAGGCAGCCCTTAACCAGTGCGGCCGGAGCCCGTAGAGGAATCCTCCAACCCTGCCCCCCCCCCCCCGCCATGAACAATGCGGAGGTGCATTTTTAGGGCCCCTCAGCCGGTCTCAGCAACTGACACTCTGCTCTTCACCGCAGAAACCGGGTCCTGGCAGAGTCTGGGGACCCCAGCGCCTCACAGACTTTTCTATCAGTCCTTTCTCCCTCAGTCTCACCTTTCCCAGCCCTTTCCTCCTCCTCCGGAATACACCATCTCTCTGCAAGCAAACCTGGTCTCAGGCTCTACACGCATATGTTCATTTCGTCACAACAAAATGCAGTAACACTGAAAGCATGCTATTACTTTAGTACAAAGAATGACAAGCCCCAAGTTGTGAGGCACATGGGTAACACTGCCACCAGCATCAGAGGGGCTATTGTTGATGAGGAGGACTTCTGGGCTCCCAAAGCCACAGGGGAGCTCTCTGCTGGCCAGTAAGTAGGCAAGCTGAATGGGACGCAATGCTTTCCCTTGCCTCTTGGTTCAAACCAGTCCTTAGAATCTATAGGAGCTGCACTGCTGCTAGAAATAGTGCGAGGACCATGGAACAAATGACACGTGTCACACCTCCAGGGGTGGAATCTCCCTGCCTGGAGGATAGCAAAGAGCGTAACAGTGGCTGGCATCAGAGGCGGCAATCCCAAGACGCCAGCATACCGCACGGTCGGCAGGTGTCAGGGCACCAAGAAAGACATGACTCACACAGGCACTGGATGAAACAATGGTCCAGACACAGATCAGCTTCGACAGTGGCTGTCTTCGGTGGCCGGAGCTCTCACCACACAGCCGCTGCAGGGAGATGGCGTGCACATGCCCCTGTTAGGCTGCAGGAGAGGGACCCCATTCCCTTCAGGCTGAGAAGAGATAACAGTGGGTTTGGGCCGGTGCCGCATTATGCGCACACGTAAGCAGAACAAAGAAGTATATGTCCAATCCAAAGCAGGGACAAATATTCCCCAACGGGCTGCCAGGGCTCTTTATCTAAGGGGATGTTCTGTTCCCAAGGCACATTCGTATGCACCTGGGCAGGGGTTGAAAAGACTGAGTGTGCATGACTGCCTTTCCCAACAGGGATTCGGTGGTTTAAAACATGACATTCAAGGGCGTCTGGGTGGCCCAGTCATCAAGCGTCTGGCTTCTGCTCAGGTTGTGATCCCAGCGTTCTGGGATGGAGCCCCACATCAGGCTTCCTGCTCAGCGGGAAGCCTGCTTCTCCCTCTCCCACTCCCCCTGCTTGTGTTCCCTCTCTCTCTGCCTCTCTCTCGGTCAAATAAATAAAATCTTTAAGAAAAAAAAATGACATTCATGCATAGGAATCCCCCAGCAGCCATGGAATACAACCGGCCACTAAGCTCTACATTCTTTCTAGGTAAACTTTTCTGTACAGGTCAGCAGAGTCATTATTTTTTCAAGAGCACCCACTTTTATGGGATTAGAAAGTTCAATCCTTTTTCTAATTACCTCCCCCTTCCTGGCAAACCTTGATAACCTAATTCGGTGGTGTTCAGAAGAGCAGTAGAAATCGGCCATTAAAATTGATTGATGGCAGTCATTCCCTACCCCCCTGGAAAAATTAAGTTTATAGATATGATCTCTTTCATCTCAAATATTTCTTCAATAGGTTTGGCCTAAACCTTCGGCACCTGGTCTCCCTGGCCTTTACTAGAATATGGGTCAGCAATAATATCTGATTTATACGTATTTATTTTGTAACATAAACTTGATTACCTCACGGTGTTCTTAAAAAATGCCGCTCCTTTGGGTCGTTATGCCCACCAAAGTGAAACACTATCCTCATGGAGTGTATGTTTGATGTTTTTTTTTCCCCATTTACCTTCTTAAATACCTGGGGGGGGGGGTTTATAAGAATCGTCCCAATGCTAAATGGGAAATAAAGTGGTGGGAAAATTAGAATCTGGCCAAGATTTTCCTGCAAGGCTTTTGACTTGAAATCCTATTCTGTTTCCTCTTATTGCCTTTAGCAAGAGCTCCAGGGGAAGATCTCGGGAGGAACTGGCATTCTTCTTATGACAGCCCCACTGCCTTCCAGAGGCAAGCCCCTGATTCTAGTTGTGACAGTCTTCTTCATAACCAGGTAATTGTTGGAAGGGATGACATCATAATACGGTGCACACCGAAGGGTGAATTCTGCAACAGAAACTTGCTCTAAGAGTTGGATTGATGCCTCTGGCAGAGAAGCTCTCTGTCTTAAGAAGCCTCAGGTCATGCAGAAAAGATGCCGTGCAGGACCCAAGGAACCCAATGGAACAGGGAAGGCAAGGATTGCCCAACTGAATGCACTGCATGGAACAGGCGTTGTCGAAGAGAACGAGATTGCCAGCGGCAGGTGCATCTAGGAGACTGAAAACAAGCAAGTGGCAAGTGGGCTCTTGTCAGTAAATAGTGTTAAGTGCTTCGGTGATTTGAGCTCTGAAGTGTCCTACAAATTTTCCTTTATAGCCGGCGCCCTTTCTTCAAATCATATGCCACTGGCAGGGTCCAACCAGAGTTGTTCTATTTAAATTGACAGTGTGGAGATCAGATGGTCTTCAAACTGAAGACAAGCTGTCTTCTCCTGCCTTCAGACTCAGACTGAAACTATAACAGCGGCTTTCCTGGGCCTCCAGCTTGCTGACTGCTGATCTCGGGACTTCTCAGCCCCCATAACCACGTAAGCTAATTCCTTCTAATAAATCACTTCTCACATTGTTTCTGTTTCTCTAGAGAACCCAGACAAATATATCCCCCTAATCACCCTTCCAGTTTCCTCCTCCACTCATCCTCTCTAGGAGCTAGGATGGGTGCATTTAGGCAGATTTCTGGATGGAGGCTCTCGCCAAAAAAACGTGATAAATTCCTAGAATATATACCAGTCATTCATGTCAGAGCAACCTCTGGCACAAGGATTACACTACAATTTACTGGACTTGGCTCATCTATCTTCCGGGATTGCCTTTGACTGTCTGTCAACCCTGGAAATTATTTACCTCCCCAGAGTTTAGACTAATCCCTCGTTTTCTTCCTTTCATTGCCACACTGCTTATTCACCTGTCAGATGGCAACTGTATTTCTTTTAGCTCCAGGGAGTTTACTCGCTTTGAACCTACTGGGTAGATTATAGGGTCTGGGTATCTTAATTTCTGGGAATTCCACAGACTCCTTTGTAACCATTGGAGAAATCTGATCACAGCTTTTCAGTTTTGTCTTTCACATTTCTTTAAATCTGAACCTATCACTGTATAAACCTTAACATAGAGGATATGAGTCTACAGCATGATTTTCCCAATATTACTCTCCGAGTTTGAACACTTGTTACCCCTATAAAGTCCAGAATTCAGGAATGTAGAGGGATAACTCCCCACTTTTTTTTTTTTTTATGCACTACTGGGAAATGGAAGGTGAGGGTTGGATCCTGTTGTCAAGTCGGAACCTCGGGCATCCATCTTGACTCCTCCTGCCCTCTTGTACTCCCCATTCAAGCTATCACAAGAAATCGTCAGCTCCACCCACTAAATATCTGTCCAATTTTCCTACTTCTTCTGTTCTCATTGTCACTGAAGGGAAGTCCTACCTCACATAAGGATTAGGCTCTGAACAGTTGAAGCTAGCTTGAGGCGTGTGTAGTTACGACTGCCCTTGAGAATTCCTCAGGAAAACAGTAGAGATAGACATACTGCTTCTCAGCAAATCAAACACAGTTTTTTCTCTAGTATTAGAACAAATTGCTGTTTCTTCGGCTGAACCCTAGATGAAGACACTGGTTTGTAGTTCGGGGCCATATTGGATAAAAATGCACACATATTTGAAGCTTAGAACGACAGTTCACATGATGAGCTGTCTGGGCTCTCTCTGGGACATACACTCCTCCTATCAAATGGCGGAGTGGAACTGCTGATGTTACTTAAAATGCTATTTCTCTACATCTTCTGTTTTCTCTAATTCCCACCTCTCACTTTGTCACTTAGAGCATGTCGTTGAACTCAGGTAAACATATGATGACACTCCACTGTGTTGATTTTAAGGTACCAACATCTCCTGTCTGAATTACAGTACGAGTCTTCTAAATAGACCTTCATCCTTCAACATTAATTTTCCTCAAACCATTCACCACATTGTGGCCAGAATGATAACTCAAGAGCACAGAGTTGATCATGGCTCCCTCTTACTTCCCTGTGTACAATCATTCACCTGCTTCCCATCTTCCTTGGGCTGAGCGTAGAGTCCTTGGCATGACATAGGAACCTGTCGAAGCTTTCTCTCTATTCTTTGCATGCCTCTTCTCCCACCACCCTTGTACCTATCCTCCTGCCACTTCCGGAGAAATTCGACTACTTGCATTCTCTAAAAAAAGCAATACTTGCCCTTGCCTCTGGACTTTTGTACATGCCTTCCATCTCTACCTTTCCTCAACTGACTTCTTCTCATCCTTAAGAACTCAATTTAGACATCATCTTCTCTGGTGCCTTCCTCAAATATCTATAGCACTGCCACTTCCACTGCTGGCTAAGCCTTTGCATTTCTAACCAATGGCTGGCAGTTCTAGGTCTCCATGGAAAGCCATTACTCCATATTTTTGACACCCTAAGAAAACTAAGAGACATAGAAACAGTTGTATTTCATGGGGCCATGCTGTTAATTTGTTTTCCTGTAATGTCAGTTCAGTTATAACTCAACACCAATAACTATTATTATTATTATTATTATTATTATTATTATTATTACAACCACATCAATAAGAACAAACACAGAGGTTTGCAGTGTATATACCAGGCCTTCTCTTAAGATATGTATATCTATATGTAATAAATATATTCATATACATATGTTCACGTGTGTGTGTATATGTTTTTACATAGATTATATAGATACTCTTCTAATATTGCACAGAATTGTTATTACCTTCTCCTCTTACAAATGGGAACCAGGGTCAGAGAGATACAAACCAACTTGCCCGGTAGAGTCAAAAAACACACGTAACTGCTTTTCAGTAAATCCAACACAGCTAGGCTTTCTTCTAGTGTTGGAACTGACTGGAAAAACCAGGATCTGAGCCCAGGAAGTCTGAATCAAGAACCTGCCTCACCAGTGTGCAGTCAGCTTCCCTCTTTTGCTTGGACTAACTTCGGGGACAGAGCTCAGTTTGCTATTCTTTCCAACTGACAGTTACTCACCCCGCGGCTCAGTGGAAGTTCACGCTGCCTTGAATAGAGAAGGTTTTTTTTTTTTTAAAAAAGCCTGAGCCTTGAAAGACGTATTCTATAAGCATGAATAAATCCTCCAACGTTACTGTTTACCACAATCAGAGGCCCTTTTCTCCAACGGTCTCTCTTTGAAAAAATTGTTGAATTCCACCCACGAACCATGCTAAACATTTCCCCGGACTCCCCTGATCCAGGCTTTATGCTATTTGTATTCATTAAAACTGATTAAGGTTTTCTTCATATTTATCACCAGTTTGACTTTCATAGCTGAGGCTTACTCTGCTATCAGCAGGATTCCCGGTCTCCTTTGGAAGTTTTCAAAGTGAAAATCCACGAACACAAATGAATTCTGGCAGCCAGAAGTCCCTAATTTAGTGTGTGGGTTCAGCAAGATGAGAGGAGCTGTATTTTAGGATAAAACAATTAGATAACCCTGAATTAAACCTATGGTGTACTCATCACATTCTTTTCTTGGATTCATGTGCAATGTAAATGTACTTGACATGATTCAATTACGACTTGAATTCCTGATTGCCAAAGCTAATCAAATAATAAAAGTATAATGCACCAATCATAGGTACAAAAGTTGTGTAGAGCCATTGACCCTTGAAAGGGCATGCTACCTCTAATTGTGCATTATGGGCTAGGTGGCCCCTGTAAGTCATAAAAAATAATCATTAAAATGCTAAAATAAGATTATGAGTTCAACAAAAGGTAGGGCTTTCCATTAAGTTTTATTAATACTGAAGAAGAACGAGAGCACACATGGGGACAAACCAGAGCATCTTTTTCTGGTCTGCTGTGTGGCCCCGACTTTGGGGCCCTTACCAGCATCACCAAATACCTCTTATTCCTTGCACCTCTGAACGAGCTTATCAGGAAGAACTGTGCCGTGCATTCCTCTCGGGATTTTCCTGTTGAAGTAAGTAGAAGACGCTAGCTCACGAAGAATATGATATGTATCGTCATGGAATTTTCAATTTGTATCTCTGCAAACTGCCCACTTTGGTTGGAAACAATAGGTGTGGCCTGACGGTTTGAGATGTGTCCCCCATTTGCAAGGACACACAGCTGCGACTTACAAGAATATGTTGTCGCCTATTTCTCTTCAGCACTCTGCCACCAAACAGACCTCAAGGAAAAGAGAAATCTGGCAGCGAAGTGTCACCTTATGGAATCTTTCTAATGGCATGCTTAAGTTTATAGAGAGAGAAAGACACCTTATTGCTTTTCTCAGAAGTGTGGTCTGCCTCTGGCTTGTAATTCTTCATTAGGGAGGATTTTTTTTTTCTCCCAGTGACCTTAAATACAAAGAGAATAAAATTCTATAATTTGGAATAATAAATCCTTCCCATCTCTCAACCTTGGCTGAAATCCTCTCTATCCCTTACACACCTGGCCATTCTAAACTCCTGTTGACGTGCTATTGTCTGGACGCTGCTAAATGCTTACTCACTTTTCATGTGTTTATATCTTATCTTTCCAATGAGACCATGAGCTCCTTGAAGGCAAAGACTGTCTTACACTGTTACACGTCCCTGCAGTCCCTGAGCTCAGCACCTTACACATTATAGGCACCTGGTTATTACCTTTGATGGCTAAATTTATCAGGAAGAGCCAGTGGCTGACAGCAAAACTAAGCTCCAAATTAGAGTCATTGTGGCTTAGATCAGGGCGTGCACGTCGCTCACCTGGGGATCTTGTTATAATGTGGCTTCTGATTCCTAGAACTGTGGGGGTACCTGGGATGCTGGTTCTAACTCTCAGAGAATGCCAGTGCTGCTGGTTCAAGGAGCTCACTTTGGGGAGCAAGAGTTAAACATGAAGAAAATCAGAAGGGAGCGAATCATTTAGCAATCATTGCTTTTTATGCTTTTGCAGAGCCTCACGTAGATCACGCTTCTGGCTGATGAGAATCTATCCGGTTCAGAGATGTTAGAAATATTCAACCACCAATTAAAGGTCTTCTACGCCATAATAAGAGCTGGTGTGGCAGGTAACTCACGGAGGTGCTAATTTGCATTTGTTCCCTTTATTTCTCATTCATTTGTTCTGAGCAGGTAGTCAAGCCCATTCAAATTCTTTGTTTCAGAGATTCAAGAGGCAGGGGGTGGGAGAGCAAGCACTGCAGAAGACAACCCTTCTTTCTGTCTGTTTTGAAATCTGAGTGATTGAAAGAATCATCCTAGGTATTCTTTGGGGAGGGTAGAAAGAGAAATGGGAAAAACCTGTCTCCAGGCCTGGAAAGGAGAGGAAAATCAGTGTAGTTCATACAATTAAGAACTACTTGGAAAGTGTGACAGGACCCTGCAGGTGCACTAGGCAGGCAGGGCACCTCATACCGGGCTCCCACTCTGCTGTGTACTTGTACCATAGATGGGATGGAAGCCACAGATTTCCAGGAATACCTGGGCACTGGAAATGGGCATCTCAATAATGACGAGAGTAGACTGGTGCTTGGAATGGACTCCAATGCTTTGGCACTGCACTGCCTGCCCTACTCCAACAACCACAGAAACACCGAATTCACAAGTTAAAAATGTTGAAAGAGGGAAAAAAGAAAGAAGTGGAATCACAAAAATGTCTGGAATGAAATTTCTCATCCACCTAGCAAAAAGAGTTTGGAACTGGGTTTAATGTGATTTTGAAGAAGTAAGTCTAGGAGATATTTTTTGTTTAACCAAGTGTGAGAAGTAAGATTTATACTTGGAGAACCATCTACTGAGGGACAATTTAAAGACGAAATCAAATCATGATATCCCCATCCTTCACCCTGGGCCACACACACACACACACACACACACACACACACACACAATTTTCCCCCAGCTCTCTAACCCTTCAAAGACTTCCTATTCCTCATGGAATAAAATCCAGATTCCTTTCCATGAGCTATAACACTCTCTCTGCTACATTGGTTCCACTCAGGATGGTAGCTACAGGTCACAGGTGGCAACTGAGCACTTGAAATGTGGCTGGTCTGCATAGAGATGTGCTGTAAGTGGAGAATGCCCACCAGGTCTGAAAGATTGAGTACAAAAGATGCAAGAAAGAAAGAAAAAAGATTATACATTTCTGGTTAATATTTTTATAGCGATTGTGTGTTAACAGAATGTGTTGGCTACATTGGGTTAATTTCACCTGTTTCCCTTTACTTTCAAAAATATAGCTATTAGAAACGTTGACAGCATTACATACACAGCTGGCATTGTACTTCTGTTGGACCTCACTATTTTCCAGGAACTGCTCTCATCAGCCCTCACCTCCCTCTACTTCCTCTTCGATGTCCTGGCCTCAGGGAGCCCAGGGGTCCTCCAGATTACAAGACATCTGAGCACAAACTCAAGGCGGCAGCGCATGCGTGGTTGGCTCTGTCTGGAAACTCTTCTGCCACCCCCTCCATCCCGCCCTACACCCCCCATGCAGATTACTGCTTGGGTTTCCCCTCATTGCATTCAGCTAAAACTCTGCTCAAATGTCACCTCTCCAGGGACGTATATCTTCACCACTCTGTCTAAGCCCATGGGCATCCTTCTCCATGCCCTGGACCTGCTTGCCTTTTTTCACATGGCATCAGATTGCTGGCCTCTCCCCAGGAGGATGAGAGTGCCTTCACTGTTTGTTTCCTTCTCTCTCATGCTCCCCGTTACTAGGAAAGTGCCTGGCATGTAGCGGGCGCATGATAGACATTTATTGGATAATTGAATTAAGTGGTTATTCAAAAGTGAGCTCTTGCTACCAACTAGTCATTTTGCTGAGAGTTTTGTGTACCTTTTTCGTATTTAATTCTCACAGTAGGTCTATAAATAAGTACTAGTACAATCCTAATTATGCACAGGAGAAAATCAAGTCTTAGGAAAGTTAATTTAAAAATGCTTAGAGCATCCCAAACACTTTACATAGATTTATTTACTCAATCCTAATGGTAGGGCACTATTACTGTCTCTTTTTACAGGAAGGGAAACTGGCACAGGGTGTTAAGTAATTTTCCTAAGGTCAAGTGGCCAGCAGAGATCAAGCCTGGAGGGTCTGACCCCAAACCCAAGGCCTCCTGTCTCAGGGCCAGGTTCACGCATTGATGAATGCAAAGCAGATTTGACTAGCAGCCCTGCTCTCAGCCCCTAGAATACCCTTACTGTGATACCTACTCTCAGACAGAGAAGACCCCCTCCTGGCACTTGGACTCATACTTACCTCCATCTGAGCTCTATCTCCACCATCCAAATTCACTATCTAAAATCCTGAAGATCTGGGGCACCTGGGTGGCGCAGTCGTTAAGCATCTGCCTTCGGCTCAGGGTGTGATCCCAGCGTTCTGGGATCGAGCCCCACATCAGGCTTCTCCACTGGGAGCCTGCTTCTTCCTCTCCCACTCCCCCTGCTTGTGTTCCCTCTCTCGCTGGCTGTCTCTGTCAAATAAATAAATAAAATCTTTTAAAAAAATTAATAAAATAAAAATAAAATAAAATACTGAAGATCCCATTAGGCTCCTCAAAATATGTTTGCTCTCCTGTACTTTCTCTTCTTTATTAAAGTACCACTAATTTGCTCAGTGTCCCAGACCTAAAACCTCACCTATATTTGCCTTGTTCCCCTCACTTGTTGCTTCTACCTACAATTCTCTCTTTCCAATATTTTGCTTCTCTTCCTTTTTTTCCAATTCCTATCTTCATCCACCAAGTTCAGGATTTTGTCAATGCAGACCTGGACTTTGGGAATATGTTAATTTTTGTGCTTATTGTCATGTTCTCCTCTTTAAACTCATTCTGATGAATGATGGAAATATTTTAAAATAAAACACTTCAATCCATTGCTGTCTTTTTAAAAAGTTTCGAATGTACTCCTTATTGCTTAAAGGATAAAATTCTTTGAAGTTCATCCGTTCAATGTCATTCAATGTCATCCCCAGTTAGGGCCAACCTGCTTTTCAAGTCTTATCTTCCACCACCACCGTATCTGACCTTCTGCTTTCTGGCTGCTTCACCAACTGTCAGAAAACGTCCTTTGTATGTTTTTCCCTTTGCACTATTATTCTTGGCATCCACTACTCAATGTACATTTTACATTCTTTAATACATCCTAACTCAGACTCCTCAGGAAAGCGTTCTCTGAGCATCCTAGTCTGAAATGTTACCATTCCCCTAAGCTCCTATACCGAGGAGATTTTGCATAGTTTACTCATGAAATACCTGCTTAGATTTAACCAAGATTCCTTGCCCTGAAATGTTAATTCCTGTTCTGTTGCCAAGTTTCTCTCTTCCCTGGAGCCACACATCCAGCAAGGGCTCTGCTGAAAAATAATTTTGGAATAATCTATGTTAATAGATGGAATCCAATATCACAAGAATTTCAGAATCAAAGATTGTATTTAAATTTGAGAAATTGGCATCTTTTTATCTCATATATGCTTTTATTTTGTTGGAGTGGTTTGTTTATGTAAACCTTCTGGAGCAAGACTAGAATCAGATGATCATATTAATAAATTGCTTTTCTTTTCCAACCTAACGGAACTGGGGAAAAAAAAAAAACACACTATGGTGGATTTCCTATAAGCTATTCTTCCTGTTTGCCCAGCCACACTTTATGCAAATGGAATGATCAGACATTAAATCTTACAACATTTTGTTTACTTATAGAATCAGAGGAGAATGTGGAAATCAATCTGTCCAGTGACTTAACTTCACAAGAGAAAAAACATCAATTTCAGACTAGACACAAAGCCAATGGCAAATCGAGAAGTTGAACTCAGATTTTCTGAATCCCAGAAAATCCACTTTACCGCCTCTCAACTGGAGGAAAGAAATTCTACTCACCCTAACTGATGTTTGATGTATCATCTAAATTTGATTTACACACAGATTCTGTTTGAGACTTGTCATCGTTACCTGACACATTAATTATTTGCAGTCAAAGTGCTTTTTATGGTTCATAATAAATCTCCAATTATATTATCTATTAATACGATGCTAGCAGCCACCCTGGGACAGTCAGCAAGTGGTCAGCAAGTATAAAAGCAGAGGTGAGGTGGGCTGGAAGAATGTGAATGCATCAGATGTGACTGTCTAGAAATTCCCTGACCTGACAAATGTGTCTCTTCATGATCCCTTAATCAACAAACATCCGGTGCCTATTTTGTGGGGACACATGGTACCTGCCTGCAGGGGTTTGAGAGAAAATAGGGAGGCCATATGCTGCATTATGCAAGTAAAATATCAAATCATGGATCTGTAGGGCAGCAGAAGTGAGAGAGGTGCTGGGACCCACTATAAGCTTCTTCATAGAGGGAAGACTTGAACGGCACCTCAGAGCCCAGCAGGATTTACATAATGGTGATGTCCAATTCAACACGTGCATTCATTCTTTCTGCCTCTAAAATCTACACTTTATAAAGCGTTTTTATATTCTTTACTCCATTTAATCCTTTTGAGATACCGACCCTTTAAATGAACAGTTCTCTCAGGGTTAAGGCAGCCAGTGTAATCTGAATATTACCCATTCTAGAGAAAGTTCTTTTGAATGCTTGCTCCCTCTATTAAGGTGAAAATTAAATTTTCAAGAAGTAGGGCAGGGGTGGGGAGCAGGGAAGGAAGGCTTGGCGTTGCTCAGTGCAGCCCAGAATCCCTTGGCTCGACTTTGTCAGGCTAAGGATGCCACCATCTTCCACAGGCAGTAGGTTTAAGTGATGCAATGGAGCCTGATTTTGCTAATTGTGTATTAATTACCAAAGCGTTGGGTCAATAATCAGAAATGGGTTCTTCCATCTTCTATCAACAAAAAACTTCTCTTGCCATTGGATAGAGATGCCAAGATAAGGTGACGTTTTGGAATATGTCAATTCGAAGAGGGATTAAAAAAGACTTCTTGTAGCAGGATAAATACCCTTTTTAAAACTAGAGGATTTTCACATTAGTCTAGAATGCTTACATCCCATTTCTCACATTGATTAAAATGCTAGTTACAGGTTTTTAAATTTCACAGCTGCAACTTAACATTAAAGGAAATAAGTATCAAACCCTTATTATTTTATTTTAATTCTCCACACTGAGCTGTCCATAGAAATTTGATACTATCTTTGACCTTTATACTTGAATTTGACCCACAGGCTCTATGTACTCTCCTCCCCCACCCTTCTGGGGCTGCTCCTGTTGACACGGCTATTAAATGGCTAGCATTAGGGCTGGTTTCTATGGTTGCAGAGTGAAAGATGGGTTTTCTATTATATTTTCTAGCACAATGTGAGCAAGAGGAACAGCCAAGCCTGTTGGAGAAAGTCTAAATGCCAAATTTAGATAAAGAGCCAGGAATTGAGAATGGGTTGGGAAACAGAACTAAAAAGCTGGACCTGTGTGGATTGGGATTCAGATGAGAAAGGATCAGGTGTCTGGTGCGCAGGTGGCCTGAGCCAGCTTGGACGGCCTGGAGCAGAACAGCCAGCACAGCATCCAGCACAAAGAATAAGCTCGGGCACTTGCATTCATGATCATTGCTTAGCCAAGCTCAGAAGTGATGCCTTGAATGGCAAATGGGCACTTCTCTGTAGGCTGATCCTTGGGAAACTGTCCTAAAAAGTTGGTTGTTGGGGATAGGAGGGAAGAGTGAAAGAACAAGTAAGTGAGTGAGACTCCATCACCCACTGAAGATGGATCACAACGGTCAATTTGCATATTGAAAAAAACCCACTCCTACTACCTTCTCGCTATGGAGTGGTTTTACTTCCGGTCCAGACATACAACAACATTGTAGATTAAGATGTTCAGAGAAACACCCAAAATCTAGCCAATCCCACCATTTCATATTTGGTTTTCCCCAATCAATTAGTGGTATTTCCAGAACTGAGCTAAGAATTTGGTTTCAATGGGAACGTTAAGGATCACACTACTTAGCACACAGAAGTAGTCATTTACTAAAGAGGACACCATTGCTTTGTAAGACTTAAGGAAGCTTCCCAAGTGCCTTGCCGAGTTATACTGGAGTGATAAACCTGCCAGTCCTTTCTTATAAAAGGAATGTTACGACCATAACGTAACAGGGACATCAAAACCCTATTATATACTCACACCCTGATAATAGTTTTACTTCTTTATGAGCACTGCTTTAAGAAAAATAGAGAATGATTAAATTCTTGGGAAACTTTGTTGGACATTTTTGAGATTACTTTAACATAACCAATGTTTTTATACCATCTCAACAGTGTTAGAATTTTCATTATAAGAAAAAAAAGAGCAAATCATTTGGAAACAATATTATACATGATATCTAAAGAGAATTTTTTATTATACTATTTCTCATGCTACAAATGTATAATAAATACCCTTTAAGGGCAAATTATTGACTTAAGTTATGATTTAGTTTCCTGGACCCCAGGGAGTTGTCTTTCTGACAATGTTCTTCTTTTTTTTCTCCTTGGTACATCAGCCAAATGTACTGAACACCCACTGTGTGCAAAGACTTGTGCTCAGGCAACCCCTTCCCAGCCTGCAAAGCCAAGAAATAATTATGAACAAAAAAGGTATAAAATGGTGGTAAGTAGCAGTACACAGGGCTCACTCAGTGAGCCATTGTATAGCTGGGGACAGGGGCATGGGGAAGGCAGAGATGGAAGGGTTAAGCCATATTACTGACATGTATGTGGCACCTAAAACTGCTACCCACATGTTCTAATTGAGACAGCAGAAATGTCAGGAATTAAAACAAAAACTGTCCTTGACCATGAACAGCTGACCTTAAATTGGATCTGGTTTGCAGAATGGCTGTGCCCTCCACCAAAGCTCCTTCGTGCTTGTACTTGACATTTATACTCCTGAGGGAGCCATCCATTCACTCTGTCTTCAGAGTCCCTACCGATTCTGGCCCTGTTTCTCTCCCCTGCAATTGTGTGGGCGGCCATAGCCATACTCTGACTTTACAAGAAAGGAACTGTTACTTACTGTTATTAGGGAAACAGTAGTACAGAGACAATAACACATGGCTTAAAACCAAAAGGTTTAGAGTCAGACTGACTTAGTAAAAATCCCTACCCCTCCATTTCCAATTTAGGACTTTGCACAAGTTTCTTAACTGCTCATGTCTCAGTCTTCTCATCTATAAAATGGGAACACAAACAGCTTCTATCTTATTAGGGTCATTGTGAGGACTGAGTGAGAGGCTACATCCATCAGACTCAGCTGGCATACATTGACCATCGCCAAACGACATCGCCAACGCCAAGCTCTCAGTCATTGGCTTTTGGGGAAAATATGCTTGGAAGCCCCATTTGTCACTTAGACATGTCCTTATAGAAATTGCCAACTTTGTGTTGAGGAGCAGAAAAACCGGTCAAATATACTTCAAAGAATCAGTATACGGACAATGACCAGGTTATATACAAAAATAAAACTCTGGGGCAACCTGCAGCAAGCAGCCCAAGAAGACAGCCCGTCTGTAGGAAGCAATCCAAGAAGCCAACTACTATCTGAAGCGAGTATTCCAGGAAGCCTAAACATTAATCCCTGTAAAAATCATCCCCAAACAGCCAGGACTTGATTAGTAACCAACATCTTCTCTAATTTTTTGCTCCAGCTTCTAACTTAGGACCACATGGAGAAGGTCAAATAGATAGCCTTACCCAGCCACATAGGATGCCCCGCTTCCAGTTGGCCCACGTCTAGTCTAGCTTCCTCATGCCAACAGCCCACTTAGGGCGCACCTGAAGCTCTCCGAGCTGACCCTCTAGTCTGCCTGCCTCTGAGTCTTTGCAGAAACTCAGGCGATGATGGCTGACTCCCAAGCCACAGCAAGTTCTGTAGAGAGAGTCTTTGCTTACGCTCATTTGGGTGGTCTTTATGTATTTCCACACACCTCTCAAACCACAAAGCTGAGCTGTCATAATCATGGGGTGGGGATGGCTCACCGCCAAAGCCCCAATATCTAGCACAGTATCTGATTCATGGAGACATGAACGAATGAATCAAAATTTCTCTCTTTGAAACCAATCTTGTAGCACACGAGTGAAAGGAGTAAACTGGGATGAAGGAAGGGTGTCCCTTGCGAGAAGAGGTTACTTAGGGAAGAGAGCCTGGGTAAGGTGCAGCTCTTCCATGATTGGTTGGTCTGTGCCAGTTTGTTCTAATCACTAAGGTCTGCAAGCCATGAAGGCCTCTGACCCATAAGGGGTGCCTGGGTGGCTCAGTCAGTTGAGCATTTGCCTTCAGCTCAGGTCATGATCCCAGGGCCTGGGATTGAGTCCCGCTTTGGGCTCCTTGCTCAGTAGGGAGCCTGCTTCTCCGCCTCCCTCTGCCTGCAGCTCCCCCTGCTTCTGCTCTCTCTCTCTCTGTCAAATCCATAAATAAAATCTTTTTTTTTTAAAGATTTTATTTATTTATTTGACGGAGATAGAGACAGCCAGCGAGAAAGGGAACACAAGCAGGGTGAGTGGGAGAGGAAAAAGCAGGCTCACAGCAGAGGAGCCTGATGTGGGGCTCGATCCCATAACGCCAGGATCACGCCCTGAGCCGAAGGCAGACGCTTAACCGCTGTGCCACCCAGGCGCCCCCATAAATAAAATCTTAAAAAAAAATACACAACATGAAAAAAACACAAAAAAATCTTAATTTTATAGTGTTACATATACATTGAATATTACTTTTTTAAAGAAACAAGAAGTAACCTTCTATTTTTTCACATTTTATTTGAATACCCCATATTGGGCCTATATTAATTCAACAATAAAAATGTTAACGTTACTGAAATGGACTTTTGATATATAAGAGACAGAAACATTTAACTTGGCTATGAACATGATTTGTTTATTTAGCAAATATTTATTTTGAATCTATTTCAGAGGCATTGCATTAGGTACGAGGAGGTTTCTAAATGTATGCAAGAGGCCGGTCCCTGTCCTCAGAGACTGGGTTACATAGAGAAATTTTTTAAAAAACCCTCTCATATAAGCATCTAAAGTTCAATGTGGGATGACGAAAATAGTGATCACGGTTACCACTGGATGTCAAAAGAAGGCAGGGCACTTGTCACCGAGATGAGAGGGAAAATAGCAAGAAGGAGGGACATTTGAGTTTATGCGGAAGGCGGCCTAACAGAAGTCAGGGAAGGGCATGCTAGGCAGAGGGCAGGAGAAAGAGGTCAGAAGAAGCCATGTGGAATAGACTCCTTTGTTAGACACCTTATAGCACAGTGACCTTCTTCATGGTATTCCAACTGTAATTAATTTATGGTATTCCAACTGTAATTAATTTATTACTTGAGCAATTTTTAAATTTTTTTTATTAATTTTCAGAGAGAGTGTGCAAGAGCTGGGGGAGGGGCAGAGGGAGAGAGAGGGTGAGAATCCTAAGCAGGCTCCACACCCAGCCCAGAGCCCCACATGGGGCTCAATCTCACAACCCTGAGATCGTGACCTGAACCAAAATCAAGAGTCGGACTCTTAATGGACTGAGCCATCTAGGCACCCCAGGTTGAGCTTTTTTTTTTTTAAATAACCCTTTGTAAACTATAAGCTTTACAATTTCAGGAAACATGTCTATTCTGCTCCCTATTGTATCCTTCAAATCTTAAAGCTAATTGATGGTCAGTATGTATTTGCCAGATGAAAATGCCAAGTGCTTGTGAATGGGTGCAATGTAGGGATAATATTCACAGACGTAGGTGACCCCCACTTACAATCTAATTTTGGTTCTAGGCAAAAATGGCAACCTCATTGATAACAAATAAAAATTAAACTAGACATATACAAGGGTTTTTTAATGCAACAGTCACAAATTGGGGAGGTGTTAAATATAACTCTTTCATTTTCATCAATGAACCCAGCTTAGTTTCAAAGCCCATATTTCTGCTTGGGAGTGGGAAAAAATTACTAACCTTTCAGGGTAGGCTAATTTGATACCTGGTCTCTACTGGGCTAACTTAATCTCTTTAGCAGAAATTCTATTTTGTCAGTTGCTTTCCCCTTGTCTCAATTTTCCTTCCCCTTTTTCTCCCTACCTGACACCTTGGCCACAGAAGAAAGTCCAGAGTGTTCTTTCATTCCTGTGCTGCCACTCGGTTCTCTCTGGCCCCACTGACCTCCAGGTGAGGTGCACTTCACCTATCCCGGCCTTCAGACGACAGCCTCTGTTATTGATGTCCTAGTGTTGGTGCCTGTTGTAGCTCATGGCTTGTTCTGGTGTGGTCTTGATTCAAAGGTGCTTGACGCTGCTGCTAATGATCTTAGGCTTAGTCCAGGCTCCATTCAGCCCCTAGCTTTGGACTTCCCACTGGCCACCTCTGCAACGGCATCCCGCATGACCCAGAGTGCACTGGCAGAGCCATAGGAGTAATTCTAGGGAATAGACTGTGAGCAGCAGTGTGATGTGCTTTTTGGGCTCAGGCAGTGGGGAAAGGCTATGCAGTGCTCCAGAATCTCTCTCTTCTGCCATGAGCATAGAGACCTTAAGGTAAGGCAGCGGAGTGTCATGACGGGTAGCCGTGTGGATCATTTAGCTACAACATGGGGGCAGGCTGTCAGAGAGAGTTAACCAGACCCACAGCAGGCTTTATGAGAGTGGGAAATAAAGAGGTTTGGTATTTATGTGTTACTGCAGCATAACTTCGCCTGCCCTGACTTTTACAGCATATTAGCTAAGTTTTTAATTTTCTGTATTCTGATGCTTTGATATCTGGTGCCCTGCTAACTAAGCCCGGAGAGTCTACCCCTTTCGAGGGTTAACAGATTCCTAAAGATATAGACAACTCACCTGTGAGCACACTTTTTAAATACAAACTAACCAATCCGGAACCCATATCCCAACCACCTTCTTTTTTGGCTCTCATACTCTGGGCAATGATCCACCAGCTCCAATCACCCAGGGCCAGGTACTAAGCAACAAGGACTGGCTCTACATCCCAGAGCACACCTGAATTTATTTAAACTACCCTGCTTACCATACTTTGCCAGTTTCTTCTCAAAGACACCACAGTGAAGGCTCTTATCCACAGTTCTCTCCTCTCCTGATGCCTCATGTGCCCCCCCTCCATGGAGAGTGGCATGGTCCCTCCTCTTGGGAACTGTGAGTAACAACCTATCTTTCAATGGCAATTGTTTTTTCATCTGCTATCCTTACTATATCTCAAATTTTCTATTAATACACTATATTTTAAAACAGAGTGACAGGGGCACCTGGGTGGCTCAGTTGTTGAGCGTCTGCCTTTGGCTCAGGGCATGATCCTGGCGTTCTGGGATCAAGCCCCGCATCAGGCTCCTCTGCTGGGAGCCTGCTTCTTCCTCTCCCACTCCCCCTGCTTGTGTTCCCTCTCTCGCTGGCTGTCTCTCTCTCTGTCAAATAAATAAATAAAATCTTTTAAAAAATTAAATAAAATAAAACAGAGTGACAATTTTCACCAATGGGATTGTGAGCAACTTGGTGGCAGAAGCATGTCACATGGTTCTTTGGAAGGCAGTCCGTAATCCAGTGTTTGGCACATAGTAGTATATAGTTAAATCTATGTATTAGTATATGTAATTTATATATAGTATATTGTAGTATTTTTAAACTATACAGCATATAAAGCTATATGCTAGTATACAGTAGCATATAGTCAAAAACAATATATCCAATGAATTAAAGGGAATAACACAAATCAATATATATGACGTATTTTTTGAAGACAGGAGAATAGCAATGCTAAAACCTTCAGGAATGCTCACCTTTGAAAGTCGTTAGGAGGAAGAAAGAATGAACAGAATATTATGAAGAAAACCATCACAGCATAGAGCCACAGGTGCCTGCCAAAGAATTCTGACAAGGAATGGTGATACATAGACAGATTTTAAGGAGGGTTGAACAACAAAAACAAAAAACCCGAGCAACAATAGTGAACCCAAGTATTGCAGGTACTTAGAGACTAAGTTGATGGGCTCACTGTTATCATCCTGACCAGTGTGAACTTGGGAATTAGGAAACACTGCCTTCTGAAAGTTAAACTTGGAGATCAACCCATAATAGATCCTACCGCAGATATGCCAATTAAGAAGCTGAAGCGGGAGACAACAGACAAAAACACAAGTAAATGTGTTATTAAAATTGGGAAACTTGCTCTCAAAGAAAATGTGCAAATTGTTATGACAGTGTAATCCAGAACGAAATTTAGATTGATGGCAGGGAAGTTTCCTGATGAAGAGACATTAAAGCTGAGACCTAGGGAACAAACTATAACCTGACTGAAAAGATAAACATATCTGACAAACGAAAAGCGGTGTGTTCAGCCATGACATCACCGAAATGAGGAGTCACGAGGAGAGAAGTGTCAGCCCGAGACTTCGGGTGTCAGCAAAGCCATCACTGACATGGTGGCAGATGGGGGCTCCCCGCAAGATTCTCATTGCCGTGGAGAGCCCGCTCCCTTATCCTCAGCTCTTAAACCTTAGCTTCAGCTTTCAGACTTTCAATGCATCTACCATCCCCTGCTCTGAATCCATGCCAAACTTCTGATTATAATTTGGCTTCCCATGCGGTCTGCCTACAGAGAAAGTCTGCGCTGATCATGTGAACTTTGAGATATTTCCGATTTCTAGTGGTGGTTAATTAATAAAGTAACTTCTGATTATGATTTGCTTTTGCATAAAAATGACAGAGGAGAGAGAATGATGCCCATAGATACGTTTTGTTTCTTGTACCTTTTGAGCGTGTCACTGCAGATTAACGAATTGTTGTTCTTGTTTCTGCCTGAGGCTCAGGAGCGCTGAGGTCAGCTTCACGTGAACAGCGTATCAGGACTTCATTGTCCGGAGAGTCCTGAAGCCTTATGACAGTCAAACAGCTCTCAAGGCAGGCTAGACCCTGGGACACAGTGACCTACTGGAGAACTCCTGCCTCTCCTCCGGAACAGCCACTATGTCCGCCTTTCTCTCTACCACATACTTCCTCAACTACCAGTAAAACAATGGGAGGGGAAACCACGTGGTACATACTTAAGTAGTTACTTGCTTAACATTTGAAGATGCTTAAGCGGAAATTAGATGGTCACTTAACTCCTAAAAAGATGCTTTCAAGGCTATTAGATGAGGTATGACCTGAGGGCACTCTAGCCTATGAATGAATGAATGAATGAATAATAATGTCCTTTGACTTAGGGTGATTCTTTCCTTTTGATGACTGAGAATGTCTTGGCACTGACTTTTTCATTCCTTAGGCTGAATTCTTCATATAAATAAACATTAGCAAGGACCAAGTTTCCCTTCGGGTCTCCCAGAAATACTTAGAGCAGGAACCCACCAGGGAATTCTACTCAGACACAAACTGGCCTGCACACTACATAGTAGGTCCCAGGCATAAGGCTAATTAGAGAAGGTGAGGACCTAGGCTGGGGAGAAACTATATATATATATATATATATATATATATATATACACACACACATATATATATAGTAGGTACATATATTTTTATGTATATTCATATATATAATATTATTTATATATAATTATATATATTATATATATAGTAGGTATATATATATAAATATATATATGTATATATGTATATGTATATATATATATATATATATATATATATATATCCAGGGTCAAGGCTGGATAACAAAGGACACAGGGCACCAGGAAGTTGGCTGATGGCACATAGATTGTAAGAAGCAGAAAATTGCTGAATGGTCAGAGTTTAGCACCTGGAAAAGGATCAAGAGTTGAGATGAGAAATCCCAATTTCTCGCTGGACTGCTGGAACGGTGGATGGTTCACGTGGTGGATGCTGGCACAGGCTGCAGACTGCTGAGTTTTACTTTCCTAGAGTAACATTCCTAGGGCTTGGCTGTGTTACCCCACCTTCATCCTGATTCAGTAAGTGGTAGCTTTTATTACTGAAAGTGCTCGGTCTTATCATGTGTAAGTGGTAAAACTGTATACATAATGCAAACAGATGGCTATAATGAATCTCACATGGCACCTGAAGAGCAAAGAGATGCCAACACAAATCAGTGCCCTGGAGCCTCGATGTTTTGCTGCCCTTGAAATCAGTGACACGGAGTTTGTTATAGGTGAAACTTAATATAACGAGATCCTTCTGGTGGATTTGGTAACTAAGTCCTCTTGGATGAGGTCCGTTCAGAGCACATGACACGGAATTCCATGGGCTAAGCAGTCATCTGTGAATACGCTGTATTTTAATGGCATCCCTCAATTAAAAAAATGCCATCCAAGTGGGTAAATATATGGCTATACATTTGACTCTGTTTCTTTCTCTAGTATATGCCCAAACTAGACATATTAAAACTTTACACTGCATTGGAGATCTTCCACATTTTAGAGTCAAGGATTGTGTAGTTGAGATAAGCAGGGGAGTACAGGTTTGTGCTAAAGCTATTTAGCTTGTACTAGCAGAAGTGGTAGTAATAGTAACAATAACTTCTATTTGTAGAATGCTTACAATGTGCAAGGTGGCCGTCTAAGTGCTCCAGGTCCATCCCCCGTGCTTCACCTTTACAAAAGTATCAGCTAGGTACTTTTTTTGCTTTTCATTTTAAGGTAAGCGTCTCAACCTTCACCCTCACAAGGATGTACAATTATCGAGTGTTGAAATAGGACTTCGAATCCAAGCCTACCGAGCTCTAGAGCCACATTATTGACTGCGACTCAATATTGCTCCCTTTTCCTTAGCAACCAAACCAGAACAAATATCTCTGATCTCATTTGTTAGCTTTCCCATCACTGAGAAAAGACAACAGAACAATTTGAAACCTGCTAGGTTCAATCAATACGTATTTCTTGAATATCTAGAATGTGTTCGGCAAAGATAAAAGGCATGAGAGATGATCTGTGCCTTAAGAAGTTTCCAATCTGAAGTCGGAAGAAGAAAAGAATACGCATAAAATAATAACAAACAGAACAGAAATGAATAGAATTAATGAGGGAAAGTAAAGTATATGGTCCAGACTCTGACCGTCTGAGATGTTGAGATCACTGGAGGATGAAGCGACTGGTAGATTTAAAAGAGATAAGCCTTGATCTGAGTCTGGGAAAAAGATGAAATCTCTGTTATATGCTCTTTGTCTTAATACATTTCTATATATAGTATATTAATACATGTATAGATATCGATACAATATTATAAATATTAATACATCTATGTACACATGCAAATGAATCCCATTTTTTAAAAATGTGAAATAAACATATATACTTAAAAGTAGGCAAAACACATATGTATGGCCTGATGAGTAAATATAAAGTGAAGACATTATAACTCTTTCCTGGGTCAAGAAATTGAACATTACTAGTTTCCAGAATCTCCCTGTGTGTTCTTCCCATCTGAACCCAATGAAGCACATTTGATGACCTTTTATTATACAAAGAAAAAAAAAACTGTACATAAGGGCTTAGCAATTATATTCATGGCAGTTTGGTGTTTTACATTAGAAGTGGCTTCGTGCATAGACAAAGTACAAATCCAATTGTGTCTTAAAAGACAGAAAGCTTCGCCAATAATCAAGCTGGTCTCCGCTCAGCCAACCCTGAATGTATCTCACGATGAATAACCGACCAACAAGGCGTTTCTCAAGTGGCTTCCAGATGTTGCTGACTGAGGCATCCTTCTGCTACCATGACAAATAGGGCAGAATTACGTGAATGGCAAGCATGTGACACAAAGGTAGCCATGCCCATCTTGGCAGGACCCTCCCATTCAGCTGTAGACCCCCAAGGCTGAAGAATCTGAACGAGCACAACTGAACAAAGGGTGAGCCCACTCCTGCTTGATGCAACTCTAATCTTGCCCCAGCTGGGGCTCATTAGGTTGAAGGAATGGAACAGTCATATTTTCTGAAACACACAGTAACAAAAAGCCTAATTAGAGACCAAAGGGTAGAAGTTTAGCAGCCCTAATAAATATGATGTGCTGAATGCATTATGTATTTGGCAGAAAACAAATTATGGAGTAATCTGCAGTATTCAGATAGTCTAATTTATGGCAGCTCGTTTAAAGAAACGCTTTAACCCAGCATTTTGAGATCATAAAGCACATTTTAACAAGTGCAAGCATGATTTTCTGGAATGTAGAGAGATTTTTAAGGGATGGAAATTTTCTGGAATATATTGAGACTATTTGAATAATGTTTAAAAGATTCATTAGTTCACAAATGCTATTCCAGCAACTTGATATTACCAAATGATGGGAAAAACACCTCTTCATATATTTTTTTCTGAAATGCATGGGAAACTATCCATTGGACAATTATTTTATGAGACCCATTTGATCCTTGATCACTGTTGCTTAAACGTCATGCAGTTGTCTTCTGTTGTGCTGAGAAAGCCAACCTCCAGCCCCCCAATTCCCTACCTGCCTCAACTCTCCCGCCAGTTTGGCTTTGCCCATAGTGGCCTACTCTCTGATACTCTACCAGGCTGCTTCAGGTCTCATAGACCTAGCATTAACTCCTTCCCTCTGCCTGGAAAGATCTTCAGCAGATCTTGTGTGACTGGTTTCTTCTCATGGTTTATTTTCCATGCCTCTTCTGCAGAGATATCATCTCTGACCACTCTCTATTCAAGAGTATGAAGACACTCTCTCGTTCCCTTCTCTGATTTCCTTCACAGCACTTATGACTACTGGAAATTAACTCAACAGTTCACTCATTCCCTGTATCTCCATTTAGGATGTCCATTCCACTGAGCAGTGACCTTGTCTTTCTCATTCATCTTCAATCCCCACTGCCAAGAACAGGACCTGGCACATGGTAGGTGTCCCTAGTATTAATAGAAATTTGAAGTAGTGGGAAAAAAATGGAAACTTAGGTGAATCTTGGCTCCAGAACTGTGAAAGAGAATTCAATTTCACAAGATATATTTTAGAAATCAAATGTTCTTAATTTACATAGGAGAAAGTATTTAATGGTCCCAATACTACAAGTAATATCTTCTTTGTGTGTATAATTTCAATGACTTTCCTGTCACTGGCTGAAAAACATATTCTAAATACATATTGTCTTTTTCTTGTAAGTGGGAAAACTAAGCTCTATATTGGCCCCTACTTTTGGTTAAGCCAGCACACATGAGAGACAAAACCAAAGTTAAAATTCAGTGATTTGGTTTCTATCCCCTGGATTTATCTTCCCACAGTTTTCTTCTGGCTGAAGATAGACAAAATAGATGATAAATGAGGAAATAGTCACACAATATTCCTGTGATTTTTTAATAAGAGTAATTAGTAAATTTGCCTTGAGTTATTGGTTTTTGAAAGTACTTCTTTTTCTTTTTCTTATGAGCAAAGTGAACATTCTCTAGCCCTTTTGCAATAAATGCAAATAAAAAAATTGAATCCCATCTTAACTTTTTTTGTTAACTTCCGTTATCAAAATGACTTTGAGTGATTGAAGGATCGTCAATTATTCACATTACAGTCACTACGCGGTTCATTACTTATATGATTGCTATAAATTGAGACATTACACTAATAGTGTGCTTGACTTGTAGGCCACATTTCTCTAAGTTATATAAAATAGAATATTGCCCATCATTTTAGTTTGCTAGCTTAGTAATCTCAGACATGAGCCAAGTGATGAGTCAAGGGATGAGCTGTGTCTCAAACAACTAAACGCAGCCCCTGGTCCTTACTCTAAATGTGAACAAGTTGGTCATTTCAGACATCCTACAATATTTCCATCATAGAGGTGCTCAGTGGCAAATTCCACAATAGTTATAGGAAGGCCTTGGAATATTTACCCCAAATTGTCTATACATGGCCAAGCCAACAGATCAAAATTGAGAGTTAGCATTTTTATTGCCTTCACAAGGGTCAATAAAAATCATTCCATGTTTAATAGTTCCAACCCCCAGGGCGCCTGGGTGGCTCAGTCATTAAGCGTCTGCCTTCAGCTCAGGTCATGATCCTAGGGTTCTGGGATCCAGCCCCGCATCGGGCTCCCTGCTCCCCTGGGAGCCTGCTTCTTCCTCTCCCACTCCCCCTGCTTGTGTTCCCTCTCTCGCTGGCTGTCTCTCTCTCTGTCAAATAAATAAAATCTTTAAAAAAAAATAGTTTCAACCCCTTTGAAAGTTTATTGACCATTGTTCCCCCTAAGGCAAGACGAGGTATAGACTTTGGCTAGTCAAGTCCAAAAATACATATCCAATTCATCTTTTAAGTCTTCCCCTTTGCCTCCCTCACTGGACCTTTATGCTGGCAAATGCTTCTCCACTATGGATACTGCTACATGTTTCTAGTCAAAGTCCATATCCCATCTTGCCTAAAGGGAACATGTTTTTTGGAGAAAGTCCAGGTTTTGCTCATTTTAGCACACCTCATGGTATGAGGCCATGACTACATGCAATTGATTTGACTATTTTCACTCCACGGAGCCTCTAACAAGTTAGCAGAAACAGTCAGCAACTGAGCAATCATTACCGATAGTAATAATTTAACATGTAAATTAATTATGCACATGTGGATGTAGCTAATGGTGTCATTTACATCAGTGATTCTTGGACTCCATCACATATTTCCTTAAACAGTATATAACTGTATATAACAGTATACTCCAGGATTTCATGAAGATGGTCTTGCTTAAAAGAATTTGTTATAAACAATGTTGAAAGAAAAAAATCTTGGCACTTAAGGAAAAGTCTTGTTAACATTTAGGTGTATGTATATCCATGAATCTAAACAATTATGTATAGTTTTACAAAATGAGCCTACATGATACATAATCAAATATATTTCTACAACTTCATCATCAATGAATACATGGCACTCTTGTATATACCATAACTTACACATTCCCTTATTTCTGAACTTTTAGATTATTTAGACTATTTCTAAGTTTTCTGTTGGTCTGTATGTTGCTTTCATAAGCAACGCTGCAAAAATATTCCGATAGCTTATCTGATAGCAGAATTACTTACTTTGCATTATTTTTAAATGAGATACAGCACACATAATCAAATAATTTATTTGACCTAAAAGTGAAATTATAGGTGATATCATAACTATGATCTCTTCAGAGATCAATAATTATAGCTAATAATGATAACAGTAACAGTAGCAATTATTATTATTACTATTTTTATTTATTGAGTACTTATGTACCAATACTATGTTAAGCACTTTATAAACAAAATCTAATGTAATACTGATGCTGCTTTCATGAAGTATTATTATCCTACCCATGATCTATGAATAAAAATTAGCAAAATAGTCTGTCTGAATTCATCACAGTATTCAAGTAAACTGTTTCAGTATCAAAATATTGTTTTTATCTATTCAGTTGTTGCATTTTATATATCATACACAACCATTAAAACAGACTTTTAAATATGGAGAATTCCAGGCAGGTACTGGTCTCACTTCTCTACCTTTTCTTCTATCCAGATCCTTTGCCACATACTGTCGTTGTACTCTCCCTCTCTTTCCCATGAGACTTGATGAGGCCAATAGAATGAAGCTAGCTTCAAGCCTAGGTCTCAAGAGGGTTTTGTGTGTTTTACTTGCTCTCTTGTACCTCTGTCAGAGCAGTAAAACCACACTTG
>NW_024423343.1:15943337-16091087 GCF_017311325.1 Ursus maritimus | reverse complement strand
TGAAGAATAAGAGATTTGTGAAACAAAGCTGAGTCTCTTTAATGATCCAACTATGGCCATCCTAGGTCAGCTGACAGCCAGCCAACTCCAGATGTATGAATGAGCCAGGCCAAAAGAAACCATACCACTTAGACAAAACACGACTGATTCCAGAAACATAAGCAATACATATTTATTGCTATATGCTACTGAAGTTTGTGGCTATTTGTTATGAAGCATTATTATAATAGCTAAATTATATAATTAATAGAGATAATAATAGAACAGATCCCCACATGTTATCAGCTTCAACATCAATCAAGATGTGGCCCACCTTGTTTGATATATATTCCTCTTGTCCATCTGGACTCTTCTGAATCAAATCCCAGACATACGCTTTTATCCATAATACTTTAGTCTGTATCTGAAAAAAAAGATATCCTTCTAAAAAATATACAATCATAATACCATTATCACATCAAAAATAACAATAAGTTGCTAATATAATCAAATGTGCAGAGAAAATTATGATTTCTTTTTTGGTTCATCTTTCAAATTTTTTTTCTCACAGTTGAAATGTTTGGATCAGAATCCACATGTTTGATTTGTTTGCTATGTTTGTTTTAAATCTTTAAGTCCCTCCAACTTTTTCCTTTGCCATTTATTTGTTAGAGAAACTAGGTCACTTTGCCCTTTAAAATTCCCACACTCTGGGGCGCCTGGGTGGCACAGTCGTTAAGCATCTGCCTTCGACTCAGGGCATGATCCTGGCGTTTCGGGATCGAGTCCCACATCGGGCTCCTCTGCTGGGAGCCTGCTTCTTCCTCTCCCACTCCCCCTGCTTGTGTTCCCTCTCTCGCTGGCTGTCTCTGTCAAATAAATAAATAAAATCTTAAAAAAAAAAAAAAAAGATAAAATTCCCACACTCTGGATTTTGCTGGTCACATCCCTATGGTGTTATTTATCATGTTCCTCTCTCCTTTTATTTCTCATAAACTGACACTTTGATCTAAGGATTCAGCCAGGCACAGGTTTCATTTTTAGGCAGTACTTCTGAGCTATTTATAAATTCATTTTGCATCATATGGGAAACTCACCATGTCTGGTTCTCTCTTTTTGTAAGTGTTGCCAGCCTATCCATCCATTAAAGACTCCGCATTGTTGTTTCACCTAACAATTTTAGCAGCTTTTAATGATTCTTACCTATTATTTCATTCAGGGCTGCCAAGTGGTGGTATTTTAATTGTATTATTCCTTATGTATGTATTACCTAAAATTTATAAAGAACTCTCTTTCCATGATGATTTGAATACCCTGGAGTACAGATTGCATAGAGTTCATTCTTCCCCTTTACTTACCAATTTTCAGAAAAGTAAAGTGGTTCCTGAAAATCCTCTGAATATGACTAATGAGCTTTAATGCTTCTGAGAATCATAATGAACTCACTGATGTTAGGCTATTTTGTGTATTTCAACCCATCAGGGTAATTACACAGGCATTTTTTAAAAGGAGAAAAATTTTACAAACAGTATGCCTTATTTTCTTTGTATCACCACTTCTTGATTTAAACCAAGCCTATCTTTAATATCATGAGCACGTCTACTGATTCTATTCTATTTTTAGCTGTAAAAGTATATTTATTTTATTTGTTAGAAAAAATCTGGTGTCAGTCAGTCTTCTAGATATTCGTTGCGGTAGAACTGTCTTCTCTTGGGGATATTTTTTAAAAAATGATCTATTCACAGAATTTGTCAATTGACTTAGTATTTATCAAGTGCTGTACGATCCAGACATCATATCCGTGGCATATCACACAAGAAAAGACTTTTTTACTCTATTTAGGAACTTACTTGGACATTATTATTTTGAAGAAAGTGCTGGGAGAGAATTAGAAATGAGTATGTGTGTGTGTGTGTGTGACAGTGTGTGTGATTTCACTGAGTAGACCTGCTTGATTTGCAGAAGAGCTTTAGACACTTATGAGATATTATGAGCACAAGACCAAATAACTGTGAACTTTCCTGAATGTGAAATTTACCTTATTACTATTGAGAGATTGCTGACAAAGTAGAGGGCGTAAGCCACTTTCTGTATCACCCTTTCATCAGGAAAAATATACGATAAATAGAAACTGGCTCTTTAAAAATGCAACTTACTCTTCTTCCACCCCCCTTCAACCACCCTAATTCTTTCTGTCCTACACCAGGATGCTCTCCTTGTGTGTCTAGCTTCATTTTCAATGTTTCACATTTCTTATATTTAGGAATATTTAGCTAACAGTGTTTATACCAAATCATTCACCGATGTGCCACCTGAAGTAAACGATGGTGAGCCAAAGATCATTTTGTTTCCTATCTGACAAAGGATAGTTTATTTCAGGCTATACTACACACATAGTAAGACTGAAGTGATTAAATTTTCTTTATAGTATGATGGAGGCACATTTACATATGCAATACATATTTATTATAGAAAGGTTGGAAAGTACTAAAGAGTACACAGAATCAAATAAGAGTCTCATATAATCATACTGTTCTGAGATTACTACTCTTACCATGTTGGGGTTTTCTTTTCTGTTGTTTTATCAGTTTTTGATGATCTATTTTAATTAATTATCAAAATTAGGAAACAGATTTTGAAGCTTTGATAGTAGTCAGTAATTAGTAATAGTTCCTCTGTTTAAAATAATTGCATGACTATCCTATGATAAAATCTGGAGTGCATTCTGTGCTGATGTGGAGGGAAGACCTGAGAATATAGGTGGGGATTACAGGAATTGAAGTTTTGGTTGAGCTTAAGCGAAATGGTTTTTCTAACATTTTAAGATCACAGTGGTATGCTCTGCCAAGTTGTACTAATTCGTGAAAGAAACTGGTTAAATTTTTAAAAATCTAGCAGACTGGCATCAGCTTGTTAACTTGAAATTGACCATGGCGGGAGTATTTACACTATGGAAATTGGCAAATGCTACAAACCAGGGCTCCCCACTCCACCTCCAGTCTAACACCACCTACAGGGCATAGGAAGGTAATTGTACATGACTGAATCAGACCAGGTACTATCTGAGAGGAGGGAGCAGTTCGGATTGTAGTCATCTGGAGAGACTTGTGCAAGGGATCTCTTCAGTTCTAGCCATGTTTCCATGTGGGAAAGGGCAGCCAGTGTTTTTCAATCTCACAGTTTCGTAAAGAAACCCAGAAATATGGATTTTTTTTAATGTGAAATTTTCTGAATTTTAAAACACTGTTGGGATGGGGGAAAGATGATTCTAAACTAAATACAAGCTGTGGACCACCAGTTTTCAAATCTTGCTAAAAAATTGTGAGTTCTTTTTATCTGGCTATGTAGGGAGGGGGGCGAGTGTTTTCTCATCAGGTATGGCACAGCAAGGATTCTTGCTTTGAACAAGGGATTGACTGAATGATCTGTAAGGTCCTTCCCAGTTCAAAACCCCCACTACTTGATGTTTCTGCACCTTTTCCCTGAAATACCTTTTATTATTTGCAGGCACTAATGATTATAGCCATGTGATATTTCACTATGGTCATGTTGAACTCTGCTTCATCTCTTGCATCAAGGGACACTACAGAGGGCCATATTCTGGGAGGTTTGGAGGCTTCTGAATTTATAGAATCTTAGAATGTCAGGGCTGGTAGAGGCTTGGATGACAAGTCAATGAGCCAAAGGGTTATTAACCCAAAATCCATGACTGAGAGTGGATGGTAATTGTGAATTCCTTGAAATTTTCTGAGAAAAAGGTCCATAGATTTCATTCATTATTCAAGTATTCCAAAATGGGTAAGAACCACCCATATATCAGGTTTTCCAGTCATTCAACAAATATTTATTGAGTACTGGCTATATGTCAGATTCTATGGGCAAAAATTAGCAAGCAAGGGGCGCCTGGGTGGCACAGCGGTTAAGCGTCTGCCTTCGGCTCAGGGCGTGATCCTGGCGTTACGGGATCGAGCCCCACATCAGGCTCCTCTGCTGTGAGCCTGCTTCTTCCTCTCCCACTCCCCCTGCTTGTGTTCCCTCTCTCACTGGCTGTCTCTATCTCTGTCAAATAAATAAATAAAACCTTAAAAAAAATTAGCAAGCAAGCAAAATGGTGACCATTACCTCTTTTTTTCTTTTTTTTTTTAAAGATTTTATTTATTTATTCGACAGAGAGAGACAGCCAGCGAGAGAGGGAACACAAGCAGGGGGAGTGGAAGAGGAAGAAGCAGGCTTCCAACGGAGGAGCCTGATGTGGGGCTCGATCCCATAACATCAGGATCACGCCCTGAGCCAAAGGCAGACGCTCAACGACTGAACCACCCAGGCATCCCTATCTCTCTTTTAAGTCCAGAAGAAAAGGAAGAGAAAACACACGATTAAATAAGCAATTCTACTAAAGCATGGTTATCCTGTGGCAAAAGAAGCACGTAAACTGAGTACCTATCCTAGCCTGGGAGGCATGGTGTACGGTTGTCATCAGAACGGAGTACTGGAAGCACTGACATTTAAGTTACTATCTGGAGGGTGAGTAGTAATTGGACAGTTGAAGAGGGGATTATCCTCCCAAATAGTTGAGAACCACAGAATATATGTAGCACTTTCACTTCACATAGGAAGAAACTGAAAACTTAATACCCAGCAAATCTTTCCTAAGTCACTGGTATACAAATGCAAGTGAGTAGGGAGGGGCGCCTGGGCGGCTCAGTCAGTTGAGCATCTGCCTTTGGCTCAGGTCATGATCCCAGGGTCCTGGGATCCAGCCCCTCTTCTCTCTCCCTCTGCTGCTCCCCTTGTTGGTCCTCTCTCGTTCTCTCTGTCAAATAAATAAAATATTTAAAAAAAAAAAACAAATGAGTAAACAAATAATGAAAGCAAAGACCCTTCTCTTGTGGAACACTGACAATGCTCAGTTTCCTTTCACCTGGGCTTATTTACCCATGTTAGCAGTTGGGAATGAAAAGCCCCAACGTCATGAGGGGAATCAGTTAATCAACCCAATGAGGCCAGTTGTACCATAGATGCTGGCTTTGGCTGACGTGGGCCTCCTTCTTTGCCTGTTGGGATTGTTTCTGCCCCCTCATGTGAGCTTGCTCTTAGCCCACCCTAAGTTTGGGCAAGGAGTCTGGAATTCAGTGGCTCCCAACTTCAGGGCCCCAATATCCTGTCCTTTCCCCGTAGAACTGGACACTGATAAACATTAGTTGTATAGCCCTCAATTCTAGAGGACCTCTGGGGTGAGAACTCTGCCCATGCTTCATGACATGTCTAGACCAAGTCCCCTCAGCCTTGCTTTGTAAAAATGCAGGCATTGAAATATTCACTCTCTGTCTCTTTTCTTCTTCCTCATGACAAATACTGTATGATTACATTAGCACCAAACCTCTGGGGCACCTCCTCTTCAAGAAATGAATATTAGTAATAACTGTAATTATATGTCAAATAAAACTTTTTTTGTTATTTTTTAGATTATTGGGTACCAAGTATCCAAAGATTCTAAACAAGGGTTCTAGACATCTATCTGCAAGGCTTGCTAAAAGTTGGCCAAAACCTTAATTGGGTGCTCAAGTAACTTATCCCAACAGGACAATTTTGAAAGTGAAAGGGGGGCTATTAATAATTACACTGGTCAAGAGGTGTAAACCAACATTCCCAGTCACTTCATCCTGAGCCCAACATCCAGCTCTAGCCAAAATGAGAGAGAAAGAGAGGAGTGTTATTAACAACCTAAAGCTAAATGAGAGGGAATCAAGAGTAATTAGTAATTCTTGCCACCTAGTGACTGCTGAGATAAGAGAACTCGCAGGCTATAGCTGAATGGTAGCCCCCCCCAAAAGATGTATTTATCCTCCCCCTGACCTGGTGGTGGATGTGACCTTTTTTTGAAAAAAGCTTTTTTGCAGATATAATTAAGGTTCTTGAGATGAGATCATCTTGGATAACCCAGGTGGGTCTTAAATCCACTTACAAGTGTTCTTATGAGAGACAGAGGAGGAAAAGACCCTGACAAAGGAGAATTAATGTAAAGATGGAGGCAAATATTTGAGTAATGGAACTGTAAGCCAAGGAAATCCTGGAGCTACCAGAAGCTGGAAGAGGAAAGGAAAGATTCTCCCCTAGAGTCTTTGAAAGGATTATGGCCCTACAGACACTTGATTCAGTCTTCTGCCTTCAGAACTGTAAGATAATAAGTTTCTGTTATTTTAAGCTATCAAGTTTGTGGGAATTTATTACAACAGCCCTAAAAACGAATACAAAGGCCCATCCCAAGATAAAGCACATGAGAATTCTTGGAAGATTATTGTTTCTTGAAGCCTGGGGCTACAGGGCCAGGTTCCTGCCCCGTGCAACTTCAAGGTGAGGAAGGGAGACTACATTCAATGCCAGCTACACTTTCACAAAGGGCAGGGAAAGAATGAATGGTTCTCTTTGGAGAGTGGACACTTCTGAAGGAATCCTGGATAGACACATGATGAAAAGACTATTCCCAAAAGGGCTGCTTTCAGGAATAAAGCAACACCAAGTATGTACTGCTAGGACCAGAGCAGAGGAAGTGTATTAGTTATCTACGGTTTGTAACAAATTCACCCAAAACTTAGTACCATAAAACAGCAAATATTTACTATCTCACACAATTTCTAGCAGTCATGAGAGCAGCTTGGCTGGGTGATTTTAAGCTCAGGTTTCTTATGAGTTTGCATGAGAACTGCCAGCAAAAGTTACAGTCATCTGAAGGCTTGACTGGGCCGTAGGATCTGTATTCAAGCTCACTCACATGGCTGTCAGAAAGCAGCTTCAGTTCCTCAGTGTGTTGGCCTCTTCACAAGGTTGCTTAGAACATGATAGCTGACTTTCGGTGGAGTAAGTAATGAGAGAGAAGGAGAGACCAAGACAGAAGCTGCAGTGTGTTTTATAAGCTAATTTCGGAAGTGATATACCATCATTTTTCTTGTTTTCATTGCCAACCCTGGTACAACGTGGGAGGGGACTACAGAGGGAGAATACTAGAAGGCAGAGATTGTTGGGCACATCTGGCTGGTTATCAGGGGTGGAATTGTAAGAAGCCAGCAAGAGAGCCCTCTGTAGCCATCCGGGGTCAGTGTAATCAGTAGCCAAGAGAGAATTACTGATGGCCACCTGCCAAGTTAAAGAGTTTTTTTCTCCTCCTCCTTTATTTATTTTTTTGCTCTGCTATTCCCTTCCTTGAAGGAGTCAGAGGCAGCAGAGACAGATGGATCAAAGAAAAGAAAAAAAATACCGATAATGCCCTTGCTTCACTGATGATCAGCAGAAATACAGTTGATTTGTGAGCTGGTGAAAAAAAACAGAACCTTTGAATATGATGAGAAATAAATTTTTTGTTTGTTTTGTTTGCTTTTTATTACACAAAAGTAGAGAAAGGTATAATGTAACAAGCTTAACAATTGTCAACCTTTTGCTCCCCCTCTGTTATGGATGTGCTCTTTCCCTTGCTGTATTCATCTTCCCTCGTCCCCTCTTAGCCTTTCCTGATCAATGTAGTCCACAGATCCTCCCCTCCTCTGAACTCCTGGTAGGTTTCAGTAGAGCCTGGAACCCAAACTCTAGAGCTTCATGGTGGGGTACTTATCTCTGCTCTTAACTGGAGGGTCCCAATTGATGCCATTATTGACAAGCCAGGCTCTAAGAAAGTGAATGGAATTGGGGAAAGAAAGGGATGGGACAGAAGATGGACATCCACTGGCATATGCAGAAGCAGCCTCCCTGGACTAAGGATGAAAGGTTATGGGCAACTTGTGTTCCGAGCTGTCCGGTGCACAGAAGCTGCTCAAAAGCCCGGAAGAGATTTCATGTTCAAGATGCCAAGATAAATCAGAATAGGCTGTACAGTGAAAAGAATCTAGAAGCAAAAGTCAAGAGTGGGTGTTCATCCCAGATCTGCTCCTAATTTGCAATGTGACCTAGGTCAAATCATGTCATCTCCGTGGTCTCCAGGGCCTTTTATTTTTTTCCCCAAAAAATCAGCAGGAGGAATTGACAAGCTAATTCCAAAGTTCACCTGGAACAGTGTCTTTTGATCTTTTTATGATCATTGTTTTTATTATTAATATTATCACCACTCTAAGGGCATGTTTTAATATTTTTTTCTAATCACCCCCATGAAATTTGAATACCACAAACACAGAATGTATCAGTTTAACTGCTGTATGTATCTCTAAGTGCTTAACCATAGAAAGAGTGAGCTAATTCCCACCTTCTTGGAAGTGATATCACTTCCATTGAGAATGCATGATCTAGAATTTAAAAGGTAGAAAAAAACTTGGAAAAAATGCAGAACAAGAATTATGAAAGATCACCTTTCCGAACTTACGTCAAAACATGCTAAAAATTACATTAATTAAGAGTGCGTTGGTATGGCAATAGACAATGGGGAACAGCATCTTAAAATAGATTCACATCTATATGGAACATTTAGGAATTTATTATGACCACCTTGGCATTTCAAAGTTAGTGAAGAAAACGGAAACTCTTCAAAAAATGATTTGGGGAAAAGAGACATCCATTGGCAAAAATAAGCCAGATCCTTGAATCCTCTGAATAAATAAATTGTAGGTGTATTAATGAGGTATGCATATAAAGTAATTCCACAAAATGTTACAAAAAATATAGAAAATAAGTGACATTTCAATTTTTTTTTACTCTTTCATTGTTTTTTTCCCCCATCTTAATCTCTTTCATATTGTTCTAGTATTTTTAGTTCTCTGGGGGGTTCATTCTCTTGTGTGTCGCATGTACAGACACACTTTCACTCTCACAATGGTTTCCCTCTTGCAGTTTGTAATTTTTTAGTGTGAGCTCATCTTTGCAGGGATTGTGCCCTGGTTTGTGAGAGCAGACCTACAGAGGACTTTTACACTTGTCTCTTCTGGACCTCCAGGGGCTCTAGACTCCTATCTATGTTAATTAATTCTTAATTGGGGATCCCATCCCACATAAGTCGTGTAAATTCACATCCCACAAACCTGAGTGGGGTAAAGGTTTCTATTCTTCATAGGAGACATTTCCTTCTTCACTGAAAGCCCATAAAAGATGGTGCAGGTCTCTCCCTCCCATATCGGAAAGACTTCGAGGATTCTAACTTAATGAAAAGCACTCAGATAAAGCTATCTGCCTCTCAGAGAGGTCCTGAGGTCCAGAGGAACTCATACATGTCCCCAAACTAAGTAAGCATCTGGACGCCTGCCACACAGGAGGCTTCAAAAACCAACTGGTGCGGGCTGCACTTCCAAGCAAGTGAAGTGACATTTGCCCCTTTGGGCCACCACCACCATCTCAGTCCTAACTAACAGAGACAGGAGTTTCTGTAGGACAGGCCCACAACGGGGAGGTGGGGAAGAGACATGGGACTTTTAAGTTGGACTTAGTGAGTTTGCTATTATTTGAATTACTGGGAGATCAGGCCCAGATGTCATTAAAAGGCTTGGAAAGTAGATTAAATAGGCTTTGGTTGGAGAAATATTAAACACTTTCATGCTTGTATCCCAGCACCCCAAAATGTTCGTGAAGCTGAAAACATCCCTATTACAAAGACTGTGGAACTCTTAAGTCAAATACACTGAGGTTCCATTTTCACTGTTAGGTGAAAGAAGCAAGTCATACAATGACACGTATGATACAATCCCATTTTTATAAAAATATTAAAAAAAAACTCTGTTTCTATATACCTTCCTATCTATATATCTGTCTATCCATTTGAATGAAGCATGTTGTGTCACACACTAGCTCTGTGGCCTTGTGTAAGTTGCTTAGCCTCTCTGTGCCTCAGAGTCTCCCCTCACCCCCACTGGTAAAGAGGAAAAATAATGGTAACTACCTTATGGGATCTGTGAAGATTGTATGAGTTGTATAAAGACTGTATGGTTTAGAATCACTCTTGGCACCTGATAAGTGCTGTAAGTTTTGATCTCACTATTCTGTAATGAATTAAACAAGGTCTAAAAGATATTTACCAAACTTCATAGAAATCATCTCGGGATAGAAGAGGATGATTGGGTAAAGAGCTAAAGTTTCAATTTCATTTTCTACCTTACCCCCCCCCCCAAATTCTCACTTAGGACTGTTAAAGTACAAAAACTATTCCCGCAGTACTTGTATAATTTTAAAACATAAAAATAAAATGTTTGCTCCAAAAGATAACCACATGTCCCTTCAATGATAACCCTCTATGACTCTTCTAATACCTCCTGGTCTTTTTTTTTTTGCCTCTTATCACACCCCTCACTAATACCCCTTCCTTCCCCCACTGATACTAGCCTTTATTTTGTAATTTTATACCATGAGTTATCTTTTCTATGTCAAAGTTTTGTCTTTCCAAGTAGACTTTTCAGCTACTTCCATGCCAGCATGGTCTCATATCTCCATTTATAACACTATCATGATTAATACAGTGTGGCAAATAAGGCCAACGTCCAGGTTAACTTACTTACCACCTTTTAAATCCAGAGGTACAGATTACATCAGTTCTTTTAACTCATTTTAGGTTCTGGGGTGCCTGGTCAGTTAAGCATCTGACTTCGGCTCAGGTCATGATCTCTCGGTCCTGGGATCTAGCCCCAAGTAGGACTTCCTACTCAACAGGGAGTCTGCTTCTCCCTCTCCCTCTGCCCCTTTCCCCTCTATCAAATAAAATCTTTTTAAAAATTAAAAATTAAGAAAACCTCATTTTAGGTTTCAATCCTCAGGCTTCCTTGACTATACTTGCTCACTGAGTCGCCAACAGAATCCCCATCACAAACAATCTAGGTTTTAAGTCTTATACTAGTTGCTATATGTATCAGACAGTGTTTTAATTTAGTTATTCTCAACCTTTTTGGTCTTTGGCCCCCTTTATATTCCCCCTTAAGGACACCAAAGAGTTTCCGTTATGTGGGTCATATCTATCAATATTTGTAATACTAGAAATTAAAGCTGAGAAAATTTCAAAATAGTCATTAATTCTTTTTTTTAAAAGATTTTATTTATTTATTTGAGAGAAAGAGAATGAAAGAGAGAGTATGAGAAGGGGGAGGGTCAGAGGGAGCAGCAGACTCCCTGCTGAGTAGCGAGCCAGATGTGGGACTTGATTCTGGGACTCCAGGATCATGACCTGAGCCAAAGGCAGTCACTTAACCAATGGAGCCACTCAGGTGCCCAAAACAGTGATTAATTCATTTAAAATAATGATTGAGATAAATCATAAATTTCTGATGAGAATTATGATAAAATGTTAACATAAATACTTCCTAATGAAAAAGAATGTGTTTTTTAAAACAGAAAATGTGAGATGCAATTTTGTTTACATTTCTGCAAATCTCTTTAAGGTCTGGCTTATTTGAAGAAATCTGGATTCTTCCATCTTCTGCATTCAATCTGCTGAGATAGCACATGTGAAGTGGACTCTTAAAAACTCTACTATCCAGGAAAGACTAGGAATAAAAAGGTGTTTAACAGCTTAGTATTATTATAAAAGGAGAGTGAAAAAGTTAAATATGTCTTTGCATAATTATGAAAATAGTTTTGATCTTGCAGAACCCTTGAAAGGATCGCAGGGATCTCAGGAGTCCCCAGATCACACTTTGAGAAGATCACACTTTGGGAAGAGCTGTTCTGATTTAATCCTCAAAAAGGCTTTGTAAAGTGAAAATGATTATTATTCCTCTTTCACAGGTGAGGAAATTAATGCCCAGAGTGGTCAGGTAAATTGCCTCAAGTTATCACAGTTGGTAAGTGGAAAAGTCAAAATTTGAGCCCAAATCTAACCCTCCAACCACTTTGCTATATGGCCTTTGTAGTACTGCACGTACCTCCATGTCCCGTTCTCCTGACCACATGGAGGTCAATGATTGCCCTTGTCCGTCTCATCGACCTGACTATGTATCTATGCCTACCTACCTACTTTTGAGAGACCATTCATAATCATCTTTCTAACTCTTGTCCTGAAAGTGTCTGAGAATGTAATATGAATAAACAAATAAGTAAAAGCACTGACTTTTTTTTTTTTTTTTTTTTTTTTTACATTCACACAAGTAACATCAGGACTAAAAACTAACTTTTCGGTGGTTACTTCAACTGTTCACTACACCCCCAAGGATGAGATACCTGATTCCTTGTCTTAAAGCTGGGAACAGATGTTTAAGAAGGGTGGTCTTTGCAATAGATTCTGTAGTGAGTGGTGCTGGAAAGACAGTCACAGAGAGCAGAGCTCCAAGGCCATTTCAATACTCTGCCTGTGATTTAGAATATACCAGTAGATCTGAAGTCTACATTCTTAGCAAAACTTCAATTGCTTTTCCAATATTAAGCTCATGTTGGATGGCCTCAAACTATACATTGTCATATGCTTGGAAGGTCTATTCCCAGCCTTTTGGTTCAACCACATAAATATCCATGGGTCCTCTGTGCATTCAGTTGTGAACATCAATTACTTAATAGACCTGGAACATGAAAAGTAGGAAAGAAAATCCTTGAGCTCATATATCTGACAATATTTCATTATGGTCAACCTCATTTGAATGCTAGTGTTAGGGAACAAACCCTTGGTTTATAACTTTACTGTGAGTTGATTGTTGAAAGTGATATTTTGTACATCACCACAAATGTGGGGGTCTGATAGACCCACACGGTGAAACATGGGACTTTACAGGCTAGAGTTGTAATCAGGAGAACCACAGCTTAGCTAACCCACTGTTTTTGCTTGGCACTCTAAAGTTCTGAAAGAGAATACAGAAAGGCAGAATGAGGAGGAGAAAGGGAACATTTTTGTGCTTGCCTAAATCAAAGAAACCTTACTAAATAATTTACTTTTCCTAATTATTTTCAAAGAATGCCTGGAATCCTCTCCATTCAAGCTCTTTTCCTTAACTGCCAGCTCCCAAATATCTTTTTTTCTCATGCAGATTTTGAACTGTAGGTATTCTAGAGTCAGGGAGAGTTTTATTGTTCTTAAGCTTGTCCTTCTGATAAGGAAGGACCCAGAAGGGACCAGGGTCCCAGGAGACAGAGGCGGGTCATTAGATCCACAGAGGATCTAATTTGTCCAGAAGTTGCTGTACCTTATTCATGACTTAATCTTTCCAGCCCATACACTCTCTTACAATCTCAGGACAGAACGGAAGTCATCAGGGCAAACAGCCACTCCCTTTCCTGAAGAAAATAGCTCCTTGTCAGTGGGCTCTCATGGCACCCAAAGCCTGATGACTCAGTTCCATCTGCATCACCTTCATCACCTTCTGCTCTGCAAAATATACAAAGGTGACCACAGTCCATTAATAGTAAGCAGAAAAATCCTCTAAGTGGAGATGAAATAGTGGTGCTTCCAGACGATCATTTAGAATATAATTAATTAAAAAAAAAAAGATGGAGAGTAACATGATTCAGGAATATGGTAAACTGAAACAATTAATTAAGAATAAATGGCTGGAGAAAGCATTATCTGATGAAAAAGTGCTATTAAATGCCAAATATTAATAAGGAAAAAATTAGGTAAATGATTTCTATTTTATGACAGTAATTCATTCAAATTTAAATAATCCAAGGAGAGATGATAGCAAATGGATGCTTTCCAAGGAAATGTTCATTTAACAAAAAATGCAAATTATTTATATTTTTACCTCCTAAGATAGGAAACATACAATAATATCTCCTAGCACAGTTTTGCTCTGAGCAGTGTGTTTTGGAACAGAGATTGTATATGAGTAATATGACCTTTTATACCCTATTATCTGCCTCATTTGAAGTTCAACAGATGTATTACCACAATTACATATTTCCAGCTAAAATACCAGTTCTGGGAAAAATTACCATATTCATTATGAAACCTTCCCACTTTCTAATTTCTATTGTCTGGAAAGGTCTGAACATCCTGTGTTTCAGTGTGGCCCGGAGTTTTGAGCCATTGGACCCACTTCCTAATGCAGGTAGGATTTCAGTAGGTTGCTCAGGGCTTTCTGCTTGGGCTGCACATCGAAACACAGTCCACACACACATCCCACCCTAATCTCTGATGACTTCTTTACTCCTCCATGTTCAACCTCACCCCATCACTGCCTTCCTAACCACGACCTTGATGCCGTGGTGCCTCAGTAAGTTGGTCAAGAAGCTTAAGTATGGGTAACAGAAGGAACTCTGACTGATTTCAGTGGGGAAAAAAAGTTATTAAAGATCTGTTGACTAGCTCACAGAGTGTCTGGGGAGTCTGAAGGCCTCAGGATTATGCAGTGAAGTCGAATATCTAAAACCATGGTGCAAAACTAGTCCAGCGAAGACAACCGTGATGCTCCCCTTAGGTGGGAGGTGTCACTGCTAGCAGTGGCAACACCACCGGCAGTGAGCACGGGACGCTTCTGTGAAGAGGTCTCTGTGAGCCTACACGAAATTTCTATCACTGCTACCAAAGCCATGTCACATCACCTATTCAGGAGGCATCGGGGTGGCTGGGCAAGGAGGTTTCATACAATCCTAACTTGGGGCATCTTGACCACGTACTTTTCTTTTACTTCTCCAAGGCTAACACGGCTACTTCCCCTACTAAGTGCCCAACCTACCAATCGAAGAAGCCAACATTGAGTCCCAGTGTGGCACCATTCCTATATAGAAGGACAGACGGACAGGGCAAAGTCACAGGGAGTAAAACTAGTTTCTGGTTTTCTTCCCACCCACCCCCCTCCCTTTTTTTTTTCTCTCAGTTTTTCCTTTTCTTTATTCTTTCTTTTCTTATACCGATTAATTAATCAGTTCCGCTACGAAGTAACGTAGCAAGCTTCAGCTTCTGTAACTTAATCAAGACAGCCAACCAACCAGTCCTTTCATGAGGATTGCATTTCAAGAGATATTCCCACCATTATACAGCTCTTCTGCTGGAGCAGCGCTAATGGATTATAGTGTCGGAATCTTGTTTCTTCTTGGCAAACTTTGAGTTTAAAGGTGATAAACCTCTGCATTTTATGATCCCAGTCCCCATGGCGGCAGCAAAACCTTGGAAGTTCTGGTTAAGAGAGATTTATGGATTTCCTGAAAGAGTGCATCTGGTTTTCTAGAATGACTTCTGTTTCTCTAGATCAATTTTATAGTGTCAACATACAATTCATACATACATATCATTGACGAACCAAGAAAACAGAGAGGCCATAAGAGAGAAGACGTGGGTCATCCCGAATCAACTGGATTCACCAGGAATTTTAGTTGCAAGTGACAGCAACCCAATTCAAAGGAGCTAAAGCAAAACCAGGAATTTATTCAACCCTGGAAACAATATGGATGAAAGGCCCGTCTGGCCCCAAGGACTCAAATGATATTACCAGGTTGTCCAGGGTTTTGCTGCTCTCTGTGGCTGGGTTCAGGTCCTTATAACAGGGACTGGCTGCTTATGTGTGATGTGGATCCTGGGGGAAACGTGGCCACAGACAACCTTGGGTCTACACCATCCCAGCTTAGCTACTCCAGAACAAAAAGAAAAGCCTTAATTTTCCCAGCATCCATCTAGAAAACCCTCAGGGAAGTACTAAGTGGTTTGGCCTAGATCACATGCTCATCCCTATGGGCTTATCACTACGGTCAAGGGGAGGGGCAATTTTGATTTGCCAAACCTAAGTCATGTTCTTTTATCTGTGATCAAGGAATGGGGTAGTGTAATTTGACGCCTCCCTAAAACCACCAAAAGAGGGAAAGGGCGGTAACCTAATAGAAGCAAGATACAGTGCCACAGAGAGGAAGTGATAGATACAGACACGACGAAAAACAAGATGTCTCCTCAGTGGGGTGCTGGTAGAAGTTCAACCACCATCCTCCTCTCTCACAAAAAGAAAACCCTGACTTGGAGCATTTGTGATTTCTGCAATGTGAAGACTGCTACCACAGCAAGTTTCGAACTATCCACGCGACAAAACGGAATGAATGCAGAGTTGGGAAGATCAACACAGTAGCCTCACATCTTAAGGTGTCTCCCCTCTATGGATACGACAGAAGCGCACAACCTGACAGGCACGGATTCTAGTAAAATGCAGGCATTCGAGGTCATGAGTTTGAATATTCATTACCCTTGGTTTTTGTTTTGTTTTGTTTTTAAAGATTTTATTTATTCGACAGAGATAGAGACAGCCAGCGAGAGAGGGAACACAAGCAGGGGGAGTGGGAGAGGAAGAAGCAGGCTCATAGCGGAGGAGCCTGATGTGGGGCTCGATCCCAGAACGCCGGGATCACGCCCTGAGCCGAAGGCAGACGCCTAACCGCTGTGCCACCCAGGCGCCCCCATTACCCTTATTTTTAAATACAAGTTGCTTAATTGCAAGTGTAGGTAACTTAATTTTTAATAAACGCTGTGTTCGACAGCTGGCTCACAAATGTCCTGAAAATGTGACGAGTAGCCACACAGCGGACTCCAGCATGCCACGTGGATTTAAAACAAAAGTAGTCAGGATAGGATAGAAAATAAATCGAAATTACCACACATACACTGAGGCAGCCACAATGGGAAGAAGGAATGGGCTCCTCCTTTCAAAATAAGTTCAGGTAACTGCAATCTCAGGATACAGGAGACCTCTGGTCCCTGCCCACACCCAGCCTGGAAGGGTCTGGATCTGCTTCATCATCTCTGCCCACTTTTGGCCCCGAGGTACTAGGAACATAAATATCAGAGTCATATTATGATGGGAGGTGAGGATCCGGCTACAGAAAACATCTGCCTCTGCTTCCTCCCCTCTGTCAAATCACAGTCAGCCCCAAATTTGCTCGGTCACATGCTCTAGTGTATTTAATTCTCATTAATACACATAACAGACACTCCTAAAGAGTAACGCGTAACAAGATAACCCTAAAACTCGCTCACTCACTCCTTCCTCCCCCTTCCCTCCCTCCCTCCCTCTCTCCCTTCCTCCCTCTCTCCGTTCCTTCCTTCCTCCCTCCTTCCCTCCTTCTTTCTTTCCTTCCTTCCTTCCTTCCTTTCCTCCCTCCTTCCTTTCCTCCCTCCCTCCTTTCCTCCCTTCCTTCCTTCCTCCCTCCCTCCCTTCTTCCCTCCCTCCCTTCTTCCCTTCCTTCCCTCCTTCCTTCCTCCCTCCTTCCCTCCTTCCTTCCTCCCTCCTTCCCTCCTTCCTTCCTCCCTCCTTCCCTCCTTCCTTCCTCCCTCCTTCCCTCCTTCCTTCTTTCCTTCCTTCCTTCCTTCCGTCTTTCCTTCCTTCCGTCTTTCCTTCCTTCCCTCCTTATTTCCCTTCATTCACCCCCTTCCTACCTGCCTTCCTTCCAGACTCATTGATAGCCTACTATGTGTCTAGCACTGTATCAGAGATGGAGTCTAATTACAGTGTATAAATATAAAACGCCACCTAAACAGACCCAGTGCACACATATACATATATTTCTCATACAATACATCAGAACTTGGTGCTATTATTAACAGTATTATGTATCCTATAATTCTCACCATCTGTAGGATGTGTATTTCTTAGTGCACAGATGGCTTATCTTGAATTATCCATAAATTTCCTTTAAAGCAAGAAGAGCTGGCTTCCTATTTTGGGTGGCATGGCTGAATTTTAAATCCCTTCGTCAGAAATTATTACACATTGGCAAAGACATCTGGTCACTTACCTGGTAAATATAGGACTCCCCATAAAGTCCAGCCTGACGCATGACCACATATGCCGATTTGCCAAAATAGGTCCTATAAAGCCATGAGCCAGCTGCTGAACTGCTCAAATCCTCCCACTGCCTTTTTGTTCTAACTTCCTCAACGTCCTCCTATTTATACAAAAGCCACCTTCTTCCCTGACCTCACAGCAGCCTAAATCCACGCTTGCTTGCTTCATTTATTTATAAATAAGCATCGTAATTTTTATTTTATTTTTGCTTCTTACATGCTTACATGCTTCTTCAATGCTATTCTAACCTCAAGCTATTCCGATTGCTCTTGGCATTTTCCTGCCACACCTCCCCATTCCTGATCTCTGAATAGACCAGTGGAAAAGCAGAGGATTCTCAGGGGTGCGTTAGGTACTAGGGCCCAACTTGCACCAAAACAGATATTAGGCTAAGAGAAAAACCTACTAAAGGTACCTTTTAATTTTCTGTGTGTTTCTAAAATCTAAAAGTAAAACAAAGAAATTATAAAGCTCTCTCAAAAATTTGCCCCCGGAGATGACCATTTCTAGACCTACTGTAGCTACATAATTTGTTAGCTCAAGCGTTTAAGTCTACAATTCCCATCCTTTGCAGGGAAATCAGTACAGCAAAACTGCCCAAATGTCTCAAGATCCAGATCCCAAGTCCTAAATGCCTTCAGGTCTCCACTAGGAGAGAGGTTTGGGGCCTGACCGCTACTCCAAGGTGAAAAGCCATTACCTTTATAAGCAGATAGAAATTGTTGTGTATACATATTTTTATTTTCTGCTCATCTTCATAAAAGATTGGCAATGAGGGAAATGGGTTAGATTGGATAAAACCAAAAGGCGCATTTGTTATCGAGGAATAATGGATAGCAAACTGCACCTCCAAGGCCTAGCCTGCAATCAATAGCTCCCTTTTTTTTTTCTTCCTTTCATATTTTCAGTTTATAGCAGCAATAAATACATTGGTGCATGAAATTTACCGGAGTATAATGACCAGCTGGCATTTCTGACCAGAAGCTGAACGGGGCAACCTCGTCCCTTCCCCGCTGTCATCAACCCAGATAATGTTTCGAGCCTTGGTTATTAGTCCCCAAATGACATTTAATTATAGTTCTAATTGGAGGTCTCATGGCTATTCTTCTAAATTGAGGTGTGCTCAGTGAAGTCTTGTAAAATGATTCAAAAATCCACTAAGCAGTTGAACATTGTATCCATGCTTTCCGTTGATCTCTGTGGGTACCGGAAATCACTAGTTTGTATCTCTTTTTCCTAACCCTTTCCCTTCCAAACTAGGAAATAACTGAACTGTGCTCTTCACTGCAGAGCTCAAACTGTATCAGAAAAACATCTTCTGGTAAAAGGTATTGTCTCCAGAGATAGTCAAGTGCTCATCAGCGTATGCATAACACAATGTTGCTGTTTGCTGTGAATCCTGTTTTGGACGCTGTCAAGCTGAGAATGAAGAGTCTGACATATGGCTCTGGAGCATATCAAAAACATTGCTGAGTGTTATTTATTAGTGGTAATCATATTAGAAGCTTACTTTCTTTTATTATTCATTTGTTCATTAATTCCTTTCAATAACTACTCCGGAAGGGATGTGATGGCCATTTTTTTCCCTCTACTAGAATTGTTCTTATGCCATTGTTCTGTGAAATTCACATTTGTGCTCTTGTGAGATTAAAATACAAAAATTGACCACTAGGGTCTTTTCATTTCATGTTTCAGCTTCAGAAACACAAAATTATTTCTACGTAAGTGATTATTTTTTTCTAATGCATGTTTTCTGTATAAAGTCCATTTAAAAAAAAAAAAAGAATGTTATCTTTCTACCAGTGAATCTCTACCATCTAACACAGGGCTGTTACTTAGTAACTACTCAAATACTTGCTGAATGACATTTGACTAAACACATATGGGAATAATATTTTCTGACTATGATGGTCTGTTATATATTTGGTTACGGTGTCACACCAGCCAGGGTAATTGGTGCAAGCTTGTAAATCATTTCTTAGTTATACATTGTATTTGTTTTATTGAATATGGATTTTTTTTTAAAGATTTTATTTATTTGACAGGGTGAGAAAGAAAGCACAAGCAGGGGGAGCAGCAGAAGGAGAAGGAGACTTTATTCATTCTTTTTTTTTTAAGATTTATTTTATTTATTGTTATTTGAAAAAGAGAAGGAGAGAATACAAGCAGGGGGAAGGGGTAGAGGGAGAGAGAGAGAAGCAGACTCTCTGTTGAGCAGAGAGCCCGATGTGGGACTCGATCCCAGGATCCTGGGATCATGACCCGAGCTGAAGGCAGACGCCCAGCCGACTGAGCTACCCATGTACCCGAATATGGATTTTAAGATAAATGAAGGCTAATGTAGGAAATGAAATGATTCTACTTAAATATTATGGAATAAAGAGAATGTGGTTCCCATGGTAGGGAATTCATACTTCCAAGCGTGAGCCTTCACATGGAAGAAGAAAATTTGTACCAGCAGGGTGCCTTTTTACCTTACTCATCATAAAACATTCCAAAGATTTGTCACCACTCACTCTGATGTTGGGCAAGCCTCAATTTCCTCAAGCTGTAAAATGGGGATAACAGTCTGACCTATTCCACAGGGTAGTTGGAAAGACAAAGTAAAATCAGGCATCTGGTTCTTTCTTCCCTGGCCAGGCACAGTCAGGACCCCCCCACAAAGCAGCCTGTACTTTGCTCCTCCCTCCTCCTGCCTGCCCTGCGAGCACTCCAGCGCTTCCTCCCCCGATGCGGAGCCATCAGCCATCGTGGCCGACAGTGCTGTCCCCTAGGCTGATGGAAGGGCTTCCCTTGCATCTCTGGCTGGAGGTAAGAACAGCTGATGATTTGCTGTAAAACAGAAAGCTAATGATCTCAAATCAAGAGAGGAAGGTTTCATTTTACCCACAGCAATACCTGGGCAATTTCATGCGTCCTGCCAGCGGAGCTTCTAACGGAATCTCCAAGTAGCTGTTTTTTGTTCTCTGTTATAAGAGAATGTGAAGGCCTAATTAGCCTGGGGAATTCAGGAAGATTGCAGCAACACGGTCTGCTCTGTTTGCTCCGGCCTCCGCGCCTGCCATCACACAGACAGGATTTGGGCGGCATCCGCCCATAGAGCTGGCAATATCTGGCTTCCCACTTTGACGGCTTTGCTGACAGTTTACAAAGCCAAGCAGCCCAGAGGAGCAAAACGGAAAAGATTATTTGAATCTGCGTCTGTGATCAGTAGAGACTTCACAAGGAGAAGGGCATCTTGTCCTTTCCCGATTTCACATAAGCATTCAGGCAGGTACATCGGAGAGGGACACGTACCTGCCTCACGGCCTTGTCACATCCCTGTTGTCTCTGCTCTGACTGCTTTGGTCTTTCAGTTGAAGAAAAATGAGGCTTAACACTTTCCTGTAAATCAGGAAAGTGACCCAGGGTCCCGGAGGGGCCGAGCAAAGGTGGGATTAAATTGTAACCCAGAGGCTATACAGAATAAACCAAAAGGAAAATTTATAGGAGCAATGTTGTGCCATGCGAGGAGGACCAGACTAACGTGTCCTGCAAGAATGTTCCTTGTGCTGCCCAAATTATAATGTACTTCTGTCTAAATCAACAGTTAGACCACCACATGACAGACCGGCTCTTTCCAGTTCGAATTAAGTAATCAACCACTTGATGTAGAGTTATTTTTCTTCTCCAAATAGACACAGTCTTCGAGACCTGGTCATAGTTAGAGATCAGAGGCCAGAAGATAGACTTTGGCTCTCTATTCGCGTTTCATTTTCCTTGGATACAGGAGGCAGGGGAGGGTAGAGCAAAGCTTGGGATCTGAGCTCACACATCTGGGTTTGAGATCCAAGTTTACTTATAAATGTGATTGATTTTAAGTACGTTACTTACACTTGCTGTGTCCCTGGCCCTGTGTTTGTAAAATGAGAGTGGTGACTGTCCTTACTCCCAACACCCAAGACTGCAATAAAGATAACAGTAGTGTAGGGAAAAAAAAAAAAAAACTGGATTTGAAAGTAGAAAGCCATGGGTCATGGATGTTGTTACTAGAAATAAAAATTGGACTATTTTCTTTAAGTAGACCGTAACCATTCATATAAGCATTTGTTGAATGGCTTTTAATAACAGACAGTCTTTGAATTTAGACAAACAAGGGTCTGAATCTCAGTTCCACCATTTACTAGCCGAATGACATGGGGTAAGTGACTTAGAATCCCTGGGCCTCAGCTTCCTCATCTGTAAAGTGGGACAGTAATAGTCACATACACACACACACACACACACACACACACAAAACACACACACACACAAGGACTGTGGGCGTTTGGCAGCAGTACTTGTATCAAGAATTTGGCCTGGGGGTGCCTGGGTGGCTCAGTCGGTTAAGCATTTGACTCTTGGTTTGGCTCAGGTCATGTTCTCAGGGTCGTGAGATTGAGCCCCGTGTCACGGGACTCCGTGCTCAGTGGGGAGTCTGATGAGGATTGTCCCTCTTCCTCTCCCTTTGCCCCTCCCCCCTGCTCTCTCTCTCCCTCTCTCTCTCAAATAAATAAATAAATCTTTGAAAAGATAAAATAAAATGGGACGCCTGGGTGACTCAGTTGGTTAAGCATCTGCCTTCAGTTCAGGTCATGATCCGGGGGTCCTGGGATCCAGGCCTGCATCGGGCTCCTTGCTCACAGGGAGCCTGCTGCTCGCTCTGTCTGCCACTCCCCCTGCTTGTGCTTTTTCTCCCTCCCTCTCTCTCTCTGACAAATTAATAAATAAAATCTTTTAAAAAGAAAATAAAATAATCTGGCCTAAAGTGAGTTCCTTCTCCTGTCCCAAATGACAGTGGTATGGGCATAGAGGACAATGCCAGTGATCACAGAAGTGTTATTTTATAAACATGAAGGAGCAGTAAGAGTTCTTCCCATCCAGCCTTTGAAATGTCATTTTCCTTCTTTGTCGGGCCCCTCTCTTGTAGCAAAATGCTAACTTCTTATCCTGGACAATCACAACCAAGCCAAAATTTAAACCATAAAGCTGAACCAGCAATGGGAGGTTAGAGAATTTTTTTTTAAGTTCAAAATGCTTTCCCAATACTAATAAGATCTATTTAAGCCAAACGCCATGAGTAAGGACATAAGTAGACACTTAAGCCCTATAAAAATTGGTTTGTTGCTTCTAATAGATATTATTGACTCTGGTGTAAGATGGTGTGGGAACCAATGCAGTTTCTTTTATTTGCACATCATCCTCTGTTTTGTCGGAAGGTAAAAGACTTTTTATCCAGCTTTGCTCTCTGACGTGTTAATGCAAAGACTGTACCACTGCTAGTCCCCAGATTTAATTTTCTGAGTTCTTTCCCATGTACTCCTAATAAATTTAGCTAATTAGATTACTTGTGCTGTTTTTAAATGGCAGACTAAGGCAATCTGCTTAATTCTAAATTTGATTATTCTTTTTATTTAGAAGCAAATTTCTGGAAAACTTATCACGTCAGTGCTTTGGGGGGTTAACCATTAATGAGATTAAATCAATGGGCTTTTAGATACTTTTTTTGTTGGTATGCAACAAATTAGGGCTTCTTGGCACAGGAAGGTTGGCCTCACCTACATAGACTCATTCGTGAACGTACTCTTATAAGTTTCTGTCGATTGTGAGTGCTCTCAGTAAATCTTGTTAGTGCTGATGAAACATTTTGGGGTTTTTTTTGTTTTTTGTTTTTAAAGATTTTATTTATTTATTTGACAGAGACAGCCAGCGAGAGAGGGAACACAAGCAGGGGGAGTGGGAGAGGAAGAAGCAGGCTTCCAGCGGAGGAGCCCGATGTGGGGCTTGATCCCATAACGCCAGGATCACGCCCTGAGTCGAAGGCAGACGCTTAACGACTACACTACCCAGGCGCCCCTGATGAAACATTTTGAACTCTCTGTTTCTCCTTCTTTAAATTCCCTAACTATCCTTTGCTGGTCCATTCTATGCTTATAAAGTTTAGAATTTGGTTCAGTGGTGATGGCCAAAAAGAGAGAGAGAGAGAGAGAGAGAGAGTGGGAGGGAAGTTAGCAGTTAGTCCCAAGAGAGGGGACAGGTAGAAAAATGAAATTTCCATCAGAATTCCAATTTGAAATGATTGAAAGGGCAGCACATAGACACTCTCAGCCTTCTTGGTTACCTAAGAGAGCTGGAAAGACGGAGCTATGTTGGGTTCCCTGCTAACATCACTTTTTGCCTCCTTCGGAGGCTGTGGGAGGGTTTGAGACTTTTCAGTGCCACATTTCCCAAGAAACTACTAGGCTAAGAAAGAAAGGAAAGCCCCTCACTGCTAAAGTTTTGATGGTTCCTCAGTCAATTCAAACTGTTCCCAGAGCTCTTGTGAGAGTGTGCATGTGTGCGGTTCTGCTTAAGAGTCAAAGAGGATCACCCAAATGGCCCATTCCCAGCGCTTTTTCTGCGATCATTAGAACCTAGGGGTGTGATGACAGCCAAGGTAAGGGTCACCATGAAGGCAAACTTGCATGTTCAATTCTTTTTGCCTGTACTCTTTCCTGGAAAGGAAGCCATTTGTTTCCTGTTCCCAGACCTTTCATTTTTCTGCCCTTTTGTGTTGACAGTAACATGTCACTCAGGATGAAAATTCTCCTTAAAAATGGAACTATGCCAGGCATTGGCGTTTAGGATAGACAGACAATAATCATAACACCAGCAGCAGTAGAAACAGTCGTGATAGTGGTCAACACGGAACACTCACTACGTGCCAAGTAGCTCTCCGTACAGGAAGTTTCAGCTGGTTATAGAGCTGCCCTTGAAACCTCTCCCATAGTCAGTTTGGGGACTGGAGCTGTTGCTCAAGGCTGGGAGGGAAGAGGGGACAGAAAGAAGTTATGAGGACCAAATGGTGGCCACAGATGCACCGGCTGGGTCCCAGGATCAGGGTTGAGTATCATCCAAAGGAGGAATGGGTGGGAAAACAGATAACGAGAGCTGTTCCAACGGCTGCAGAGACCTGATCACATTCCACACTTATAACCCCGGGAGGTAAGTATTGCACGTCACAAGCCCCGCCCACAACCCTGAAATCCCAAAAGTTCCAAGACCCAAAAAAGTTGTACTGGGTCTGTGGCAAACTCATTTGAAAGCAAAATCTGACCTTAATTGATGTGAGGCCTACTTATGGGCTTTATGCCAGTTGGTGTGAACATCCGAATATTGCCCTGCAGCCATGGCCTAATTATCAAGATTTGCACAAACCTCATTGAGGCATCTACATAAAATACAGTATATATAAACCATGTGAACTATCCACATCTTAAAATTCTGAAAACTGAAATATTTCTGATCCAAAGGTTGCAGAGAAGAGATTGTGGACCCAATTTATAGATGACAAAATTGGGGCTTTGAGGGGTTTAGAAACCTTCCCAAGGTCAAACAGCTTTCACGTATAGTAACTTCTCCAACGGACCTGCTGTAAGCCAAGATGATTGGTGGGATTGAGGGTAATTGGTGAGGGCCACAGTCACACGCACGCAAGGTTAGGGAATCACTTTGGTTTTCCAAACCTTAACTACTATTCTGACTATAAGCAAAGACTATAAATGGAACAAAACGGACCAAACATAAACAACTCCCGTGGCATGATTTGTGACAGCAAGCAAGGATTATAAAGCCTGCATCAACACGTTCAGTGACAGCACCTTCTGAGTCCTGGACATTTTTAATCATTAAATGAGATCCGTTTCTCCATAACTTATTCCCACTTGTCCTAGTCTTAGCATCTAGAGGACAGGGAGAAGAAATGAGGAGACTTTGAGTTGCTGGGTTTCTTTGGGAATTTCGATTTCGAGGAACAGAAAACCCACTCAACACAGCTTATGAAGAGAATGGGGGGTGAGAAGGGCTCATTGAAAAGATATGGAATCATCTTGGCTAACCTAATTCTGGGCTTCCAGAATCTGGAATGCCACTGGTTATTTTTTCCCTCCATCCCTTTCTCTGGGCTTGCAGTCTTTTACCTGTTCTATTTTCTCTTATACATCTGCTTCTTTCTTGTGTTTGCAGGCTGGATTCATCGGACAGTCTTCAGTAACACTGACTTTCTGTTAGGCTGACTCTGATCTCGGAGCCAGTTCCACTGTCTCCAGCCATCTGACTATAGTTCCTTTCTCTGGGATTTTGAGAAAGGGGATCTGAGACGTGTGGCCCCTGGCACAATTCGTTGGAACCAAGAGAACGGAGTCATCTTATACAAACATGGTCTCGAAGTTAGGATCATTCAGCAGGTGCATGTATGTCCTTGGCTTACGTGCCTATGATAGAAGGGGCAGTTATAAAGTAAGGACTAAACAGTGCCTTAAAATTACATTTTCAGTATTTGTGCTAAAGATGGTAATGTCACCAGAAGAATTACTGGCCCATTCATTTTTTTCCGAAACAACACAAAATAAACTCACTCCTTCTTTCATCTAATAAATCATCAGCTATTGTATTCCTCCTAGGTGTTCTTAGATCTAAGGATTTCAAATATCTTTCATTACAACCTATTTTCTATGAGTTATTCTCCAGTTTGCCAGTGCTGCAGAAATAATGAATACAAACTTTAAAAATCTAGTTTTAACCCTAAATGGAGCATCTGTAGTTATGACAAAATATATTTGACTATGTTTACCGATCATGAAAAGCTTCAGATACTGCAAATGATTTCTGGATAGATACGGACTCCGTTAGTAGACAGTTAGAGATAATCTTTACAAAATTTTGCATCCATCTTTATTTTTAAGTTAATGAATGCTAGATCCGTTACGATACACATATGAAGGATCCCTTTTATGTTAAGAAAAAGTCTTCAAAGTCTATTCTATTCTCTATTGCTTAGATCACACGTGTATCACCACATCAAGGTCAGAACAGAAAGATTCAGGATGCGCGTTTTGCTTGAACTTGCTTGGATGGGCCACAGAGAGTCGCCTGCTCTTTCTGAGGCTTTGCTACCCCTACAGCCATGTAGCGAAGCTTACGTGAAATAGAAAGAAAAATTGAGGGTGCCTGGGTGGCACAGCGGTTAAGCGTCTGCCTTCAGCTCAGGGCGTGATCCCGGCATTATGGGATCGAGCCCCACATCAGGCTCCTCCGCTATGAGCCTGCTTCTTCCTCTCCCACTCCCCCTGCTTGGGTTCTCTCTCTCACTGGCTGTCTCTATCTCTGTTGAATAAATAAATAAAATCTTAAAAAAAAAAAAAAGGAAGAAAATTGATTGTTTTGGCGTCCTCTTACTCTGGCTCAGTCTAAAGGTGAATGAAGTCTTGAGAACACACACACACACACACACACACACACACACACACACACAAATTAAATCACTTAAATGGCCTTGAAAACCTACATCAGAGAGCTTGCAATTTGTTACCAGGCATTCACTCAGCCCTGTTGGTGAAAGCTTTTCTCTCATTCACTTGTTTATTCCCCCAAAGCTTAGTTTGTCATTTAAATCAAAATGATTTAGATGAAGAACTTGATCGGAGAGAATAAATTTACAGGTTTTCTCCCGCACAGAATATCTTTATTTTTTAAGGTGATAAACTTAAAAATATGTTCGGTTCAATACTTGTGCTTCTCATTTCTCTTTCTAAATGATAGTGCGATGTTATGTCGTCCGCTGGTAAATCACTGCAGCATTTCATTCCAGGGGTGACAGGATTTTTAATGGTCCAGAAAACGGCACCACGTATATCAATCTAAATACATCTCACCTGCACCCGGGTACAAGACGGTGTGGACTCTTACTGATTTCTCTCCTATTTTCCTAACCAGTTTGGAAGGAACCCTGTTGTTTGGGGTTTGTTTGCTTAAGATGCTTATTGGCTTGTCTCAAGGAGTGAGGAGAGAAGAAAGGTCAGAAGTACAATAAGTATGTTTATTTATGCATGTGTGAGACTTGGCAAATTAGCTACACGGTGAACCAGCAGCAATTTCCTGGTAGTAATGGTTGTCGTATTGAACTAATGTTGATTGAAGAAAACCTATAGCATGTAAGACCAGTCAGAAGTACTTCTCATAAATTTAACACATTCTGCTTAATTTCCAAACAGCCTTAGAGTTAACATGAGTGTACGTCAGAGACTGGGAATGGGGGAAGTTGGTGATATTGTTCGATTTAGCAAGAGCGCATTAGTTGAACAATGAAAGCATGCATCAAAATTGAAACCCTGTTCAATATGATGTTCCTTCTGCCTCATACATAACAGGCACCAGTCAAGTGTAAGGGCTCTGTACGTGGTAACTCTTCCAGAAGGGAAAAGATTCAACAGGAGAAGCCCATGTTCTGTGTGGAGACATGACCAAGAAAAATCTAAAAAAGTTAAAGAGAAGTCCAGAGAAGATTTGACTTTGAAACAAAGCTCCAATAATATTGATGTTTCTTGCCTCAGCGATTTCACAACCACAAATTTCATGAATGTCTACAAGTGCTTTCTTGCATGGATGTTCACTTCAGAAAAAAAAAAAGAGGAAACAACAGATGTGTTCAATGCTAGGAGATGAATAAGTTTTGGTACATCTATACAATAGGCTATGTGTCACAAGAATCATGATAATGATGTAAAAACATTTAATGATATGATTTATTAGGTGATGAAAGGAAATTTATAGAGTAGAATATATCGTATTTTATCATTTTGGTGGAAACATAATATGTACTCCGTGATATTCATGCATGACTACATGCATAGGTACCATTGTGAAGGGATAATTCCTAACATATTAACAGTGGAAATCTCTAGACGGTGAGATTATAAGTGATTCTCCCCTTCTCTTTGAGTCTGTGCATTAATATTTTCTAAAATGAGGATGACTTATTGCTTGTGTAAATAAGTTTAAAAATTTAAGATTGGGAACAAAGCAATACGTACGTTATGATCAAGCAAAGACAGAAAGGACACAGGGAACATGCTGGCAATGGCAATCCCTAGGGAGTGGACCATGGAGGCTTTTATTTTCTCCTTTCACTTTTTTATGTTGTCAGAATTTTCCATAATAAATATATATCGGTTTAGAAAAAAATTAGTAAAGTTGTAGATCATCTACGTTCCTCAGCTTTAACTGACCTAAGCTTAGCAAGCCACAATAATTATAAAAATAATGAGAAGGATGAATAGCAAGATCTTGGAAGAACTGAAAGGTTACTTAACTTGAAGTTTACTTAAGATCTTAAAGACATCAACAACCATATGATGACACCACTGACCAAAGGCTGTTAGTGCTCACCCTTCCCTGGAGTCTCAAGTTACAAAGGTAGTTTCTTTTTTATGTGACTTTAATTTATGGAGCAACAGTTCACATACCTATGACTCATTTGATATTATGTTGGGGGAAGGACTGATGCAGGATGTGTGAGAGGAGAACAAGAAAGAACACAAGATACAGCCCTTGACCTTGAGGAGGCTACAATTCGTAGAGGCAAGATCTGACTACAATAATGATTCGGGTTTTATGGGTGGTTTATGGAAATTAGTTATATGAGGAGGGCATAATTAGATAACATTTCAAAATAACAAATAAACAAAGACATATAAATATAGCACAGACAAGAGTGAGGAAGAGAGGGGATCATGAAAGCCATAGGTTACCTTGAAGAAGTTCACTAAACTACTAAAATCAGTCATAATAGGGTAAATCAACTTTCGCTAATTTAACAAAACACCCAAGAGAACAGAAGGTTGGGACATGGTTAGGTTCGTAATCACAGACAAGACGCCAAGATTCACACTAACGTGAATATAATTCTTCCTTCTATAAAACATTTACTGCACACCAGCTTTCATTGCTTTCAATCTAGAAATTTGAGGTAATATGCCAGCCAACATCAATATTACAGACTCATCCCCCATCACTTCAATTTTAATTTATGAAACTAAGAGAAGTTAATCTTAAAAGAATAACGAATACCTTTCATAACAGAATTCTGGAATGAATTCATTCATACAATAATACTGTATTGAGGGGCCACCATGTGCTCACATGGTTTTAGTCTTTGATGGATCAAAGTGTCTATCCTCATGGAGCTTACATTCTGGTATGCATATGTGGTGAGATGTAGAGAAAACAAAGAGACAAGTCTATGATGTATGCTTTCTGTGGTCTGCACCATGGAAGAAATGAAGTAGGATGAGGATAAGGCGATCATGGTGGGGCTCAGGTATACGATTGCCTAGAAAGGTGAATTTAAGTAGAGACCTGAAGGAAATGAAGGAGAAGATGACTGAATATCTTGGAGAAGAGTATCCTAAACAAGGGGAACAACACGAAAGTGTTCCCTGAGCTGGTGGTGTGATGCACGGGTTACTGGAACAGTAAAGAGGCCAACGTGGCAGGAGTTGGGTGACCGAGGGAGAAAAACAATAGGAAGTCATGTGGGATGTAAGAAGTCCAGAGTTCGGCTTTCACGCTAAATGGGTTAGGGAGCCATGAGGATAGTAAGCAGAAGATAGACTTCATCAGACTTGGATTCTAAGAGGCTTCTCCCGGCTGTAAGAGGTGTACGGATGGGAACAGGGTGGAGGTAGGGAAATCAGTTAGGAGGCTCTTATATAAAAGTCTGGACAAGACATGATGGTAGTAGCTTTGCCCACTCAGTACCAATGAGGGTGGTAAGAAGAGGTCAGCATCCAGGTGTATGCGTCAGGATTTGCCCATGGAAGTGGGGTATCAGGGAAAAGGTCAAGGAGGACTATAAGCATCTTGACCTAAGCAGTTGGAACATTGCATCTGCCATTATTAAGATGGGTTAGGGAGAAAGAAATTTTGTGCGACCTCTTAAAATGAAGCTAAAGACTTCAAAGGTATTTCCAGCAAGACACTTGGGGTTGCCCTCTGAAGTGCCCATTCAGTAGCAGTGTTCTTGGGCTCTGGCAAGGGATCACCTGCCTGGGGCTCCGCTCGGCTCCTCCTAGAGCTGTAACACTTTTCAGGGGGCAAGGAGTCCATGAGACCAAGGGGATGTGCCCGTTCAGACCCCAGCCTTCTTCTAAAACGTGCTCCAGGTAATCTGAACTCCAGAATTCCCTGCCCAACTGTCCTAAACCCACTTTCAGGATTGGTGTGGGCTTCTTCTCAGGATCCACCCTCCTGGGGCAGACCATACCCCAGTATGTGTCCCTCTGGGTCGTTGGCTGCTGTTTGCAAGTTGTTTGGGCGGAGCCTATACACGAGGGCTTGGGTTTCCGCACAGGCAGCCATGAGCCCAGCCAGGTGCAGCCAGAGCCTGGGATAAGAAGAAAAGGGAAGGGAAGCAGGTTAAATGCCACAGGCTGGGGCAGGGCTCACTCTCTCCATGCTGCCAGCTTAGAACTCTAAGGAGTCAGCCTTCCAGATCAGTCTAAGGGTATATTTGCCAAGGTACGAGACAGAATTAATTTTCTTAACAGCTCGTGAGCTTGATTTAGAATATAAATTTTCATATTTCACTGCATATGCATGTCGCTAGGTAGGTGTGGGAAACTTACAAATAGGAATAATAAAGGGTCCTTGTTTTTAAAAGTGTTCGTGGATCGGTCCTCTGTCCCCCCAATCATTGTTAAGCCTCCTGCCTTGGGAGACATCTGAGCATGCTAATGCCATCGTGGGATAATTGCCTGCTTGTTTCTCTGGCTGTCTTACGAGTCCATGAACTCCCAGAGGGCAGGAAGAACAATGTAGCCCTCCTTAACTTTATAGAATCTAACAGAATGCTAAGCTAGTGGCCAATATTTATGCGGGAAAAGAAGGGAAGGTAGGGCTGGGAAGAAGGAAGGAAAGAATTGATCTGATTATCAAAGATCTAGGAGGGAGATGAGACACCCCAGTGTCATTCGTAACAGGAGGGACATAACGATACGTGCTCCCGACCAAGTATGTTAAATGCTAGGGCAGTTCAGCAGTGAAAATGTGCCTTTCATGTTTCCTGCTCTAGTGGTTCGGGGGCCAGAGCACATGGCTGACCTCAGATAAGTCAGGTAACCTCCCTGCTTCTGGTCCTCCATCTGTAAAATGGGGCTAATAATACCTCACAAGAGATAATATATGCAAAAACTCTTGTACTTTTCCAGAAGAAAGACACTATATTAACCTAAGGTATTATTATCATTCATTTTAACTTTGGAATAGCATCGCCCTGTCATTTTTGATCCCATAATTACAATACATCAGGTAAGCACAGATTTTAAAATCAAGGGAGCACTGTACAATGATCGGAGACATGAAAACTTTGTCACATGAGAACAGCCCTGACAACTTCAAAAGTGCCTTAGGGCTGCATCGATTTCCATATTAATGCAAGCCACATACATCATTAAAGAGAAATGCAAACGTGAAGTATTTGCTACACCGTACCTCTTATTTGACAGATACACAAAAATCATCTGGGCTTTGTAAGAATGGGGAACCGCCGGCAACACGCACTCCTTCCCGAGACAAGAGAGCCAAAGTGCTTTGTGTTTAAAGCCATGCCCCCCGCTGCTCAGCTGGGACAATCGGCCGTCTCTGAGTCCGAAGCAAAATTTGAAATCTAGCCATGTTCGGTTTGTGGTCCCCTTTTAAATTACATATCCGTGTAGCTCATTCTCAGAGGTTTTTGAATGTGGCAATTTTTAGAAGTTGTAAGTGCTAAGCATTGCAATATCAATGCCTTTGTGTAAAGAAAAATATTTTAGAAAGCTTTAGTCAAAAATATTTTCTTTCTTTGCCTTTGTCCCTGCAAGGGCCCACATACTTCCATTAAATGGGGCAAAAAAAGAGTAAGAACTGGGAGACTTTTTCTGGGTTTTTTTTTTAAGATTAAGATTTTATGTATTTGAGAGAGAGCACAAGTGGGGGGGGAGGGAGGAGCAGAGGAAGAGGGAGAAGCAGACTCCCTGCTGAGCAGGGGCTCAATCCAGGATCAGGACCCCAGTGGAAGGCAGACGCTTAACCGACTGAGCCACCCAGGTGCTCTGGAGACCTTAGTTTTACCCTGATCTGATGTGGCTTCAGTCATTGGGCCTCAGGTTCCTGATAATGTAAAAGGCAAGTGGTGGGACTTTGGCTCAGTCAACAAAGAGGGACGATGTTCTGTTCCAGATCTGTGGGCTGACCTGGTGCGGATTAGAAGAAAAACATCCTTCCCGGCTCCCTTTCAGTTCCTTCTATACAATGCTCTTACGCAGCAGTGTTTTTTGAGTGTCCAGGGTTATTTCTAGAATCATCATCAATTCAAGAAATGATACTGGAAAAGCCTTCGTTTGCTTCTCTCCCTGGTGGAAACCATAGCAGAGTGTTATGCAACTTTAATTAACTGTGAGATGTCATTGTTTTGGATGGAGACCAAGGTATAGTCCTTGGGGTACCATTTTGGCATTCACTGTGGGGATTGCACGGTGATGCCATCCAGGATGTTCCTTAGATAAGATAACAGTGCTGAGCGGACGTGTATGTGGGCAGTGAGGTGAGGGGTCTCCTCAGCAGCCACTGTTTTCACCTTGGCTGTGAAAGCCGTGTACGTGCCCTGCTCTGGGAATCCAGCCCAAGATGCTGTAATGGGCCCCTTTCATACCTCTCTCTGTCCCTCTTTTCCCTCTCTCTCTCTCTCTCTCTACACACTCAGTCCCGTGGGCAGAAGCCACTTGCTCTTAACTACAACTGTTGGGTATATAATGTGCACTGAGCATCTTGCCACAAGACCCCGCATGGCTCAGGAAACCAAGATTTTCCTTGGCCCGATGGATGGGGAAAAAAAAAATCACAGTGGGCTGGCTAGAGATATACACAGAGCCCAAAGCATCTCATATCTTCCCCCTCATTTCTTCCCCTAACTTTCCTGTTGGTCTAAAATTCAGCGACATTTAGCTGGTTTTGTTTTTAAGGGCAGTGGGGGATGTCTGTTGATAGTAATTTGGATTTTTCTTTTTTATTGATGACCCCAGAGATGGCCCTTGATTAGAAAATCATATTAGTAACAGAAATGAGTCTTTACTTCTACCCCATATGGGAAGATTGGGGTAAAAATAGTCCAATGGTATAATTTAGGTATTCTCCACTGATCCAGACTCAAGATCCATTAAACTCATTATGTGCCAGACACGGTGGAAGGAAGGTTTACAGATACTATTTTCACAACCTTGTGCTGTAGCCTCATTTATAGGTAGGAAAACCCGGGTGAGGAGTTAGCAAGGCACGGTTGGGATTGGGAACTAGGACTTCTGATTCCAAGTTCAAGATACCCTTCCCTCTATACACATGCTGTCTAGGACAAATCGCAATTCATTTGGGGGATGCCCCACTTTAAGGAAATAATTTTTCCCAGCAGCTGGAGAACAGACAGGAAGGCATGATCATGAGGGGATAAGGCTTGAATTTTAGATGAAGCCCACATAGGTCTGGGTGGCCTGGAGGCCAGTCTCTGTCCACGGATGCATCACCCAGAATGACACACGTCTGACCGCAGAAGTCTGGATACATTAAGTAAATCTTTATATTTGGCTTTCTTGAAAGAGTTGTGTATGAGTTTAAATAGCACATTACACAGTGAAACATCCTAAAATTCCAAAGGACGCATCCTCCTGCCAAAAGACCACAGGAGCGGCTCTCCCACACACGTTCTCTCTGTGTGTGTGTCTCTCTCTGTGCATATTTCTCTCTGTGTGTCTGACTTTCTCTTTTACCAGCGATCGCCATGCCAACTGCCCCTCCTTCCTTCCCACCTAGTCATTCCACTCATGGACTCCACTCCCAACTCATGACCCCCACTTTACGCAGAGCCCCGGGACAGGCTTGGGACCACTATTAATCTCATAGAGAACAGGCCCTGGAATTTTCGTGGATAAAATTCTCCATCTCATTATATAGGTTAATAAGCTCCTAGAGCATGTTCAGATCCTATGAAATATTAACGACAAGCCGCAGAACTTACAGGCTGAGGATATCTTCTGCTTAGAGCACGAGGAGCCTTTGCCAATTGCACATCAATCAACAATTAAAACAAAACATTTCTCAACGCACAGTAAAAATCTGTGGAACATTTTTTGATGTCTAAGTGTCTGATAGAGGAAGTAAATTTTGGGGAGAACATTCATGGCAACTTAAAGGAACATGTATTTAAAACTGAGTCTATGTAAGCTCCCTACCCGGAAATCAATGGCATTATTGATTACACAGAACAAAACAGAAAATCAAATTGGAAGTCAAGTAATAACTTACAAATTTAACATGTGGTAATAGCAGTTTTTTATAGTATCTGCTGGACAGTGGGTCTTATAAATGGCACTTACCTTCTGGTTTGGAACTTGGTAGAATCAAGTATCTTTCTAGGCACACGGCTCAAAAGCAAGGCCCTTACTGAAGTTTACAAAACAAGAGAGATTTGAACACTAGCCGAAAGCTCTTCTGGCAGAGGTTCTAATTTTAGGTGTCCCTCAAAAATAAACGTAGACTTAACTTGTACACCCTAGTGTCCTGCATTGACCTATTTATGTTAAAAATAGCAGCCGTGAGCACTGAAGAAACCAAAGAGTTTCTTCCTTTTCTTGTGAGGTTTTCCTTTTATTCTTTTCTAACTGTGCTAAGATACTTAGTTGCTGCAATGTTGCCATTTTAGGAGGGATATCTCACTGGTCTGGGCAGCACAAGACAGGACCTGAAGCTTTCCGGCAAATTCAGAATTGTGCGCTCAAGTGTTCCAGCCTCAAGCATCACCTTGCCCAGACAAGCCCTCCACATCCAGGTGTCCCACCTACTTCCAAATGCCCTAAAATAATCCCACAAATGGCTTTCATGGCCCAGGTTTACCAGAGTCCTAGTCCAAAGCCATAGGGGCTCCGCCTTTATACGGTTTCTCTATCAGGTCAAATTCCCACTCTTCCATTTTTGTAGGGATAGTCTGGAGACTTTCATGACTATCAGACTATACACTTGGGAAGATCCAAAATTGTTAGCTATTAACAATACCTTTTTTCTTTTGCAGACTATGGTATATGACTGAGTTCCAGATGATAGAGAACATTTCCACAGAGGAAGAAAATAAATACAAGAGGTCAAGCAGTTTGTTCAGTCATCAGCCTAATAAAGACATTCATCATGGCGGAGACCCAAGGCCTGGATTCCTAGCTCAGGGAATAAGAGTCCTGACACCGGGGCGCCTGGGTGGCGCAGTCATTAAGCATCTGCCTTCGGCTCAGGGTGTGATCCCAGCGTTCTGGGATCGAGCCCCGCATCAGGCTCCTTTTCTGGGAGCCTGCTTCTTCCTCTCCCACTCCCCCTGCCTGTGTTCCCTCTCTCGCTGGCTGTCTCTCTCTGTCAAATAAATAAATAAAATCTTTAAAAAAAAAAAGAGTCCTGACACTGTGAACTCCTAACAGTGGGGACTAGAGATCACAGGCTGAATCTACAATCAGTCTGAATGCCCTTCTCGTTGCTGCCTCACCTCACAACTGGAGACAACCACGGGACGCGGTGCTAGGCAATGAAACACAAGCAGAAGTCTCATGCACAGAAATAGAAGTTCTGGAAGATTTTTCTTTCTTATAAAAGGAAACAGTAGAACTTGCATCTGCCTCTTGCCTTGGCCTTGAATGCAGTTTCTGTGCCTAGAGACGCAGCAACTGTCCAGAGACCATGAGGGAAATGCCAAGACAATGGCAGACACACCAGCTCTCACATCATCAAGCCAGAGAGCCAATGCCAGCTGCTGCCTCCTTCCAGGTACTTTATTAGGTAATAATGAAAAGAAGCCCTTTTTATTAAAAGAAAAAATAATATAACTAGGTGTGGTGAGGGATGTTAACTAAATTTAATTAAAATAATCATTTCACTATAGACATACATATATAAGTTATTATGTTCTACACCTGAGTCAAATACAATGCTATAGGTCAATTGTATCTCAATAATTTTTTAATTGAAGAATGTATAAACTAAAAAAAAAAAAAAGGTATCTCTAGCTATTTGAACCACTTCGTGATGGTTTTCGGTTACGTGAGCCAAGTTTATTCCTGGAACGGATACAGTGCCCTGTCTAGTGCTTGGCAAGATGTCTCATACCCGGCTAGGCAGAGTGAACAGTAAGAAGGCTCCGTAATGATGCTTCACCATGCTACTCCCGTACCATTTGGCTCCTGAATTTTAGAGCCATGCACTCCACAGCCTAAAGGGCACTCCCAACAGGATATGACACCACACCTCAAACCCTCCTTGTACCAAACCCAACCCCTCTTTGTCCCCTCAAACTGTTCCTCGGAGTTCCCAATTTCAATTCATGGCACCCTTTAGTCCCTTAACGGTTGAAGTCAGGACACAGGCACCATTCTCAACTGGTCCTCTGTGGGGCTTGAACAGAGTTTCAAAGTCCTAGTGAGAGACCCATAACTAGGCCAGAGTATTTTCTTTTTAAATGTGGAGACTCGTCACATAGTAAACTGAGACAAAATAGATGGGGACTAGTGGTTCTCTATATCACTACGCCTCCTCCCACTCCCATGTGGTCAGATCCAAGGACGAAAGAGAGCAAAGGAGAACAGAAGGGTCTGGACCCTGCCTTGTGGCTCGGCTTTGGTGAGGGAAGGAGTCTCTGGAAAGGAGAGGGCAAGGTCAAACCTCCAGATCATCACAAGAAGACAAAGACGGTAAGAAAACCCCTCGCAGGAAGGAGCTGTAAGGACCAAAATATGAACTATATGTGGCGGGTTTTGGGGTTTTTGCTTTGTTTTGTCGTTTTCAAATTACACAGCTGCATTCTACCCACAGGACCACTAATATGGGTCTCTCCCTTCACGTCCTCAGCCATAGTTGGGTCTCTTTAGTTGGAAGCTGTGGAGACTCAACTCCAGCCAGCTCAATCAAATAAGGAAAATGCTTTGGTTTACCTAGATAGCCCACCTAAATAAATAAAGGTGGGCGTGGAGCTGGTCTTTGCTCTGACTGGAACCTGGGGTCAGAGCACCTCCCTAGCACTCTCTGCCTGCCCTCTTCCTTCTCTTGGGACAGGAAGGTGGCTTCACACATGGCCACTGGCTTCTCAGCTCAAGCCCAGAGAGGAAAAGGAGTCTCGCACCCTGCCTCAGTTCAAACAAATCCCAGGAAGAAGTCAGTAGGAGTTTTCTGGGGTCCCTGAGGCCAGCCTTTGTGCACATAAAGACTGTTTGCAGCTACTTGGTTTCTAAGATAAATATTCAGTATACTGAAGTAATGAAGTTTTTTTTTCTTGAAGCTTTTAAGTTCAAACTACAAATCTTATTATTCTATCTATAAATCTAATAAATTTTTAAGGGGTACTTTACAATTTTGGCAATTAAGTTCCCTTAAACAGTCTAAACCACATTTATGAATGTAATATATACGATTTTCTTTTTAAGTACTTCAAATGCTTGACTAACAAGCACAACTTTCCCAAGTACCTAAGCAGTTCTTATAAATCTAATAAATTAAGCTTTTAAATATCATGACCCTAAAGTTCTCTTAAATCTTTCAATACTGTTTACAAACTTAGCCAACCTCTCTTGGAACTTTTCACTTTAAAGCTTTAGTCTGTAATCAACCACTTAATTAGTCATTTAAACGAGAATCACATGGCAAATTACAAGGTCGACTATGCCAGGTTCTCTTAAACATTAAAAACACTTTACGAACATTACAATTTCACTAGCAGGCATATAGGGGTTGTCTGAAATTCAACACAAAAATGTTAAAAGTGTGGGTTTTGCTTAATTTGCCTCTCTGTAGTTAATTCTAAAACCTTCCAAGGTTGGAAAACACTTACCTGATAAAGGAACAGTTTTATGATTCCCATCAAATTGGAGCTACCTTCTCAATGGTGATGTTTCTCATTATCCTGAGATTTAGGCCCAGCGGTGAGTTCAGAAACCCGGAAAGCTGGACCTCCAATTTCCAGCCTTCGAGACAGGCACCATACCGCTTCCTCAAACAGCCATCGGGGGGCGCTGCGCTCTTGACCCACAAATGGAGTTCCTTTGGCTGAATCGAGTCCCCTGAGGAGAGCTAAAGGCTCACTAATTCATCTGTAACTTCCTTTACCTGTTTCACCGGATCTGAATTCAGGGATTCGCTAGTCATACACCTAGATTGCTGCATCACCTGATTGGATTCTGCTCTTCTTTTTTTTTTTTTTTTAAGATTTTATTTATTTATTTGACAGAGAGACAGCCAGCGAGAGAGGGAACACAAGCAGGGGGAGTGGGAGAGGAAGAAGCAGGCTCATAGCGGAGGAGCCTGATGTGGGGCTCGATCCCACAAGGCCGGGATCACGCCCTGAGCCGAAGGCAGACGCTTAGCCGCTGTGCCACCCAGGCGCCCCCGGATTCTGCTCTTCTAATTAGAGTTCGTTCACTTGATTCTTGTCCCATCTCCCACGGGCTACAGCTGCGAAGGCCATTTGACAACAGAAAGAAGGAGACCTCTGACTAGGTTGGTCACATGCCCACCCACGGGGCCAGGTGAGCGAAATGCCTGGTCATGAGCCTAATGTTCGTGGGTGCACAGAGAGGGTAGGGGGAGAGGAGGGAAGCAATGACGTCACTGCTTAGACAACCGTGACCAGCCACCAGCCCTGGCTCCCCATTCACCCACCTTCTCCCAAACCCTCTTCCCCTGTGTATCTCGGATATAAATCTGCTACGCTTGCTCCTCTTCCAAAATCCTTCCATGGACCTTCATCTTCACTTGCGGATCATGACCAAGATCCATTAGTGGCCTTTCTTGATGTGGCCACAGGCCCCTTTTTACCCTCCTCTCCTGACACCTCTCCTGTCATTTCTTATCCTTTGATCCTTCTAACAGATATAATTTATTGTCCCATCTGTAATGTAATGATTTGCCGTGCTCTACATACGCAATGACCTTGTACACCTTTCTTCCTTGTATCCGCCAGTCCTTCCACCTACAAAAACTCCCCTCTTCCTGCTTTGTTTGCTCACTAAACTCCTGTTCACACTTCAGGAACCCATTTCCCAGCCCCTCCCTGCCTTAGTTGTGCCCTTTTCTGGGCTCCATGGCATCTCTGTGCTCTATTGGAGGACCCATCACAATGTTTGGCAATTACTTGTCAGCCATACTGACTTGCTAATTAGACCATCGATTTCTTGAAGGTGGGTTTATGTGTTATTTTTCTTTATATCCCTGGCACCTTCCACAATACCTGGTATGTAGGTGATCTCAGTAGAGTCCTCCATTATGAAGCCTCTGGAATGAATATAACTGAAATGTGGGAATAATGAATCCATATTAGAGAGTACAACGAAAACTCATGACTCTGTGTGTGTATGTGTGTGTGAGAGAGAGAGAGAGAGAGAGAGAGAGAGAGAGAGAGAGAGAAAAGAGAAAGAGAGAAGGAGGGAATTTTGGGACCTTAGTTCAATTGACGAATGAGTGCCCAACCAGCAGAAATCTTAAAATCCTTAAAGGCACAGGCAAATGCGGGGACGTGGAATATTCGAGGCCTTTTAAATCCCTTCTAAATGATAATAACAAATACTTAAATTGTGTTTACGATGTGCCAGGCATTATTCACCGTACAGTGGTTAATTTACTCCTTACCAAAATCCTAGGAGATAGAACTACTATTTTCCTCCTTTTAACAAGGAAGAATCGAAGGTACAGAGTGGTTGGGTAAGTTACTTATGCCTCTAAATAGATTCAATTTACCTGTTTGAACACTCAGTGCTCTATGAGCTGGAGCCAGGTAACAACAAGCCACGAAGTGAAGACGACAGGATAGAGAGAATGGTGCAGAGTCCAAGAAAAGAAGATACTTCTAACGGAGAAGACTTCTGCATGAGGCTGTTAATATCACCTGCTGTCTGTGGTCCTATCCGAATGAGCATACTTAATGTGGTTAGAGGCCCCACCTAGTTGCCCATGGATGAGGTCCAAATCTTAATATTTGATCAGATCCATTTACAACAGCCCATTTAGGGCAGCTGTCCTCTAGTGGGTTTGCCCAAAGCATTAGCCATCCCACCAACCATTCTACCTAAACAAGAGGATTTATAGTGAATATCCTGAATTAACTAGTTTAAAATGGAATACCATTATGTCAGCAAAGATCAGCTTCCCGGCGTGGTGCCCTTGCCTGACTATCAGGCTCTCTCCAGACACTCATCTTGTCACGCCATGGGTACACTGTCACCAACCGTTCTCTCTCTCCACCGGGGTCAAGCTAAGATGGAATGCCAGAGACTGAATGGGTCCATGTTTCTGGCTCTAAGAACTCCCGTCTGTTTCTTTGTTTGGGGCCATTTTAGTTTCTGCAGAACTGAAATGTTGTCACTCTGACTGACCGTTCTCTCAGTGGTCAGTCCAAGCTTGTGACACAATTGTTAGCAAGTAAGGCAGGGGCAGGGAAGTTGCTCTTGGCTGGACTCCTGGCAGCAGGGACACTCCGGGATGGGTTTCTGCACTTGTGATATCAGTTGGCACCATGAACTGACATGTGAGGCAGGGAATTGAGATTATAGAAAATGAAGAGAGAGCTTGAGAACAATGTCTTCCTGTTTTAATCATGTGCTGGCTCATGTCCCTATCGTCTCTTTAGTTTGAGAAACAAGGCCATTTCCCTGGTTCCAAATGCAGGGTGGATATGCCTCTATGGGTTGTTAGGATGATGAATACCAACTGTGTGTGTGTGTGTGTGCGTGCATGTGTGTGTGTGTGTGTGTGTGTGTGTGTTTGAAGGAAGCTGGGCAGATTCTTTAATTAATAAATGCTTTAAACTGGTAACTGTGCATTATATTTATGACTCTATAGATTTCCTTATGCGTATTAGTTGTGGGTCCATTTTGAAAGTATGTTGCTTGTAAAACTTATGGAGCAAATATCTTATCCCCTTTTGTCCCTCAGCTACTTCATCGGTAAAATAAAGGATTTGACACAAATCATCTCCATGGTCTCTTCTAGCTTTATAGTTCTAGAATTTGAGATGATCAATAATTACTTGTTGATGTGTCATAAATGCCTTTCATGTGCAATGCATTTGATGTCCAGGGACTAAATAACACTCCCCAGGGGAAGAAGAAAGGATGTATCATGCTATTAGTAGTGGGTTGTTTGCTGATCTGTTTCCCTGCCGAGGGTGTTATACCAAATCAATGGGCAGTAAAGGTCATTGATCAAGCATAAGGTAATAAGGTAACTCTTCCGTTAAAAGGAGACTAAATGCATGGATGAGGGGGTCTCACCACTTTCTCCAATCTGTACATGTTCATTCACCTGGAGCTTGTACCATGTTCTTTGGACAGGGCATAGATCTCTTTGGATCTCTCCCCAAAGCTTTCCCTAGAATAGGTGAGTATCCTTCTAGAATTCAATCCTCTCCTTTATTTCTCTGATTAACTCAAATTCAAAGTTGACCCTCTGTTTACTAGGGACCTTTAGCAAAACCTATAATGGCTTACACAATGGTACCATAATATGCTAGCCTCTTTGCTGGTCAGCGTGATGTGATTACTTTGTCTTATTAGTGAAGTGTCTTTGATTCTCAAGGAGTCTGATTCCAGGGACAGAAAGTAAGGGCACGAGCATTCTTCTGGAGCACGAGCCACTGTCTTCATTAGTTTGGCTGCCCTCTCTGCTCTGGACTTCTGCTTTATACACTTCTCACAGCTCTGACACCTCTGTTCAATAAGTCTTGTCATTCTTGGCTAATAAAATTGGTCTCATGCCAAGTCAACTATTCTCTCAAACCCTGGGAGTCCCATCTCATCATGTCTTCCTTTTATCACTGAATAAAGTGCAGTACTACTTGACCAGCTCTGAGTATGTGCTTCATTGTTCTGTCCTCAAAATACAACCCTCTTCCAGCATAAGACTGGGTCATTTTCTCAACTATGATTTTGTTTCTTCTCACTTTCCTATAGTTAAGGAAGGTTCTAAAAAGAGATTTTTTTTTTTTGAGATGTGTGGCTCCTTATTCCCTCTGAACATATTCGATTACTAAGAAAAGAATTCATACTCTTTAAAAGCCCATCAATTTGCTTAAGAACCTCATCTTCCACTGGGACACCCTGCTTCTTATTAGGAGTATCTCATTCGGCATTACAGACCAGATGTTCTGCATCTCACTCTGCTTCCCCCATTACCCTGTGAGCCAGGAAATCTGCATTGTTTAGTCTCTTTTGCCGTATTGTCCACTGGATTTTGCAAATTACATATATTTATATATGTATACATATGTAGTATATGTATACATATATACATGATATATATATATGTATACATATATACATGATATATATATGTATACATATATATCAATGTGATATCATGTATATTGTGTGTGTTGTTTTTGGTTAATTTAGTGCAGATTTTTTTTCGTTCTTTTCCTTTTTCTTAGCTCTCCTGTCTCCCCATTCTACACACCATTGTTCCCCCACGCCATTCCCCTCTACCCAACTCCTGTGTCTCATTTTAACCACATAGTACAGATCGTTCTACGTTTCTCCATGTTTATGTGATTGTATACAAATGTGAATATACATATAAACATGCAGGAATAGAGGTTGTATTAGCCAGGGTCTCAGCAGGAAACAGATGGCAACTTCCAATTAAGATTATTCAAAGAAAATCTAATAATGGGACTGTTTATAAAAGTGCAGATAGGTATCAAAAACTAGAAGGACTGGAGCTGTACCCCAGGGCTGTTAATATCCCTAAGACTAAAGGAAGAAGGGGAGGAAGTAGTTGCCAAAAAAAGAAGGAAAGCCCTAGAGAAGGGGCTGTCTCGAGCGAAACTGTGATGTTTAGTGACTCAGTCTGACTTCCCTTTCCTGATGGTGCTTCTGACTGGTTGAGCCTGACAGGAAGTCATTGGTTTCAGAGAACCCACTGAGTTGGTCCACAAGGTTGGCCTCTCAGGGTACAGATCAGAGTGGAGAAGGTAGGAAATGGATGTGCAGGGGAGTAATGAAGACATCCGGTTTGTTATTATTTGTTTTCCAAAAATAGAATTATTCATACTTTCGCTATATCCACTTTTCTCCATAATACTTGGCAGATATCCTTCCAAATTAACTGGCATAGCTTCCATTTATTCCTTTTTAACGGCCACATCAGAGTCTATTGACCTGCAGTCTTCAAACCCAACAGTGCATGTCAAAGGCAGGAAAGAAGTTTCTAGAACCTGGGCCCAGAGCACAGAATCTCAGAGCTGCAGATCTCCCCATGTAGGGCACCATTTTGCTGTGGATCCCTACCTCTCCTGACCTCCCAGCTCAAGAAATCACTGAGAAACTAAGCTCATGAGGTAATTGATGGCAATCAACCTGAAGCAGAGGCAAAGCTTGTCCTCCTTGGGGTAAAAGAAGGCAACACAATGGGACATATGGTCTAGAAGAGCATTAATTGGGCACCTCTCTGTATACAGAGGTTAATAAAGTAGACAGGGTCTGGCTTCATGTAGCTCACAGACAAGCCTCTATAGCAAAGCCAAGAACAGGATAACAAAACAATAACAACTGTTTATTGAGTTGGCCAGGTCTTGTGTAAGGATCCTGCACCTCCCAAACATTATCTCACTGTATTTAATCTTCATGTCTCTATGACAGTGGGCACCCTCCTCACTTTGAAGGTGAGAAGAGTGAGGCTCAGAGATGCTAAGTAACTTGGGCAAGTCACACAGCAAGGGAGGGTCAGAATCAGGATTTACATCAAGATCCATCTGATTTGTTTTTGTTTTCATTCAACAAGGATGAATTCAGTGCTTAGTCCGGGCACGGTAAAGCACCGGGTGTCCAAAGCATATTTCTTCTACTGTACTTGGCCGCCTTTCCCCTTTTCTCCCTTATTTTTGAATAAAAGTTAAATATCTTAGGGTAGTTCTGTCTACATATTCAAATGAAAAAATGAGAGAGAGAGAGGGAGAGAAACTGAGGGAGTGAAACTAACTGGACATCTCGTATCACAAAACACTTTTTTCTCTAAGGAAAAGACAACGTATTGTCAGGTTGGTTTAAACACACAGTTGTCCTATATGAACCAGCTTATGTGGATAAAACTAGAGTTTCCAGCTCCTTCACAAAGGGGTAGACACCATATCTGTGTGCGTGTGTGAGAGAGAGAGAGAAATTTCTGGAAGCTTCTGAAAAACACCATTTGGGGATAATATAACACTCACTGTATAACTGAACAAACTTCTATGGTTTTAACATTAGTAAAAAAGCTTAAAAGTATGCATTTTTTTTAGCGCTGTGCGGGAGCACACACACATTCTCCCTTGGATTGTGTCATGTGATCAGATCTCTGTTCTCCTGATCTCTGTCAGTGTTGGTTGCAAAGAGTGGTAAACTATTAACTTCCAGTGGCAGGAAGCTTGAATTACAGTGTCAGGCCTGCTTGGTGTAAAATCCATGAGAACAATCCCTTTGTCTGGCTGAATCGTGCTGGGGGATTGGGAGGAATGAGGCAGAAAGGCTCATTCAGCCCTCTGGATCCCTTATAACCTTCCTCTGCTTTATGAACCTTAGACCCAAATACTGAATGGGCAGACTCCCCCATAGCCAACCCCATATTCTTTCCTTGTCTTTGGCTGGGTACCACAGCAATGCGGAGAACCTGTGGGAGGAATGGTGCCAGTCGAGTGTTCTGTTCCATCACTCTGTTCCACTCAGTGGCAAATAGCTTTACAATCAATATAGTTGGAGACAGCAGGTCAATGCAAGCCGAAGGCAGCTCGGGGGAAGAGAAGGCAATGCTGGGGCCTTACGAAGACACCACGAATCTACCCAGGAGCTGAGAAAATGATCTGATTTTAAAGTCACTGATAAAATTCTTTCCACTTAATCTTTATTTAAGGAGCAATGTTAATTAGCTGTGACTATCTTATATAATTATCTTATAATAGGATGGGTATTGAATGCTGATAAAGGCAATCTCAAAAGGCAATAGTGGGTTTTGCTAGTTTCAAGTATATTATTTAAACAGAGGTGAATGTGGTGAAATTGTTAACCATTAACACTGTTATCCGGGCTTCAGGCTGAAACTGGGAGTTAAAATGAGGCTTACAGGAACTTCCTGTGTGCTCTGGGTGCCTGGCAATTCCTTCTCCTGTGTTTCCAGATGCACTTTTTAAAACATGGAACGTATTTTATTAACTATTCACCAATCAAATAATCAGGAAAATATTTATTGCAGACCTATGATCTTCAAGCAGTGGGTATTACACAAAAAATAAAAGAAATGGCCCTGTCTCCCCTTAAAGAGCTTACTATTTACTTGGAGTGTGTGGAGTGTGTTTGCAAATCTTAATTAGAGGTATGTGAGGAACTATGGAATTGATTTTGGCTTTGTCTGGGCACTAACGTTTACCTGTGATTCCCACCACGACTTGACATCATGCTCATTGGTTGCAGATAACTGTTAACACTAAAGGTCTCCCTATTTCTGAGAACATTCAGTTTTTAAATAAGACTTGATTTTTCATTTGGAAATGATAGAAGAATTGAGTTGCAGAAAACTCCTGATAGGCTGTAATAACGGACTACTCTAACAAGGTTACCTTTGATGGGATTAAACAGAAGGGTCTCCGTTTCAAAGGACTGATGAGATTCCAAGCTCTGTGAGGCCAGAGACAAGAGTATATGGGCCTCACCTTGGGTCAGACTCTCCAATGCCCAGCCCAGCGTTTCTGACGTAGTTGACACTAACAAATACGAGGCAGGAATGAACTTGCCCAAGTTACGCAGCTAGTAAGTGGGAAGCCCTAAGATTTCAAGTGGTTGATTCTGGAGGCACAATGAAGGAAATGGTTAATAAGGTAAAAGAGCCTAGAAAAAGACACACAAAGGAAAGAGACTTGGTTAAAGAGGAGGCTTTCAGTCCACTTCTTGGTGTTTCTCCATTAATGGGTTGACCTACTCTGGACGGAAACCCATCACTGGGTAATAAAGCTAACTGTTGGGTTCAGGATTGGCATTTTCTGAAATGAAAGGGAAGAGGAGTATGAGTGCATCTAAGGTAGAAAGGGTAAGTCTTCTTTCTTTAATCTTTAATTTCTACCATATGAGTATATAGTATGCATATAAATGTATTATATAAATGTAATATACTGCAACATTAGTGATAACCCAAAAATTTTGAACAGTTTTCTCAAGAGGGAAACCTGATGGTTGATTGGGAAAGAGGGAACAGTTTGGAAAAAGGCAGGGAGGATGGAATGGCCCAACCGTGTGGAGTACTGCAACAATTTGGTGTGGTTATGGGATAGGGTACCTGAGCTGGAAGAGTGGAATCTTAGTTCTAAAAGAGCAGGAGGGAGACAATGGCAAAGAGTATTTGGCTCAGCTTAGGAATGTGAACTTGATGCTGAAGGAATAGCCAAAGAATGGGTAAGAGAAAGCTAATAAGGTGTGCCCAGTGGGAATATAGAGAGGAAGTGGGAATATAGAGAGGCAGCATTAAAGAAGTTAGGGGAGGGTTGACTTTCAAACAGAGGATTTAAGTTGTGGTCAACAGTGTCAAATGCCCCACCATGGTCAAACATGATAATAATAATCATGAAGGTCATGTTTGGCAGTTAAGAGGTCAGTGATCTCTCTTCCTTATTTTTAGTGGGGAATGGGGAGCACTAAGATCCTACAATAAGAAATACATTTCACATGGCAGCCCAGCATGCACATAAATAGATAAATCAAACAAAATTTTCATGGAATAATATTTATTGTTACCATGTGCAGTGCATTCTGTCATTCTTTCTTTTCTGTTCTCCTCTATTTATTTTTAAAATTTTAGTTGACATCCACTAAATTGATTTCCCACAGAAATAATGGCCAGTGACCAATAATTTGAAAACAACTGCATTAGATCACGATGTAACTATACAGGAATGAAGGCTATGGCAACCAGGGCAGATTCCCTCGCAACCAAGAATAGTGATCTTTTCTGTTGTGTGTATCTGTTTTTATATATCCAATAAGCTGGGTTTGACTTTGCAAAGCCAAGATAATACTTATATATGTAAGTATAAAGTTAAATAAGAATTCTATTCAGTGTCGTCTCCACTTCAGTCTCCCAAACCTTTTCTAGAAATATGTTTTAAAAAAAACCATTCATACCAGTAATAGTAAAATTGCTTCATGAAATTTCCTGTCTGTGAAAGCACAGAAGCAATACCCAGTCACAAATATTTTGCAGGATCGTGGAATGTGGTAAGGAGGGAAGGAAAGCAGAGTGTTTTTAGTTTAGATAACAAAAAACAAAAACAGCCCCCTTGTTCCAGGGAAGACCAAGAGTGATTTCCCTCTGTCTTGGAAAGCAACAGAGTTCAGACAATACCCTTAAGCTGACTTCCCTAGGATAAGAATCAGAACACATTTAATGAAAATTTTGTGATGCATATGCATGTTTTCTATCTCAAAGGTTGAAATGTTTAAAATAAGAACTATATTTTTAAAATAATTACTTACCTCCCTATTAAGAATTTCGCAAAGGTAATTAGATCTTTTTTTATGCCGTTGCACACCCAGGTCGTATTTAAAACCTTCTAGCTGCTCCATGTGGGGAAAAATATTTTAAGCAAATATCTATATTTCATTAAGTTTGTTTGAGATAAAGTTTTGTCAGAGTACTGGGTCGGTATATTTTCTGTTTTTAATCCTAAAAAATGTGATTATCATCATCTGACTGTAGAGCTCATGTAGATACACTTTATACTAACACCTTTGTACTACTCTTCCTAAAACTTTACTAATTATAAAATAGGTTTGCTTTGTCGTAACGCATCCCGAAAGTTCTAGAGGTTTTAGAAAAGTAAGTTTTCAGTTTTGCCTGCAGGAAAGTTGTTTCCTAATGTGTCTCCAAACTGAGTGATATCCTAAAATTATATCTTGAATAAATGAGATTTAATGTAAAAGATTAAACCCTCAAGTCCTACATAAACTCTTCCTGGACAGGATGGGGCAGGCCTGCACTCAATAGAATCTTTTAACTGACTTCTACAAAACAGAAGGATTAACTGACACTCATCCTTGCCTCTGAAAAGCATACAGACCAAACTCACCTAGCCAGGAGGCCTTCTCCAGTAGAGCCATGCACTTCTGCTCTCATGCGTTAGTCCTACTCAGTGACAGATAAGCTTGCATTTGAACCCTACGGAAGCCAGTTACACTTGGTATTACTGTTAGAGGGGAATTCCTTTTTCTTTCCCCCCACTCCTTGAGTCCTTAATGAGGGATTTTCCCCAGGCACTCTCCAAACCTCCCTCTCCTTTATTCATTGCACCCCACACCCCTGGGGGAAGTGGAGTAATTTACAAATACTAAAGTTGGGAAGAAAAACTGGGCTGGTTTGGCTCAGCTTTGCTTTTCTTTCCTGGATAAACATGCCTAGTTCTGCTCACCCAGGACCTCAGTCGTGGTGAGGGAAGGCCGGCCCAAGTCCAGTGTTTCTTGGGACCAGGTGGTTAAGTCTTGACCGAATTTCTTGTTGCACTGCCAATTTGGCTAATAAATCTAAGGCCCAGTCCTTCAACCTGGCTTCTAGCTTTATGAAAGTGATATTCTGACCTCAATATTTGCTCCTTGTTTTATTTTCAATTTGTTCAGAACCTGGGTAGGAAAGAGGGGTGCTAATTATTGAGCTCCCTTTTGTAGACCCCAATAATTTCCATTACATTATTTAATCCAATATTATTTAAATTGATAAAACGTGATTAGTGTTGTTTCAACCAAGTTGAATCCCCTGGAAAGACTTGACAAAGGCAAGTCATTTAATAAATACTATTGATTTAAGTGTAACCATGACACCTGCACAAGCTTGTTAATAATTATAAAAATCTAGGATTCTTCATTCAGATTACTTCTCCAATGTTTTATAATTCTCCCTTCAATTTAAACCAACTGAAACTGGAGCTCATATATGAGGCTTTTGATGGTGTGTTTTCTTTAAGACAAACACAGAATTCCCATCAGTTTTCCCAAACTGAAAGAAAAAGGCCCTGACCTTTCATTAAAAAAAAAAAAGACAAAATTTACAAATGTGTATGTTTTAAGTCAAACAAAATGTTTAAAGTATTTATCTTTTTCTTGTCTTTTTTTTTTACAATTTCCCTCTTAAATCAATTTTTTAAAAATTCTTTTTTTTTTGTACCAGAAAACTTGTACTGTAGTTCTTGTTTAAAAGCTTCTATAATTTGGTGGGGGGGGGTGGTGCCTGGAAACCCTTTGAGAATTCAGTGAAAGGTATGGATCCCTTCTTCCCCTGGAGAGCACATACCCACAAAGCCACAGCTCACAGACCCTCTGAAGCCTACCTTTGATGGAGTTCCAGGAGAAACTTCCCATCTCCAGCTGTTACGTGACGGCTAGGCTAAAATTTGCCAACACGGCAGGATAGGCATCAGATAAAATAAATGTGATCTGAGGCCATAGAAGGAGGAACTTGTCACTCACTTTATTCTGATCTCATCTGCCCATATTTCTAGACCACTGTTTGAAGGTCAATCACCACATTTCAGATGCATATTCAAAAAATAGAACTTATGTAGGACACATGGCTTGAATAATGCAGGATGCAGGAACTATGCCAAATGACCAGGGCTGAGAAGGTTTAATCTGAGGAAAAATGACTTAGGAATGAAGGAGAACTATCCTGGATGAGGAGGGTCTGGCTTGAAGGAGGGGGCTATTCTGTATTGTTTTACAGGTAGAACATGGGACAATAAGAAGTTACTCCCAGGCAGGTCTGGGCTTTGTTCAAAAATCCTTTCATCCAGAGGGAAGAAGGATTAATTAACTAATCAACAAGCATTTATAAAGAGCCTACTCTCATCTGAAGATTTTAGATTGCCTACCTCTTAAAGGAGATATGAATTTATTTTAAATTAGCCTCTGAAGTTCTGAAAAACCAAATGTACTATGTTGTAAAGATTGCTTTTTCACTGGCATGGATAAGTTATACATTTTTTTTTTCATTTTAAAAAAAGTTACATAAATATTTCAGCCTGAGACTTCTAGAGTATTACATTGATTTTCCTGTTACTGTGTTTTTGATTTGTCTGTTAAAAGGAATTTCTTGATTTTGCCCCTTTTTCTGGGCAATCTTCAAGAATAATGAAACAGGCTAAATTTTCCTTTAAAAGCCCATCCATCTTTTGACCTACATACTAACATGTCTTTTCCTTCCAGCCTATCCCAATTGTCATGGGAAAATTCCCATAGGGAAAAGGGGGGTAATTTTTATTTTCAATATTTGAATTTTCTGGGGAAAATTGGATGATAGATACTAATAGTGCATCCCCACCCCCCTCCTGCTTCTTTCTTCTTACCTCTCTTCTGCTGTCCTCCCTTTTTCCCTGTAACTCGTATCTGATTTCTTGCAGAATAACTATATCATCAAGACCAGGTATGTAATTTGCAGAGCTCGATGCAAAACGAAAATGTGGGGCCCCTTTTTAAGAATTAAGAATTTCAAGATAGCAGCAACATAGCATTAACTCAAGAGTAGAGCCCTTCTGTGTGCACAGGATACACAACCATGAAACCAGCCCCATGTGTAACTAACCATTTGTCAAGTGCCTTCAGTATTCCAGGCACTGGGAAAACTGTCTGGCAAGCATTTTCTCATTTCATTCTCCCTGCAGTGGTATTATTCTAATTTTGTGAGTAACAACATTGAGACTTACTGGGGAGAGATAATTGTCTAAGGTCACATGCATAGGAAGTGGACTTGTGGGATTAGAACCCACACCCTATGCCGAAGGCCCTCTCTATTAGGGAATTGGTAGAAGGAGAAAAGACAGAGAAAATGTGAGCAACTGAGACCACCACTCTCCTCAAAGTTTTAGCCAGTAGCTGCTCTATACATTAAATTAGGGTATGTGAAGTTCCAAGGAGTCAAAGACAAATAAGAAGATAAGCCCCTGCTTTTTAGGCTTATGCAATAAAGTAGGATCTAGCAAGAGAATGGTGTCTTAATCACTCAGAGAGAAAAAAAAAAATAACTTGGTCTGGTAAGAATTCTGGTACTGAAGGAAAGTCCAAAGTCCTTCCCATCGACGCGTCCTTTAACACTGCTCTCTCCAGCTTAGCAATGACAACCTGTCCCTCTGCTGGTCCTCCTACCTGCCGCCTTTCTCCTGGAAAGCTTTGGCTTGGTGTAGGAATCACTCCTGCTCTCTCCCTTAGCCCCCTTTTCCTTCCTACAGAGGAAAAACGAACTCATTGGATTGATGGGCAGTGAGGCTCTGGCAAACATCAGCTCACATTTGGGGGTTGGGTAGAATTAATTTATCCAAAGGCTATAGGCAGTGGAGATTTGCTCTTTTGTGTGTGTGTGTGGTTTTTTTTATAATAATATTTTTTTATTATATTATGTTAGTCACCATACAGTACATCCCTAGTTTTTGATGTAAAGTTCCATGATTCATTACTTGCGCATAACACCCAGTGCTCCATGCAATACGTGCCCTCCTTACTACCCATCAGCCCATAGTCTCTCATGTTTCATTCCCCCTTCTGATTACCCCCCCTTTCTTCTTCCCTTTCTTCTCCTACCGAAGATTTGCTCTTTTTGTCCCATGCCTGCTCTGGACCAGTAGTGAGCAGTGATCTAGGATATTTATTTCTGCTCTCAGGCTAAAACTCTGCTTTGAGTGACCTTTTACTTGAGGTCTACAGTTGAAGCAGGCCTTGTGGCTTCACATATAAAATAATATTTCCAATCAGTGTTATCAGTAATAAAGCAAATGTGTTTTTTTTTTTAATCTTCATCTCCTGATTTTATCATTTACTTATGAATTGTTTTGGACTTGAGAGGAAGAAAGGATATTACGTTTTGCCTTCTCAAACCCCAGTGACTTCTTCACCCACATATGCGCACACACACTCATACACATATTCCCCTTCCCCAAGCCCTGAAAACATTGATTTCCTTAGATCTGTCACTCAGTACTGGTGGGTACAAAATTTGTTCCGCTGAAATTTGTCTGTCTTATTAAGTAATGCCTTAAACTAAAGAGACTTAACTTCTGGACTGAACTCTTTCGTTAATTGGTTACCTGGCTTTGCACAAAGCACTTCCCCTCTGGGGGCCTCGGTGTTTTCATCTGCAAAAACGTGAGCAGGATCTGGTGATTATGAGGGTCCCTTCTACCTCTGACATTTTCTGAATCATTCCTTCAAGGTCAGCATCTCAGGATTTTTCAAGATGGCAGCCCAAGGGATCCCCTAACAAATTAGTCGGAATTGATGCAGTTATGTGACAGAAATGGGAGAAGTATCCAGGTAGCATGTACACTTAGCAGAGATCATTGGGACACAATGTACCAGGGTTATCTAACCAGGGGTGACTTGAAGGGTGTAGATGTGGGGCAGCAGACAAGGATGTTGCTACAAAGGTTCAGGAGGGAGATATTTGAGAGAAACTAGATGTCATTGGACGTCTAATATCACACCATATAGGTGACCACTTAGGGTCCAGGAGTGCTATTTTCTTTGAGTAGATTTAATTAATCACTTGAATCATCCACTTTTTAAAGATTCATTTTTGAGCATTTCCAGGTGGCAAGCAGGCTTCTAGGCACTGGATTAAATCAGTGAACAACACAGAGTAGAGTCTCTGCCCAGGAGGAACTTACGTTCTAGAAAAAGTAAAGTAGAATTCCGAGTAGGAAAAAGAGAAGGACAGAGGCTTGGAGGCAGACAAGTTTGACTGGGATTTAATGAATATGGAGCACATACTGGTTAATTTTATGTGACAATGTGGCTAGGCCGCAGGGAACCTAAATTTTGGTCAAACATTCTTCTGGGTATTTCTGTGAGCGTGCTTTACAATACGATTAAGTTTTAAATGGGTAGACTTTGAGTAAAGCACATTGCCCTCCACAATGTGGGTGGGCCTCATCTAATCAACTGATGGCTTGAACAGAACAAAAGATTGGCCTCCACTAGGCAAGAGAGAACTCCCCAGCAGACTGCCTTTTTCCGCAACATCGGCTACCTTCAGTCCTACAGCAGACGGAATTCACTTGAACTGGAACATCAGTTTTCCTTGGCTTCCAGCCTGCCAACACACTCTGCACATCTTGCATTTGTCAGTCTCCACAGTTAGTGTGAGCCAATGCCATATAATAAATCTCCTGCTGTAGAGATACACATCTGATCGGTTCTATTGCTCTGGAGCACCTAACACAGAGAGGGATGATGAAAGTGAGGTGGTGAGGTGACAAGGACTGTGCTGGGTGGGGCTCTTTGGACATGTTTGGGAATTTGTATTTTAAATATAATGGTAGGCACTGAAGGGATTTTAGTGGGAAGATGTTAACCTTTGGTTTACACTTGGCTCACTCAGGCTGCTGTGTGAAGGATGGACTGAAGGAGACAAGTGTGAAAGCGGTGAGACCAGAGAGGTGGCTATGCAACCATCTAGGCAAGAGACAATGGCATGCCGAATGGTCCAAGGAAACTCACTGAAATTCATCAGAAGTGATCGGAGTCTAGAAACATTCAGGAGTGAGTGCTGGCAGGCCTTTGTCTTGGATTTTATATTTATTTTTAAACTTGAAAAACAAAGATTATCTTCTTCTCTTGTAAGAATACATAAACAGAGCAAATATGTAGGCCATGACTCTGGCCCAGAAGGAACCATAGTCATTGTGTGTAGATTGAAAAAAACAAACATGAACTTTGTGCTTATGGATACCAACTTAGATCCAAAGGTAATCAAAAAGCCCATGATTAGTCCAAGGGCCTTTGGTAACCCTTGTGACTCAGTTTCCTCCTCTGCAGAATGAAGAGGGTAACGGGACCTACCTCACAAAGCCGTCATAAGAATTAAGACATGTACAGGGTTTAGTAAACTGCCAGGCATGGAGTTAGCATCACGTAACTCTTAATTGTTACTATAATTGCTATTATTATTATTATTACCATCATTATTATAATTGGTAAAAATCCAAAAAAGTTCAACTAAGACAGAATCAAAACCCAAATACTGTCCCAAAGTGAGCAAGAGTCACACTCAGGATTAATTCTGAAGACAGATGAAACAGACAGAGCTTATGGGAACGGCGCAGACACACTTGTCCTGAGCTGCATAGTGCCAGAAATAAACAGCACAGCAGTGAGAGCCTTCCACTGACAAAAATACTACAGGCAAGCAACTTCTCAAGTGGTCTAAAGGACCCTTAGTCCTTGGACACCCCTCTAGATTTTAAAAATAAAATTACTTAGAATAATGAGAGTAAAATAGATCAAGTACCCGCAAAGTGCAATTACGTAGTAGTCTCTTTACATACCGTATCTCATTTCATGTAACTTAATTCCAGTGATGACCCAACAGGATATATCTTTATTTATTTTTAGGGATGAGGAAACCAGGCTCAGAAAACTTAAGTAACTTACCCAAAAACTCCTTGCAAGTGAAAGATTCACACTTCTGTTTATTTCAAAACCCATGCTTTATACAGAGGGTTGGAACAGCGTGGGAATCACATGCAGAGAGAACAAGAAACCTCATTCCTTGTTTAACAGGAAGGGAAAAGCCTTCTCTGTTCTGTTCCTTCAAATGCATGAGGGTGGAGAATATGAAATACAGCCCCTGACTCTGCTTCACTGGCAGGAGTGGCTGCCATAAACTTAGGCAAGAGCCCTCTGACATTTATGCTCCCTCACAGCTGCCTTCACTCCCCTTCTTCCCTTCCTCTCCCCCCTTCCCAAACAACAACCACAAAGAAAAAGAAGCCATTAAATCACACCTCCATCCCTCACACACACAGATGCACACTCTTGGCCCGTTTGGTGGGGTGGGGGTATTACTGTGAGGTGAACGGGAGCAGTCGGAAGGAAGGAGGGCAGAGAGATGGAATCAGTCTTCCCTAAATCACTGAACTTGGTGCTTTGCCTCTCTCCAGCAGATACTTCCCTCCACAAAGAGCTCTCACTTGACACAACAAAGATGGAACATAACTATGGCCCTGAAGGAGCTACAGAGACGTTCCCTCTTTGTGTCTGAGGGAAGTTTGTTTGAATCTAGAGCTAGAAGACAAGATCGCTATTTCTCACTTCCTTCTGAGTGGCTGCAAAGAATGAAAAGATGATGATTTTAAGAAGACACAAACTCATTTGATCTGTCGCTTGACATTTTGGGGCACGCCGCTAGAAGCATATCAGTAGGACACAGTTAGCATGCATTTTCATGGGCACGTCCATTGGGCACTCCCACGGGGCTGTGAGGGCACCAGTTCAGTCTCCAGTGGCCCAGACCAATGTTGGGAAATATCATACATCTTCTCACAGTTTCCAAGTTAGCACTCAGCTATCAGCTGTGCCAGAAACAAACTGCTTTAAGGCTNNNTCTTCATTCCTGCTCCTCATTCCCCTTAAGCCCTGCTACTCAAGGTGGGATCCGTGGACAAGAATCAAGGGCACCAATGAAGAGCTTGTGAGGATTACAGAATCTCAGACACCACCCAAACCTACTGAATCAGAATGTTTATTTTGGTAAGATGATTCATATGTATGCACATTAAGATCTGAGAAGCATTGCCTTGGACCATTAAGGATTAAACTGGGGTCTTGAAAGGTGGGCATAACTGCCAGCAATAGGGTGGGGAGAGATGTAAAGTTTCTTTGTCAACTGTAGTCTCTACAGGGCCAAAGAGAAGCACTGACACCTATCCCTCCTCCTCCCAAGAATGTGGGGGACTACAGTTATTGGTCCATCAGTTATGAGTAACTTGGCCCAACCATCAATGAAAACAGTGTACAGGTGAACAGAATAGCAATCCTGTACATAGTGGTCCTCTAAAGGTAATTTGAACCATTGGTACCAGGGATGCAGTGTACCCAATAGGACTGAAAATCATTGCCTTTCCTCTTCCCCTAGGAAAATGGTAGGATAGTTTTAATATGGTGGCATCAACACCTTTAACCTGCTATTCTTACATGGGTTCTTTTTTTTTTTTTTTAAGATTTTATTTATTTATTTGACACAAAGAGAGACAGCCAGTGAGAGAGGGAACACAAGCAGGGGGAGTGGGAGAGGAAGAAGCAGGCTCATAGCGGAGGAGCCTGATGTGGGGCTCGATCCCAGAACACCAGATCATGCCCTGAGCCAAAGGCAGACGCTTAACGACTGTGCCACCCAGGCGCCCCTCTTACATAGGTTCTGAAACGTTTATTCTTATTGCATGACAAAATGAGTCTCCCAAGATAGGAAATAGGTTAGGTTTCTCTAGTTTACCCAGATTATATATATATTGTGATAGGGCAGTAAAATAAGAGGGAAAAATGATTTGTAGGCAAGAATGATGGAGGGAAGGGTGAAGGGTAGGGCAATGTCTCTTTCCGCAGACCAGATGGAGTGATGTGAATGCATGCAGTATTCTGTGGTTTATAAAACACACGAATATACTTTACCCCATAGTATTCATACAGAAACCTTATGGCAGCTATTTTTATTGATTGTACATTTTACAGATGAAGATAATAAGACTGTGATAAATGAATTGACTTGCCTAAGTTGATAAAATTAGGAAGCAGAGAAGTCAGTCCTCGTCACCAGGTAAATAAGCAAAGTGTGAGTATTTTGTACGGTACAGCAAAAAAAAAAGGAGGCGAAAAAGAGGAGGGGAGGTGGGAAGGAGGATGGGGGAGAAAATAAAGGAAGGGAGGGAAGATGAGAAGGAAGAAAAAATGATAGAAGGATCATTTCATTTTGAATTGTCATTTTCTGACATTTTGACTAGACATGTTATCACACTTGCCTTCTTACATGATTGTTTGCAACTTAGTCCTACTTCTTGCCATTGTTTACTTGACATAAAAAGATGTCCCTAGTGACTCCAATTACTAATTACATAAAAGAGAGAAATGAAATTTCAGATTTAATGTCTATATTTTAAGTAAACTTACGATGCACACAGAATCAAAGTGTGTGTCCTACCATCTCATTTTTTTAAAGATTGTATTTATTTATTCAAGGGGTGCGGGGAGGAGCAGAGGTTGAGGAACCAGCAGACTCCACACAGAGCACAGAGCCCGACGTGGGGCTCTATCGCAGGACCTGGAGATCATGACCTGAGCTAAAATCAAGAGTCAGACACCTAACCGACTGAGCCACCCGGGTGCCCCTCTACCATCTCATTTTTGCTACAGCTGTAATTTCAGTCAATGCAAGACCACTTATCTCAAAACTTTGACTGTGTTTTATCTTAATTGATTCTGAGATTCCATGTTGTCACAGTGGTAATTCAGGGTTTGACCTGAAGGGGGAGAAACACCAGGATGGAAGGAATCATTCAGATGCCACGTTTGTTGATGGCTTATGTTACTGTTGTTCTTATGGCTTCCGTTGGTAAGTAGGGTTGAAATCCTAAAACTATAGTGTTACCACTAGAGAAGACCTAACAGGAGACCTGTTTCAACCATGACATTTCATTACAGGAAATGGGGGTCTACCGGGAGTACCAGGGATTTGCCTGAGATTCCACAACTACATACTTACTGGGGCTCAGACGTTCGGGTTACATAATGAGAAAATAATTGGTTAACAAGCTAAAGATTTCCTTTTTGGAACATTAGCATAATCATTGTGGCCTCTCATTGTCAAACCCAGCAGATTTTTGTTGTTGTTGTTGTTTTACCTACATGATCAAAATAAATCATTTTCACATCACCATGCTTTATTTCTCCCCTCAAGGAATAACAATGGAGACTCACTGGCTTCTGTGTCTTTTGCTTCTTCTCAAATATTTTAATCCCTACAGGATGGAGAAAGGCTCTACCTGAGACACTTTCACATTCTGTTCTGTCCTCTTCTGATTAGAGTAAGGATCATTTTGTGTCCTCAGCACCTGGCACAAAGGCTTGGCATTGTATTCGTCACCGGAAGTAAATCACTTCTTTAATCTGTAAGCCTAAATAAAGAGGTAAACTGAGGCAAGCTCGAATTACCTGAAATTGAGCTAATTCAGGAATAGCAGAGGAGTTGCATTGCAGGAAACACATGCCACAGCTAGGAGGGGGAGGTCGAGCCAGAACACAAGCAGTGTACTCACTTGCTTGACGATGGGGAGAGATTCTTGGCAGATGTTCATTGGTCAGGAGACAAGTCTTGATCGTCTGTAAATCAGGCATTACAAGAAATCAGTCTGTCCGTTCTTAACTCCTATTCTGAGGACACAAACGTGAGATTCTCCGATCAATATCTTCCGGCTCCCTTTTAGATCAAAATCCTTTCACAGATCTTCACAATCTTATAAGTGGTAGAATGTCCATTTTACAGAGAAGAAAACTGAGATTCCGCAAGGATGAGTAATGTGGCCAAAGCAACACAGTTAGAATCTGGTGGAGCCCTGCCTGAAACCTAAATCTGTCTTCCTTGAGACCCAAATGGCTTTCCTCTGTTGTAGATAAATATACAAGTTGTGTCTTAATGAGGTGAATGAATAAAGAATCAGATGAATGAAAGAATATGCATTTCACCCCAAGGTTACGGAACACTGCACCGATCATCCTAGCAAAGCAGTCAGGAAGGAAAATCTGTCCTAGTTTGGGATCTCAGTGGAGGAGACAAAGCTGTCAGAGACGACCACCACGAGAGACTGACAGAGACTGACAGGAGGAGTATTGCTTTCCGATCTTGGCTGCATCGAAGTGCCTCCGAACAACGCAGGACCTCCATCGCTCACTCCCGAGCCACCAGGGCGAGTGGCCAGCTGCCAAGCTGCTGTAAATCTGTTTTTTAATTTAACCTTCTCTCTGGCCTCGCCACTGGGATTGCTGCACAAACAAGAAAACCAAGAGGAGCCCCTCTGTGACGATGATCACTGGATGAAATTCAGAGCATGCTATCGAAGAGACAATGGCAGCAGTGCGGGGGCGAGGGGAAGGCTGATTTCAGGATTCCAGGAGGGTCCTTATAAATAATTGAGAGTAAGAAACAGGATAAACTGAAAATAAATGTAGCATACAAAATTATCAGTGTTGCTCTACAAGGGAAATGTTTAAATACTGCCGGAATCCTTGGAACATAACCAGAGGACTCCTGTTGTCTCCAAAGCTATTCACAATAAATCGCTCCTGTGACTCCAATGTGCCAATTAAACAGTTTGTCTCTGCCTCAACCTTAATTTGGCAGACAGCTCTGTTGTAAATCTGCGTACCGGGATGGCAAAAAGTTGTTTCTGAGCGGCTCCCCCTCCCCGAGAGTTTATTCTTTGCTTAACACAAAATGTAAATATGTCATTGCGTTGACTGGAAGTCAAATGAAAGATGCCAATTGGAACGAAATATCCAAGTCCCAGATTAATTACTGCTTGAAATATTCTAATTTACTGCCCATGGTTTGTATATCAGAAGAGGCGCAGGGCCTGGGGACCTCGCACATGCAAAGTACCCCAGGACTTAAGAGGGAGAGATCCAGAAGCTCCATGCTGTTGTTCTGTTGTTGAGATTAGATTTCTAGAAACTTGCCTATGTAAAAACTAGATGACTTCTGTCACATGGTAAGATGCCATCAGGGTCCTGAGGAGCAGAGTCAGTAGCCCCTTGATGTAAGTTCATAGTTACGAAGTTCAAGGATCCTATTTAAACACATTTGACAAAGCATATTGTCTCTCTTTATTGATTTGGGGGTTGGCCATGAGAAACACGACTACCAGCTAGCTGGAATAGGGTTGGCAGATTTTATGGGACAGTTCCATTATAAAAGACTCAGAGACTAGAAGCCAGGCATCTGCATTCTGTACTGTAGTTAACGATGATTCTCTTGCTGCAAGGAAAATCGAGAAACTTCCTCCAGACTATCTAAGGGCAGCTGCCTCCACGAACGCTAGAAGACAATGAGCTGAGAGGGTCATAGGCCCGTCTACCCTTTACAATATCGGACTGAAGCTCAAGCTCTCAGGCAAGCTTGTTCCCATGCATACAGGGAAGGCCTGGTTTGGGACAGGCATGGGAAAAGAGTGGTGCAATCCGGGCCTACCTTATCATTTCATTCATGGTTCTAATATCATTCCTCCGCTAGGTTCCCATCTGCTCGGGAGATGGATGAAATATGACCGTAGTAGGTAATCTGCACCAAACAGTGCCACTGAAATAATCTCCTCTTTAAAAACAAACAAACAAACAAACAAAAACAAAACTACTTATTTCCAGAAAAGTTGCAAAGATAGTACAGGGCCCCTGTATACACCTCATGCAGTTCCTTGCACATCCCCATGGCACCTCCATCAAAAGAAACACTATTTATCTATTACTATGAACCAGACTCCGGATTTATTTGGATTTCCCATTAGTGTCCCTTTTTTTTGTGCCAGGCTCCCACCTAGGATATTCCGTTGCGTTTATTGGTCATGTCTTCTAAATCTCCTCTGGTCTGTGACGGTCCTTGTATTTCCATATATAGTCTTTGGAAGCTATTCTCAACTCCAGTTCAAAGTGATGGGGTGGTGGGAGGGGGCTAACTATACCTCCCAGAGTGGGGAGCATCTAGGTACATTATCTTGAATTCTTCTATAAGGAAGGTTTGTCTTTTTTTCTTTATCTATCTATCTATCTATCTATCTATCTATCTATCTATCTATGATCTATCTATCTATGTATTATCTATCTATCTATCATCTATCTATGTATTATCTATCTATCATCTATCTATGTATTATCTATCTATCTCACTAAGGACTCATGTGTCTTTATTTTATATACTGGTTTGTATTTTTACTCATGGATATTTCTTCTGTACTTTGGGTTATAATCCAATATTATGTTATGGATTTTGTTGCTCAAAGTCCAGCTTTGGTCAATGGAAGCTCTTTCGATTGGCTCCTGTGTCCCTTTAGTATGCCCCCATCCTTTGATGTTTTGAGTACTTCCTTATTTTCTGGTACTACAAGATGCTCTAGCCTCATTGTATATTCGCCCTTTCCCAGCTCTTGACTCCACTATTTCTCCAAAGAAACTTGCTTCCATTTATTGGAGAATGGAATTTTGGAATTCAGATCTGGGTGTTTTATGTGCCCATTGCTACTGGGGTGCTGTTGCTTCCGGGCCCTCTTAACTAACAGAGCTAGATAATATTTGTGTGCCTACCAAGATACATACACACACATACCTATCATTGTTTCTGCATCTATCTCTCTGCACATATTTTGACTGAAACATGAGCTCATGCTGATACGCTGGACCCTAATCCCAGAGCCACATCTGCAACCTCCCTCTCCAATGCTGAGATGTCTGGCTCCCACTATCCGTCATCCATTTACTTGTGCATGCAACCCCAGGACACATGTAGAGCATTTTCAGAATTGCTCATCAATACCACCAGAAGAAACAAATGCACCAGCTAGGAACCAATGTTATCTTTTTGGGTCCCAGTCAAAATACTGTTTTCCTGAGCTACTTGGGTCAGCTCCTTTACCCTTCACCCTCTTCTGTAAAGTTGTCATGTATTTGTAATAAAATGAGATTCATATGTCCCAGTCTGCACACCATTCTGGTTGGTGGTGGTGGTGGTGTGTATGTGTGTGTGTTTTAGCTTACACGCATTCATGTTCACTCTATGATTTGCAGTTCTATTGCTTTGTGACAACTCTTTCTTTCTTTTTTAAACAGATTCAAACTTCTAAAATGAGCCAATCCAGCCATGAGGGGAAGAACCCACACCAATTGTCCGTTTCTACACACCCCACGCCCCTGCCTTCTTGCACATCCTTTGATGTAGGAATTCTCTGCCCAAATGAGCTAAGCCTGCTTCCAGATCCAGCATGAGCCTCTTCCCTAGGTTCTTCCTTCTGAGGCTAAGGGAGAACCCCGGCGACGCTGTGTGCTGGGTGGTGATGTGGAGGGGGAAGTATGTGGAGGACAAGAAGCAAAGCTCTGGGGATGATGGGGCTCCATTATCCTGCCCGGAGCCCCACAGATACATTAGGAGCAAATCATGTGCTACGTGCTCAAACGGAATATCCTAGGTGGGAGCCTGGCACAGAAAAAAAGGGACACTAATGGGAAATCCAAATAAATCCGGAGTCTGGTTCATAGTAATAGATAAATAACGTTTCTTTTGATGGAGGTGCCATGGGGATGTGCAAGGAACTGCATGAGGTGTATACAGGGGCCCTGTACTATCTTTGCAACTTTTCTGGAAATAAGTAGTTTTGTTTTTGTTTGTTTGTTTGTTTTTAAAGAGGAGATTATTTCAGTGGCACTGTTTGGTGCAGATTACCTACTACGGTCATATTTCATCCATCTCCCGAGCAGATGGGAACCTAGCGGAGGAATGATTTTAGAACCATGAATGAAACGATAACTCGTACTTAACTCTTAAAACAATCCTGTTAGGTATCTACACTATACTGAGGAGTAATAGGACACAGAGAGATTCAGTAGATTGTCTGAGGGGACACAGCGTGTCAATAGCAGAAGATAGAATGCAAGTTCAGATCTATTCAACTGTGGACTTGTGGGTGTAACCATTACACTACTATCTCTCCAGGTAGAAGTGGACCCTGAAGACGGGGGCTGGACCTGGCTGCACCAGGTAGCCATGGCTGTAAAAAGAAACAATTGCTCATTCACAACATCCAGCCCGTTCGCTGTGCTCATCCTCGTTGCTCACCTGCTCCTCTTTTTTCTCCCTTTGGGTTTGTCCTCAACCAGCAGTGTGGGCTCTTGAATTTACAGCATCTGTGGTCCTCAGCTCTCTGGTGCACATGGGTGTACTTGAGAATCCATGTGTCTTTCAATCGTGAGGTTTAAAATGGGTCAGCTCATTCTTAGCAAATGGCAGGTATGCCTCTCCAGGTGGGAGGGCATGACATTTCTGCCACGTGCCACCTCCTCCCTCCTAGCCTCCCCCACAAAGGAGTATTTTAATAGAAGGTTAATGGAGGGCACGCAGAACAAAAAGAAAACCCTGTCATCGTTATTCCATGTTTTACTGTAATAGAGGTCAGCTCTCCCCGATCCTTCCTAGTATCCATCTTTAAAATGAATTATTGAGCCTATGAAAACAAAACTAGTTTATTTATGATGACGGAGAAGCTGTAAATGTGCTCCTGATCTGTGCATTGACTAATTAGATTAATTAAGCCAGCATGCATTTCAGAACAGGCAGGCAGGTGGCAAATAACATTTGAGATGATTTATATGATATATTCCATCAGGCTTACAGTTGATAAATAATATCACATTCATTCCATTAAGATATCGAAGCAGCAAAAGAAAACAGTACATTTTTGGCTCTGGGCTGTTACCTAAAGAGCAACTGTCGAGGTTCCTACACGGGCATTATTCACTCTGCTCGAAAGGGTGAAGGGAAAAAAAAAACAAAACAGAACACGCAAGCCAAATCCCAAACTCAAGTTAGTCTCCCCCGTTCCTCTCATTACGCTGAGGTAATTTTTTGCCATTGCAATGGAATTGAATTTTAGGAATAGAGATGAGATTTGAATTTTAATTAAGCCATTGCTTCCTGCTACCAAATTTTGTTACAAGCTTCCAAACCATGGTGTTTTCTAATCACCCTGCTCTCAGTGAGTTCTCCTCATCAATGAGGGTGAAACTAGTGAATACAAGATCTCTCTTCCTGCAGTCTTCAAACTTCAACATACTTAAGAATCGCTGGGAATGTTTGAATGCAGGTTCATGGGTCCTGCTCCCAGCAGGTCTGGATGGAGCCCAGCAATGTGTATTTTTTACATCCACACCTTGGATATCGATATTACCCTATACCAATGAGTTCACATACGAAGAACTGAAGCCTGTGATTTGACCTTTGGTCTTCCAGGATTCTCAAGTTCATTGACTATTCTTAGGTCCACTTTTCTTAAAGTAGTCGGTGTTCCTCAGCGTTTGGTCAAAGGACCATGTGCATTAGAATTTCCTCAGGGACGTGGTAAAACATCAGATTCCCGGGCTTTAAAACCTGAATCAGATAAGAGTAATACGGGAGAATCTGTATTTTAGCAAACTGTCCAGATGATTCTAACATATATGAAAAATTGAGAACTACCGTCTTGGAGCAAGAACTATCTGATGTAGGTGTAAAAGAGCAGGATCTTCTCCCTGTAGAGGGGGTCAAATCCCTGTGCCTTTGCTTAGAAGACAAAGGGATATGTCTTGCCTTCCCTAGATCAGTGACCTCTCTAAGAATGATCTTGGGTATAGACAGAAAGCAATGCTGGAATGGTCTATTCTGCAGGGTCAACTTTGGGCCTTAGAATACTTTTCGGTTTCTGCCCTAAGGGTCTTTGCAAGATTGCTACCATCCTGTTGAGGCCTGCTCCCACATTGCCTATAGGACGCTGGGGAGAAGGTGGCTGCATGGGAAGTCCCCAGAGCTACTGCTGCTGGGATGTAACGGTGTGTTTGCAGGTGTCATGGCAATGACTAATGGCAGAACTTGAGATGTGAGATGGGCCCGATCAAAAACTGACAGTCTCCCCAGCCCAGGAAGAGATGGTAACCCTTCCTACTGTAGCAGAATGACAGGCAAAGTGGCAGAGGGAACGTTTTCAGAATAGAGAGACAGAGAAGTGCAGAGGTCCAAGTAATCCAAGAAAGGGGCAGCTACATTTTACAGAGCATATTAGCCCAAGCAAAGCCTCCTCCTAGGATACGTGATAACGTCTTTATTTAAGCTGTGTACACTCAGGTAAACAAAGATGGAGAACAATCTGAAATTCATAATAGAGTTCTAATTATAAGATGTTATCAGTTCATCCCAGACGGCATTAGACAAGGATGAGCTGGAAGTGAAAGGAGAACTTTGGAATCTGGGAGGAGAGTTCTTTGTTCAAGACCAGAACATACTGGCTAAAATTATCACCTGTTCCACGGTGAGAAGGAACTAGAAATTGATTTCAGAGCCTCTTTTGTATCCTTCATAATTCTTGCAATAATTTCTTTTGCTCGTTACTGAGTCTTGTTTTCTCTTTCTGTAGTGTAGACTCAGGTCATTCTCAATAAATCCTTCGGTTATCTTCAAGTTCCTAAAGAAAGAACCTTCCAGGTATCAATACATATTAGGGGCCTTAGGTAAATCCTCCTCGGTGGATACAGAGAAGTTCCCAGTTCTCTAGTTTCCAGAGTAGACAAAAGTTGTAGGCACCTTTCTGGATGAGTGTGCTGCATCTTTGCACGGCGAAAGGAATAGTATAATGCGACCCTGTCAAAATATATGCTGGTACATTTAAAATGGCTGACCTCATAAAACATTTTTGTTAAGATGGTCTTTATTCAGCTATAATTTCCAGATTATACACAGTTAGGCAGTCTTCCTTCCTATAAAGAATTTCCTTTGGAATCAGTTACGAGTGGTCTGACCTTCTGACCAGTCCGGCAGCAGACAGGCAGAATTGAATCAGTAACAAGTCCAGTCTTTTTTTTTTTTTTTTTTTTTTTTTTGGTCAAGGGCACATGGTTTTGTCCTATCCTCTCACCCTCTCAATTGCTAATCTCAATTAGGCCCCATCTCCTTATGACTACGTATGTTTCAGATTTTATTTTATCCTCTGCCTGTTTCTAAAAGACTTTTAAATGTCTGATAATAAAAGACATGCGAAAGGTAGGCTTATTAAAAATAAATAGAAAATGTCAACTATCCCCACAGAAAATGCACTGCTATTCCAAAGGGCATTCACGTGACTATGATTGAGTGTTAAATTTAGCTATGAACTTCCTCAGGCCAACGCCAACATGGACATAAGATGTTTCACGTAATTCTAATTATTTAGAGAAAAAAAACTACCAATTCTTTAAGGCATAAAACTATTTTTAAATCAGCTTTATTGAGGTATTATTTACATATAATAAATGTGCCTATTTAAATTGTATACTTTGACAAATGTAAGTAATCATGTATCATTCCAAAAAGTCACCTCTGTCCCTTTGCCATCAATCTCCTCCCCTCATCTTTGGCCCTAGAAAATGTCCTGCTTTCTGTCACTATATTTTTACATTTTCTGTGATTTCATACAAGTGGAATCATACAACATATACTCTTTTATTCTTCACTGGATGTAATGCTTTGGTGCATTATTTAGGAGTGAATCACAATGTGTTCATCCATTCATTAGTTAATATATGTTTTTTTCCAATTCGTAGCTACTAGCAATAAAGCCACACATGGCATATGTGTGGACATATGCTTTCATTTCTCTTGGGTAAATATCTAGGAGTTGCTCAGCGTCCTTGCTACACTTGGTATTGTCAGGCTTCTTGGTTTCCGCTATACTGGAGGGTGTGTGGCTGTGTGTCTCGGTGGTTTTACTTTGGATTTCCCTAACGACTAATGATACTGAGCATCTTTTCATATGCTTATTCGCTGTTCATAAATTTTCGCAAAGTGTTCAAATTTTTGCACATTCTTTATCAAGTTGCTGCCTTTTTATTTTAAAAATTGTGAGAAATCTACATATTCTATAAGCTACATATATTCTGGATTCCAGTTCTTTATCAGATATGTGTTTTGCAAGTATTTTCTCCTAGTCTGTGGTTTGACTTTTCATTTCCTTAACTGTGTCTTTTGAAGAATAAAGAATTTAAATTTTGATAAAGTTCAGTTTGTCAATTTTTTTTCTTTTATAGCTCATTTTGTCTAATCCAAGGCATGAAGACTTTTTTCCCATGTATTTTCTAGAAATTTTATAGTTTTAGCTTTTGCCTTTAGGTCTGTGATCTGTTTTGTGTAATTTTTTGCATATGGTGTGAGGCAGGGGTTCAGGTTTATTACTGTTATTGTTGCTTCCCTCAACATTTGTTGAAAAGACTACTCCTTTTGTCATTGAATTACCTTGGCATCTTTGTCAAAAATCAATTGACCATGGGATGACTTGGTTAAGTGTCCAATCAGTTAAGTGTCCAACTCTTGATTTTGGCTCAGGTCATGATCTCATGGGCTGTGAGATCAAGCCCTGCGTTGGGCTTCACACTCAGTGGGGAATCTCTTCGAAGTTTCTCTCCCTCAGCCCCTCCCCCCACTCTCTCTCTCTCTAAAAACAAAACAAAACAAAAAATCAGTTGACCATTTCCAGATTCCATTTTGCTCTCATCTTGATCTATGTGTCTCGACTTATGCCAATGTCTTAATTACTGTAGTTTTATAATAAATCTAGAATTCATATAGTGTGAGTCTTCTAACTTTGTTTCTCAAAATCGTTTTGGTTATTTTAGGTTCTTTGTGTTTTCATATGAATTTTAGAATCAGCTTGTCAATTTCTAACAAAAAAAAAGAGTCTGTAAAAACTGCTCTTTCCACAGAAGAACATTTTCACACAGCCCATATGCCATTGAAATAAAATCTTAACCTTATCTCTTTCCTGCCAGTCTCCCCTTTTCCAGTTCACTCCAGATTGGTTACCAAATTAACATTCTAAAAATTTCCCTTTCAGGGGCACCTGGGTGGTTCAGTTGGTTAAGGGCCTGACTCTTGATTTCAGCACAGGTCATGATCTCAGGGCTCTGGGATTGAGCCCCGAGTTGGACTCCCACACTGAGTGTGGAGTCTGTTTGAGATTCTCTCTCTTCCTCTCTCTCTGCCCCTCTCCCTGCTCATGTGTGCATGCTCTCTCACTCTCTCTCTAAAATAACCAAATAAAATCTTTTAAAATGTCCCCTTCATAATGATGTCCTGCTGTTGAGAATGTATAGTGCATTGCAAGAAATAGTGTGAGAAAGAGGAAGAGCTTTGGAGCCATGTAAGACAGGTTTCAAATGTGTTCCCTTCTCTCCAGGTCTGTTTCCCCACCACACTTATTGTGGGAAACAAAATAAATCATGGCAATGAGGCACCTTGTACGAGTTTGGCTACATGGTCAGCATGTGTTAATTTCCTCTACTCTCTGACTCAGCAGTGCTGACGGACATAAAATTTCTTTTTTCCCCATTATTTTTATTGACGTTTAATTAACATACAATGTTATATGAGTTGCAGGAGAGCAATATATTGATTTGACAAATCTATACATCACTCCGTGCTCTCACCACAGTAAGTGTAGTCACCATCTGTCACCATACATCATTACAATATTATTCACTGTATCTCCTACGCAGTACTTTTCACCTCTGTGACTTACTTGTTTTTTAACTGAAAGTTTGTACCTCTTAATCCCCTTCCCCTATTTTGCCCATCCTCCACCCTTCTCCCCTCCGGTAATCATCAGTTTACTGACATAAAACGTCTTGAAAGGCAAAAGATATGGAAACACACAGAGCAGATCCCACAGGACAGGAGATGACACTGCACTGATGTCGGCTTCCCAGTCCCTGTGAGGCCATGGGGCTTCTCGGGATGACACCTCCGCATGGAGGGAAGATTCTACTTGGCCCTTGCTCGGCGTTGTTTGCTATGCTCACAGGCATATTTATACACTTCTTCCCTCCCCCCACCATCATCCAACTGTTCTGGAAACTGACTTTGTTCCTACCTGCTTCTTGGATATAGGTCAGGGGTACAAAACAAGCTGAGCCTATCCCCAAGCAGTTGCTATGAGCCTCGTTGCATTAAGACAAGTTCTCAGGTGTAACATCTCTTGGCAGACTCAGGTGTTAGACCTGCCTGAGGTCCAACCCTCTCTGGCCTAGCATCAGTAACCCTCAGCTAAGTGGTCCCACCTTAGTCCTTTCAACTTTATCTCACTTCTGCCCTCCATATAGTAGGATTTTTGCCATATCACACATGACCTATGACTTTTGTCTCCTTGCTCCCCTGACTCTGACCCGATTTCCCCTGCCTCTAAGACCTCTCTAGACTTCAAGACCAAGCTCAAAACCAATCTCTTCACTCAAATTTTCCTAACTCCAGTTCACGGTGGTATTTTCTCCCCTTGTTTTCAGTAGAGTCTCCTGTAGCAGCAGGACCCAATGTGGTCTGAAAGTTCATTTTCAGATTTAAACATAATTCACATGGTGTAGAAATGAGATGTCAGAAAATGAGCAACATGTAAATAAATTCTAATTGAAACAAAAACAAATGATCAGGCAAACCATAAATGCTTCTAAGTGTCTTAGGGCAAAAAAAAAAGATGGAGTGGAATAGAAAGCACATCTGGGTTCAGGTCAGGATTGGCAAAAACATCCTAACTTAGGATCCATAGTTACGAAAAATGATTTAGGGGCTCCAGGGTGGCTCAGTCAGTTAAGCATCCGACTCTTGATCTTGACTCAGGTCATGATATCAGCGTCATGAGATGAAGCCCCAGGTCTGGCTCCACTCAGTGGGGAATCTGCTTTTCTCCCTTCCCCTGTCCCTCTACCCTGATTGCTTGCTCTCTCTCTCTCAAATAAATAAATAAATCTTTTTAAAAAATGATTCTAAGGTCAGACAAAAATCTGACCAGGGACCTAAGGACACGTAGTTACTTACAGATCCCTAAGGCATTCACAGAAAGTTGGAATTAGTGTTTTCATGTCAGTTTGCCCAGGTGCAAATTCTAGTGTTTTCCAGTGGACACCTCTCACCTCTGCATGGTTTTACCACAATAGGTAGAGAAAGCAATCTCTAGCCAATAAAGAACTTCTAACAGGGCCAACAGAACTTGGCCAGCCAGGACAGAGTTGATACCTGGTGTAGACGGTATGTCCCATGAAGACTATTTTCACTTTCCTGTACATTTCTTATATTCTTGGGATAGGAGACAGTTTCAGGAGCCTGCAATGTCCAAACTGGATATGTGAGGACATTTTTGAGTCAGCCCATAATGGGTAAAGATATCAAAGAGGGGCCAAGAATAATGAAGGTAAATGTAATCTATATCTATATTTGTTTTAATCTGATGGCTATATGTGGGCTCAGTCAGTGAAATCATCCTACAATAATGTTTCTGTTTCTCTTGAAGAGTAGCCTGGAATTCAACTTTGATGACAAATTGTGCCCTATTTTAGGAAAACCATCTTAATGAGCCCTTTTGATTATTTCAAGCTAAGGCTTGGAAAGGAGTCAACTGGCCCTCTCAAAATGGAGGCAGGTGCAGAAGCCACAGGAAAAACAATCCCATAGTAAGCCCCATGAAAAGTCTTGGTGTGTGGATTCCAGTTACACAGTAGCCAGTAAAACCTTACTCCCCACCCCCATATATTACTATCATTTTTTCTCTCATTTTCAAAGATTATCCTTATTTGGTTGAAAGGAAACCATGCTAGAACAAGGAAATCCGAATAAAGTATGGACTTTAGCTAATGATCTAGACTGGTTCATTAATTATATAAACATACCATATAGCCTTGGCAATTTTTCTGTAAATGTAAAACCGTTCTAAAAATAGTCTTTTAAAAAAGGAAGAGTGTTTTCCGAAGACTGGACATGTCTGGGACACCTAGGTTACACAAACGTTTCTGATTTCTCAATTTTTCTTAGCTCCAGTTATGTTTACCTTCACATGTTTGAAGACAAATAGAAGCAGTGGGATGAAGAATTATCCTTGTGTATTGCCCTGCAGGAATGCTGCTTGGTGGGAAGAACGTGGTGGAACAGCATGGTTCATGCCAGACAGCAGCACATAATTTATGACAACTTCCTTGTTTATTTTTAAAGCAACCAACTTGCCTATAAAAGAGCCAAAAATTATATAGCTTCTCTCCCCTATTAGCTTATTAATTCCTTGAAGGTATAAGCCATACTTTCTCATTCTTTTATGCAGCACATAGTACCTTGTACTCAACAAATAGCTGTGGTTTGAATGAATGCTATAAATAGAGGCATTGATGAACATAGGGTAGTCTCCACATCTAATATAAAAAAAATATACATACTAGTCAATTTAGATTCTCATCAATTAAATATTACAAAAGCTTGTTACATCCTTTAAAAATTAACCTCTATTGAAATTACTAAGGCAATTAAGTCTACATCATGAATTCATCATATTGAAAGAGCTTCTCTACCCAGAAGAAAATAAAAGGTTTTCAGTTCAACAAGCAAAAACCATATTTTGAAAGATTAATTTCCATCTTTTTGACATCCTTGTCACTCAAAGCCAGAAAACTTGATTTAGGGGTTTCAAACTCTGTCACTTAGAACAAATCTCAAGCTGCGGATGTCTATGCAAAATTTCAGTGGAAATGTTTTCCTGGCCAAGTTATTGCGGCCTTCAAAACAGAATTTGTAGCAGGCTCTGGCAGGTTCTAAACGTAGAAGATTGAATATTGATGTAATGTCAAAAGAGTTCCATAATTAAAGGTGTTTCTTTATAGCATCTCCCTTCATCCATTCATTAACTCAACAAATATTTATTGAGTACCACCTATATGCCAGACATTGCATTAGCAAGGCTTTTCTGTTTCCTGAATCAGATTACATTACCTGAATGAGTGAATGGATGAGCAAATGAAGAAATGAATGAATGAGATGCCTCCCAAAGCCACATTACTGCACTGCTCCAGATCTCATTGAAAGGGTATATGTGAAGGGGAAATGGAAAAGCACAAAAAGCTCACTGACTTAGCAAGGCTTCCCTTCACATTCTCTACTCTTTCCAGATTTCGACCCAGAAAGAGAGCTAGGCTATCATCAACTGAGCTCTTCCTTGCTCTCCTTCTCTCTGGCAGTCTCCTCTTCCAAGCACCAAAAGGACTTTACTGCTCTTAGGTCATATCCATCTTTTGGGGGACATGAAATGAAGTTTCATGGCTTGGTCTATGTTTTTTATTGTTGTTGTTGGAGCTGTTTGTTTAAACGTATATTATGAAGAATTTAGAACATATGAAAACTAAACAAAATAGTATAATAAACCTTCATATACCCATCACACATCCTCAAAAAAAAAAAACAACCCATCAACTCATGGCCAATCTTACCCTACCCACATCCTCGTCCACCACCTCATCCTAATATTATTTTGAAATAAATCCTCAGCATCACTTATTTTCAGTTCTAGCCTGGACTTAATAACAGAAAGACTAAATGGAAGAACCTCAAATTTCTAAGGGAAGGAAGGCTGTGAAAAGCAGTTTTTTAAACTTACCAGTAAGCTAAACCTGAATACAGCCTTAGGAATGGCAAGATCTGGGGACCTGAAAAAAATCTGAACTTTTTGTCTTGCTCTTGTTCTCTCCCCTTGTTACCCCTGCAATTCTCTCTTTATGGGCTTAATCCACCCTCACACATATTGGGTCCACCTATACTGGGGGGACCAAAGCTGCAGAAGCCATCTCTGAACTTCCAAATATTAATGAGTCCATGATCCTTGAGGAAAGAGTCATCCCTGCCCATTTCAGTCTGGAAAATACTGGAAAGCATTCTGATTGGTGCAGCTTAAGCCATGTGCCCTTCCCTGGGCCAATCGCTGAGATGAGGGGAATGGAATACTAGACTGATGCAGCTTTGGCCACACTCACCCCTTCCCCATGGGATTAACTGTGTGGGGTACAGAAGAAAGGAACCACAAAGACCACCATCAATCATTATAGGAAGAAAAGGGACCGGATGTTTATTGGGCTTTTAGAATGTGATAAGAAGTATCATAATTTAAATAAGCCAGAAAGTCCTAAAAGTTAGTATCATCGGGGCACCTGGGTGGGTCAGTTGGTTAAGCATCCAACTCTCGATTTCCGCTCAAGTCATGATCTCAAGGTTGTGAGATGGAGGCTCGTGTAGTGTAGGGCTCTGTGCTCAGTGGGAGTCTGCTTAAGGATTCTCTCTCTCCCCTCCCTCTGTACTTCCCCCTGCTCTCTCTCTCCCTCTCTCTCAAATAAATAAATCTTTTTAGGGGTGCCTGGGTGGCTCAGTTGTTAGGCGTCTATCTTCGGCTCAGGGCGTGATCCCAGGGTCCTGGGATCGAGCCCCGCATTGGGCTCCCTGCTCCCCTGGGAGGCCTGCTTCTTCCTCTCCCACTCCCCCTGCTTGTGTTCCCTCTCTCGCTGGCTGTCTCTCTCTCTCTCTCTGTCAAATAAATAAATAACATCTCTAAAATAAATAAATAAATAAAAATAAATAAATAAATCTTTTTTTAAAAAGGGTAGTTATTTGCATTGATTATTTGCATTTTTTGAATGAAAGACGGTTAAACTCAGAGAAATTAGGGAGTTTGCCCAACCTTTGGCTCTTTCAGTATACCTCTGTTTCATGCTATCCATGAGTTATAGGTTTTAAAGTACATGATGGGCATACATTGAGTAAAGAGGACAGTTCAAGAGAGAGATGTTACAAGTAATTTTGATCACCGTGAACCTTAGACACATAAGACAATATGAAGTTATACAACCTGAACAATTTTCTTAATTTCTCTGTGCTTCAGTTTCCTAGCGTGTAAAGTCATGATAATAATATCCAGTTTGACTGCAAGGATTGAGGGAAAAAATATATGTAAAGTGCCTCCCATGCTTCCTGGCTTGTAGTGTGAAATAAGTAAATAGTTGCAATTACGAGTATTATTACTATAGCCCAGTGCTCCAAGTAAATACAAAGAGATGATTATCAAGGGCAAAAGGAAGCTGGGGTCACCAGCTGTGACGAATTGCTGTGATCATGAAATGAAACCACCCACCTTTATTATTGCTTCAAAGGTGAGATCCAAAAAATACAATGGCGTTTGTTATTTTCCTCTATCAGTTGAATGCTCTTTCTTCCAAAACCAGAAATTTACTGAAAGCTAAACTGAGGAAGATCATCAGGTTACCAAAAAGGGAAAAATTGAAAAGCACCAAACACTCACCGACCTAGAAAGTGAAATTGAGTGGCTTTGTCGAATTAGAGTAGATACCATTCCTATTTCTGGTTCTTGTTTGAAAGGGAAGCCAATAAAATTGCCTTAAAGAGGAGAATTGTCCCCATGAATGGTGCTGGCCTTCTAATCTAACATCTAATGATGTGACAACAGCATCTCTATTTGCTGAAGACCAGACAACTGCTACTGCTGTTACAGTTGGAAAAGATCGGCAGTGCAAGTGGACAGAAAATTCTGGATAAATACCACCATAGGAATAGATCCAGAATTCTGAATAAAATTGTCTCTGCCTCAATTTGCAGCTTGCCAAATGTGCTTCTGGTTTTGAAGGCTACAACTCACTCTGGAGGGAAATTGAATAAGAATGGCTCAGAGAAATCTGAACCAACAGAATGCAGAAATTTTATACAACCCCATGGTGAAATTTCTGGAACTGAAAATCCAAGAGGGTCCAGGAAGATCTAGATGATCTGGAGAGTTGGGTGAGGCCTTTTTCCTTGCTTCAAGGCAACGTGCTGTTCCAGGGAGATGAGTTTGTGTCATCTCTGGTCTCGGCCAGGTTAAGTTATGAAAATTTACTCAGCAATCTCAACCACACAAAAATGGAAAATCTGATAGGGGCTGTCAAGTGAAGCAGAATGTTTGTATTTCTTGCTCCTGACTACCTGCAACTCTTGTTACCTAGTGAAGGTAGTAGACAGAACAGAGGGTTTGCAGGGAGAAACCCCACCATGCAAACCACAGAGGCATCTTTTTAACAAAGAGGTATCCTCAGTTTTGAAATGTCCAACGTTGAAATCTCCCAAAAGACGTCATAAGAACAAGCACTTGGGAGCAAGAATTACATTTCACTAAAAATTATATCTGCAGGGCTTACGACTCTGCCTACCACCAAGAAACAGTGAATGGAGCCTGGATACTTGGATGAAAAACATACGTAGGATAAAAGAGTCAGATTCTAAATAGGCTTCAGAATGATCAGAAGCAGGTGTTTTCAGGACTTGTCAGTATGACCTGCCAAATTGGAAATAAATCTCTGTTTCCGACACCAGAGAGACAGGCTGGTGGGAGGGAGAGAACTGGAGGGAGAACAATAGCCAAAAGTAGGAACTCTCCTTTTGCATCTAATGTTTTGGCTTTGTGGTGAGCTTTTATAGAACTAGGTTCTAGGTACTTATTCCATCAAAAAATGTTCTGCTGACTCACTCTGCCACCTCCGTGAAGTCCTTAGTGATGTTCAGACTAGATGAATTATGAAAATCTATCCAAATCTGAGATTCTGAAGGGGACAAGCTCCTTTTAGACTCAGTGGAGTTGAGCAGGTGGGTCTTGATTCCATGCCGGCTCTCAGCGCCTCTCATACGATAAGTTCAGTACAATGCGGTACTCAGCTCCCAGGGCGGGAGGCAGAGCCCAGGATCAGCCTTGAGGGCTCTGCTTACTTTGACCTAATTCCTCACCTCTCTGGCCATTCTCAGTCCTTTCTCTCTTGGTTTCTCCTGGATATCAACCAGGCTTATCATCTCCAACCTGAGCCCTAGCAGAGATTTGGCTGTGCCCACCCCCCTTGGAGGTCAGATGACTTGGCTTGCCTCTCAAGTGTTCCCCAAACATGGCACTGACTCACTCTGGGCTGCCTGGGTACACTGTTCTGTGCCACCCCTTCTGAGTGAACCCATGATTGTCCTGGAAACTGGAATGCCTGTATTTCCAATCTATGTTGGCCCATGGCCCATTGAGTGGTCAAGTGCTAAACGTGACTAAATGATACCAGATTAGCTCTAAATTGGTCAGGCCAAACATGGACTTTTATAGCTCCTTTATTCAATCATGACATCACTAACAAGTACCCTAAATTTTTTACTATGGAGAATGTCAAACATACAGAAAAGTAGAATGGGATAATGAACTCCCGTGCACCCATCAGACAGCTTCACAATTACTTTCTAAGTTTATGACTATAAAAATAGTTGTATAACTAGCAAATCATTTCAGTACTGCACAATTACATTTTGACTAAAGCCAAATTTGCTCTTCAGCGGTGTCGGCAGCCCTGCCTTTCAAGATCATATCCTGCCTTGCTCAGTTATAATAGACCATTCCTGCTGGCCGCCTTAGTCTGAACAGTTTAAGCCAATCTACCCAAGATATTATGTGTTTGCTCCCTTTTGTAAAAATAGAAGCTAATTGAAAAGGTCATAAAGATGTTCATCCAACAGGCCAGTCTGTGTAGTTTTCCTTTTTGTCTCTGGTAGCAATTTGGCAGGAGAGCGTGTTTACTGCCTCTGATCTCAACCATAAAAAGGCCGGGGAGGTAACACAAACCATGCAGCCTCCATTAATAATTAATTACACGGCCCATCCATGAGTTTATCTAAACATTTTTTGAAGCCATTTCTATTTCTAGCCTGTGCCAGTTTTGAAGAAGCTGGGTAGAGACCATGGAGGTATTAGAGCTGAATCAGGAGGTGGTAGGACAAGCCATAAAATACACATACCCGTATTTTACTCCACTGGATGCAAATGGAATCCAAAGCCACGCAGTTGAGTTAGCAGGTGAACCAGTACAATTTGCTCTTTATTACTAAGGAGCCTATCACCTAAACCAATTCATCCTCACATAGCAAAGGTAAAATCGGATGTGCCTGCTGGGTTGTGTTGCCTTTTGAGGTTAAAATGTAATTCTGAAGATGATGAACTTTCAGCCCCAAATGAGCTCATTAGTTTTACAAACAAACAAAACCTTTGACTCCTCCGCCAAAGCTGATCTGTGTCCTCTTCCCCCCGGCCCTTCCTTTTCTTGATGCATCACGTGTTCGTGTTCAGCAGGATGGGATGAGAGAGGAAAAACTCTGAGTCCAAGGAAAAAAAAATTCAAAGAGCACACTATATGGACAGTGAGTTCGGAGGGACATCATATATGAAGGAGAAACGTGTGCTCTGTGTAATCGCATTGTGTATTCCCTTGCATGGTGTTAGTTAGAAAAAGCATAATATAAAATTCTAATAAAGTCTCCCTTTAAGGACAAATTTCGTATACTACAAATTTCTCCAAATCAGAAATTCATTCATCGCAATCCGAGTCCGTGCTCCTGCCATTACACAGGATTGTTTTTGTGGCTACGTCAAAATAACTGTCATCCACCATCAGGTTCAGTCTTGAGTCATGTGAGTCTGAATGAGACATGAAAGCATTCCTTGAACCAAATGCACAATTTTGTATTGCTACCAGATGCTTTTCCTTGAACAGTGCTTGGATTTCTTAGCTGACTCACTGGATTTCTCTTCCGGAAGCGTCTGGCATTTTCTCAGCAGCAGGAGAAGCTGGGTTCTCATTTCAGGTGCTAACAGAGCACGATCGGTTCAGGCAGAAGACAAAACTGAGTGATGGGGAGGCTCAGTGTTGCAGCCTCATCACAGAAGGAACTATGACTCAGTTGCTGTCGAGTACTCCTCTAGGGCTGCGACTCTATGCCCCCAGGGAAACAGAATGGAAAATCATGTTTCTTTGTCCATCCTGGAAGACTTACTGTCACGTATATAACCATCTGATGGCCGCCTCTCTCTTGTCATGGGAGGGAGCTTTGCGTGCTGTTGATTCCTTGGCCCGGAATGCTCCCACCTCCACGGCAACCCTTCCTCATCCTGTACATTTCAGCTCTTCCTCAAGGAAAGCTACTCCCAGTTGGGCCATGTTTCCTTCACCTAGGCATGCACAGAACCCAGGTTACAGACCATTTATATTGCCCATAAATAACTTGTAAATGCTTCCGCATATACTGGGTTTGTGTGTCTTGATCTCTGTCTTGAGGCTGTTTAATTCATAGTTGAAGAACCTTAATCTGAAATACACACTCAAGGAGTGGTTAGTTAGTGTTTAAAAGCTTTATAAAAGAAAAAAAAAATCTACACTCCAGGGACAGCTACACAAAGACTTCAACTATCTCTTAATCCCCCGGAAGGGTTTCACAATCAGTAAATTGCATGTTTAGAGATAATTCTCACTGGTTTGATGACTGGCATTTTAAAAATGTGGATGGGCTAGAAATCTCAGCCCACCCTCTCTCCCCTCCGCAGCGAGAGGGTGAAGAGTGGAGCAGGGGCAGTGGTATGTATACCCTTGCAGTGGGATGGCTTACATTTAGGAATCCACCTGGTTCTGGGTTCCACAGAGGAAGTTGACCCCTGAATCTCGCTGCTGGAACGCTGTCACATTAATTTCAAGTGAAGATTTAGATTAGTGCCCCTAATGGCCTTGCCGCTCGGGGTGCTATCTAGGGACCCCCGCATCAGCCCTACTGATAGCTGGCTGGAAATGCAGACTTGCAGGCCCCAGGTCTTATGCATTTCAACAGGGGTCCACAGTGACTTCTCTGCACTGACATTGACATTTGAGACGCCCCGCCCACATTTACGGGCCAAAGACTGGAACTTCATCAGGCTTATGGACCAGTCTGTATAAATGCTTTTATTTATTTTTTTCTTTTTGGATGCCAAGCTTCCTGATAGCCACTGATGTAACAGAATTCCATCTGAGGCTTCCTGTCGCTGTAACTGACACCTGGTTATCAGTCCGGAAGTGGGGAGGGACTGCAGACCTGGCCAAAGTTAATTTCGGAGCCTGCTTTTATCTACTCTAAATAACTTTATCATTGCAAACTATCAAGTTGGCTTGTAGCTCATTCTTTTTCCAGTCGGCCTCAATGGTGATCTTACATTCACCATATGGTTATTTCGTTAATGTGTGTCTCCCTTATTACACATTGTCCCCAGAAACAGGTTTTACTTTTTCTTTTACCTCTTTAGTCAAGTGTCTAGCACTGTTACTAGTAGACACTCAATAAATATTTGTTGAATGAAAATTGTGGTGAGGGAAGGGAAATGTGGACAATTTTCTGAGCAGGCAGGGAAAACACATTTAAGCTTTTATGGGCTTTAGAACTTTGAACTGACTCTTGGGGGCTGAATGAATAACTTCCATTGTGATTTGCCCCCAAAATCCCAAGCAAACATTTCCCAAGCTCCTATCTTGTTCACTTCTAGGGCCGTTTGAGTAAAGCTCGGGGTGTGGAAGGTCATTTATAAAAGTTTTTTCCTTTTCTTTTCTTGATTCTCCTTTTGCTTATCTTTATTTGGTTGGAGCTTGCTAATCAGGTATGTACAAGTTTAATAGTCATGGAATGCATACCCAGTGTTAAAAGGAACATTGAAAAATTATTTCATGACTTTGGTACATTGTTTTGGTCCCAGGGTGGCAGACAGCCATTTTCCCAGAGGGAGGAAAACCAGCCAGTGGTGACACACATATGCCTTCTCTCAACTCCAGTCTTGTGAAATAGAAAATCTTATCAGAAATATGTAATCAATTTAAGCTTATTTTATGCAAATTATACCCTATTAAGGAAGCTTGTGAACAAAATCTCTGAAAACAAGATTCTGCAGGCTTTTTTGGCACCGCCGTGATAGACGGTAATAAATGCCAACAGACTTGCATATTTAAAATATTTAATGATGGGGAGAAAATATAAAATTAATTATCTTGGTGAGAAAAAAAACTGTCAGACAGATAATTTATTAAAAACTATTTTAGAAAATTATTATATAAAACGTTTCTAAATAAGAGCATTGATCTATCTAATAATAGGAATTAGAATTTCACCAAAATGGTGCCAAATTAAGATTTATGTTGAACTCCAATCCAAACAATGGATGAAATAAATTGTACGGATAATGCACAATTGGCTGCTCATGGCAACCTCGGGGCGTAAGAATGGCTTGTTGGCCCATATCTGCAAGTTTTAATATCCTATATGAGTGTTATTTGAGGGAAGTCAAACACCTTTAACGCTCTAGCCTTGCCTACAAAAGATCTTTTTTAAGAGCGTGCTGTGGTTCATATGGTGTGATGGTTAATTTTATGTGTTATCTTGACTGGGCCACAGGGTGTCCAGACATTTGATCAAATATTATTCTGGGTATGTCTGGGAGGGTCTTTCTGGGTGAGATTTACACCTGAATTGGTAGACTAGGCAAAGCAGATGGTCCTCCCTAGTGTGGGTGAGCCATCATCCGTTCAGGCGAAGACCTCAATGGAACCAAAAAAAAAACCACAACTGGGGCGCCTGGGTGGCACAGCGGTTAAGCGTCTGCCTTCGGCTCAGGGCGTGATCCCGGCGTTCTGGGATCGAGCCCCACATCAGGCTCCTCTGCTATGAGCCTGCTTCTTCCTCTCCCACTCCCCCTGCTTGTGTTCCCTCTCTCGCGGGCTGTCTCTATCCCTGTCAAATAAATAAAATCTTTAAAAAAAAAGAAAACACAACTGGGTAAGAGGAAACTTTGTCTACCTGAATAATCGATCTTCTCCTGCCTCTGAGTAACTATAAGGTACACCAGCAGCTCTCAACGTTCTCAGGCCTTTGGACCGGGACTGGAACTACACCACTGGTTCTCCGGAGCCTCCGGCTTGGAGATGGCGGATCTTGGGACTTTTCAGCCTCCGTAAATATGTGCGCTAATTTCTTCTTCTCCTTCTCCTGCTCCTCCTTCTCTTCCTCTCTCTCTATGTGTCTGTATGTTTTTATATATATATATATATATATATATATATATATAGTATATCTGTATATATAATGTATATATAAATATATATAAAGTATATATGTATATATATACTATATATGTATATATACTATGTATGTATATACATATATACTTTATATATATAGTTTATATGAGTATATATATTATATATATGTATATATATATAATCTCTATATAGACAAATAGAATCATAATCAAAATCCTGTTGATGTATATATATCCTATTGGTTCTGTTTTCCTACATACGGTTTATTCTGAGATGGTTCTTACATAGGGCTACCTTCATCATTACCCTACTTCTAGGATTGGAGATTTCTAACTATTTTCAAAACCACATGCATAAGAAAAGAAATATGTGGGCAAGAAATCCATACACTGCAATAATATGTGGATGAAGCAATTGAAATGGTTAAGTAATACGCTATTAGTAAAACATAACATTTTTCTTAGACTTTCAACTTCACATAGGAAACTTATCATTTGAAAAGTATGAAGCTATAATATTTTATTGCTTAAGAGATCCCTGAAATGGAAAGGCACACATTTTATCACTCTGCTCCTATAACTCAAAGCTGTTCAATAGATTTAGTATTTTTAGAATGACTTAAGACCACACGTAGGCAATTCAAGCCCCAAAGCTTGTGGTTTCAATAAGGAATGAGGGGAATAATACGGTGGTGATGGAAATGCTTTGCACAACTCTAGGTGTGTTAAAGAGAGAGGATGTGCAGCACATGGAGAATGGGGAAAGAAGGCAAAGGGGAAAGATGGAAAGCAGGAAGGAGCTTTCAGCTTCCCAGAGCCCAGGTCTTTCTTTCCTTAGAGGGGAGGCGGTCCACAGCACAGGTCATTCTTGGGACACTAGGGTGAGAGACCACCTTTGTCACAGTTCCCTAAGCTTGCCCCTTCTGAACTCGCAAATGCCAAGACCAAAGAGGATAATAGTCCAGTCCCTTTCCCAGGTGTGATTAGCCAATTAGGAGACGGGACGGTTTAGCTATTCTACTAAACAATTCTCTTTTTATATACAGAGCTTCCCAGCAACCACAGACTAAAGAACTGGAAAGAAAGCCGGTCTCACTCTTTATCTCCTTCCCGCTCATTTCCATTCTTTACTTCCTAGTAGAGAATCCCTGCTCTTTTGGGCTACTGCAAATAAGTATTTCAGAAACTTCAGATAGCATCTCCATTCTGTAATGTCAATTATTTTCAGGGCAGTAACATAACCACAGAGAAAGAAGACCTATGTTCTAGCCTTATCTATTTAACGTAAACATCCATTTGGTAAATATTTGTAGAATTCTTTCTCTGTGCAAGACACTGGCATAAAGGCCAAGTTCACAAAAGTGTCAATAACAAAGACGACGAGAGATCAAAGGGGAGAAGTTACAACACGATGGGATGTTTGCAGGTACACACTCGATCACAGGTGTTATTAGGAAGACAGCGATCATTTCTGCTTGAGTCAAGAGGAAAGGCTTTGCTGAAGAAGATACCACCAAGCAGGACGTTAGCAACAGTCTCTCCAGACCATGTCCTGTAACCTGAGGCTCACATTTGACCTCTGGAGCATTTGTTCTGGAAGCTTCCTACCTCCCATGTTCTTCTTGGTCTCTCTTTTCCTCCACAGGTTTCCAGTCCTGATCCCTTTTATTTTTTTGGCTTTTCTCTCAAACTTCATCTTTCTTTTCAAAGGCTTGGGTCAACATTAATTATGCATACCACATCTAAGCTTATATCTCCATGCCTTTTCTTAAATATGGGCCTATTTTGTCACCTTGGTACAGGCGTAAAATTCCATGGAAAAGCAAAATGCAATCGAAGTGTGTGAAGACAAGCACACTTTGTTTTTTTTCACCCATTTTAGAGCGTTTTTTTGCCCCAGATTTTGTTTTTGTTTTTGCTTGGCCCTCCCTATTCCCATAGGAATTTGCCCCCACCCCACAGGTAATTTCTATTCCTCTGCAGTCCTGCGTATCTTCCTCAAAATATATAATCTCTCACACACATATACAGATCTGTATGGTTTTTCCTCATTGCTTGTTTTCTAACAATAAGGTTATGTTATGCACACTTTTCTGTGTCTTGTCATTCTCAGTTCTGATTCATTCTTTTGAATATTGTATAATAGTCCATGTTGTAGATAGATGATGATTTTGTCAATCATTCCTATGAACACAAGAACTTCTCCTCTAGATTTTTACTACAATAAATGTCAATATACACATATTGCTTCTCTGGTATGGATTTCCAGGAGTGGAGTTGTTAGGTTAACACACACACACACACACGCACACACACACACAAACACTATTTTAATAGATATCGCCAGGCAGGTGGTTTTCAAAACAATGTTTTAATTCACACCACCAACGTGTGAGAAAATACTCTTTCTGTGTCGCTGTCAGTAACAGATGTTTATAATTTTTCCGATCTTTAGGAATTGCTTCCTTCTTTTTTTTACCGTATTTAAATTTTGAATATGTAAAACCTTATTACACGATTCCAAAGTCAAAACCATATAACCAATTACACTCATAGAAGCCACATTTCCGTCACTGTCCTCAGCATTCTGTTGCTTCCTTCTCTTATGGGCAATAATTTTACTCACTGTTAGTTAATTCTATAGTAATTCTTTTTCAAATTAATTATTTATATTTTCATTTATACCTTTAACCTCTTTTCTTACACGAAAGATAGCACAAGACATATATATATATATATATATTCCCTCCCCGTTCTGTACTTAGCTCTTTTCCCTTAAAAACATATCCTGGTTCTCAAGCTACATGACTGAATGAAGACCTCCCTTATCTTTTTTTTTTTTTTTACGGTTTCACAATATTCAACCAGTCTCTAATTGATGAAACTTGGGGTTGATTTCAATCTTTTGTTACTATAAAAAATGCCACAGTGAATAATATTGGACATACATCACTTCATATTCTTCCACTGTATTTTTAGACTAGACTCCTAGAAGTGAGGTGGCTGAGAAAGGGTACATGCTTGTATAATTTTTCTAGATATTACCAATTGCCCCTACACAGGGGCTGTCCAACCCCACGTTTCCCCAAAAAGTATGAGTTGCTGTTGCCCCATGGCCTCACCAAAATTCTCCACTTCTAAATTTTTAGATTTCATCAAATTGACCCATAAAAAATGGTGAATATAAATTAATTTGTCCTTCTCTTATTTACAGTGAGTTTAATGATTTTTCATATGTTTAAAGGTCCTTTACAATTATTTTTTTCTGTGAATTACATGTTCATATATTTTGCCCATTTTTCTATTGGGTTATTAATCTTATCCCCCTCAATTTTATAGCTGTTTATATTTTAGGGATAGTAGCCCTTTGCGTAAGTTGCAAAATATTTTTTTATTTTTATTTTACTTTTCTTATGGTTATTTTAATCATGCCAAGTTTTTTTAAATTTTTCTTTATGAACCTAATTATTTTAATTGCTTATTGATTTCAAGTCACAGCTGGTAGCTATCCCTACTTCCAGTTTGCTGAGGATTCATCCATGCTTGCTTTCAGGAGTTGTATGCTTTATATTTCTCCATTCAGGTCTCTGATCAATTTTGAGTTTACCCTGGTATATGGTGTGAGGTACAGATCTAATTTATTCTTTTTCCAAATGTCTCAATAGCATTAATTTAAGAGTCCAACTTTTCGGGGTGCCTGGGTGGCACAGCGGTTAAGCGTCTGCCTTCGGCTCAGGGCATGATCCCGGCGTTATGGGATCGAGCCCCACATCAGGCTCCTCCGCTATGAGCCTGCTTCTTCCTCTCCCACTCCCCCTGCTTGTGTTCCCTCTCTCCCTGGCTGTCTCTATCTCTGTCGAATAAATAAATAAAATCTTTAAAAAAAATAAAAAGAGTCCAACTTTTCCCTGAAGATACAAAATACCATTTTTATCATCCACTAATTCCATGTGCATTGGGGTCAATTCTCTATTACATTCCATTTATCTATTCATGCACCAATGTCATACTCACATAAAGGGTTCATCACATATCAGGCCATCTGACAGGCATGTCACCATTCCCAACACTGACACTGATTTTTCAAGGTGTTTTTTGTTTGTTTTTTATTTTTGCCTATTTTTGCTTGCTTATTTTTCCATGGAAAATTCAAAATTTGGGTAGCTGCATTAAAAAATGTCTCAGTATTTTTACTGGGATTGTGTTAAATCTATAAAATAACAGGAAGAATTAATGCTTTTATGATACTGAGTCTTCTTAGCTAAGAACATTGTAAGTTTTTCCACTTGTTCAAATCTAATTTGGGATATTTTAAATTTTTCCCCATTTAATATTTTTACATTTCTTCTTAAGTTTATAACTAGGTATCTCATTTTCTTTGTTGTAATTTTAGTTGGGGCTTCTCTTCCATTAGCTCATCTAACTTTTATATATGCAAAGCTCTGTTGATTTCGAGGTATTAATTTTATATCCTCCTTTTTTTACTACATTTTTGTTTGTAATGGTTTTCCCATTTTTCTGAGTTTTCCAGATATTCGATTTTAAAAGTTTGCCTCTTTCTTTCTAATTTGGATGCATATAAATTCCTTCTCATCTGATTTTTTGGCTTATACCAAAACAAGTTAAATTGTATTTGCTATAATGGGCATCTTTATCTTGTTCGTCCCTTTAGCAGGAATCCCCCTAATGTTTCCCCATTAAGAAGCAGGTCTCAGAGATTATACGCGTGCATATGTAACCATAGTATAGAAGTATCTATGATTCCTATTCCATTGATTGGTTTTATCAGGAATGGGTGTTAAGTTTTGTGAAATGCTTTTTAGGCACCTACAAAAACAATCCTGATTTTTCCTTTGATATATTAATATGATGAATTATTTAGATTTTTAACATTATATTTCTAGATAATTTATAGATTTTCTAATATTGAAGCATCCTTACATTTTTTGAATAAACTCCACTTTGCAATGATAAATTATTTTTTAATGTATTGTGGGAATCTATCCATGTTTTTTTTTAAAGAATTTTGCCTTGATACCCATATGTGAGATTAATTTATGGTTTTCTTTTTTGTATAATCTGTATCAAGTGTTGGTATATATTTGTCTTTTTACAAGAATTTGGAAGTTTTCTTTTTCCTGTATATTCAACAACATTTTAAGTAGCACTGAGGTGACGTCTTCTAGAAAGATTTTGTAGAATTTTTCTGGGACTGGTGTTTTTTTATGATGGAGCTCTTTTACAGCATTGCACATTTTTTTCCCTAGGGAAACGGCTTTGTTTATACTTTCTATCTGTACTGGGGTCATTTGGGGTAGATTATATTTTCCTGTAAAGTTATTCTTTCCACCATACATTTTTGAATTTATTTTCATAGAGTAAAACACAATCTCTCATGATTTTATTTCTTTCATCCCTTCTTTCTTTCTCTCACCTCTGCTGCTATCATAGTTTTTGTTCTCTTGTCATTTATTTTGTGTTTTCTTCTTTCCAGATTTTTTCTGTCAGTCTTTTTGTTTTGTTTGCATTTCTGCCACTATTTCCATTCACTTATGTTTATTGGAGGATAATTATTCCTTTTGATACTATAGCCACTGTTTTACATTTGAACGATGACCATCCTCCGTTTCAATTCATCTCTGAATGTTTGGGGGGATTCATGTTTTTAAGCTCTAGAAAGATTTTGCTTGTGTGTACTGCATTGCTCTCTTCCGTCGTGTCATGCTTTGTTGTTCAAATCATATTTTTCAACAGCTCTTCTTACATTTAGTATATATATATTCATTTTCTATTGTTGCTTAACAAATCATCTCAAACTTAGCTTAAAACATTGGCATATATTAGCTTACAGTTCCATAACTCAGAAGTCCAGGAGGGCTCAACAGAAGTCTATGCTAAGGGTATGAACGAGACTCAAATCAAGGTATCAGTCAGGCTGCAAAGAATCCACTTCCAAGCTCTTTCAAGCTGGCAGAATCCAGTTTCTTGCAGTTGTAGGACTGAGATCCCCATTTCTCTGTTGACTCTTGGCCCTGGGGGGAGGGGAAGCTTATGCAGCTTTTTAAGGGCACCCGTATTCTTTCTCATGTGCCCCCCACCCACCTTCAAATGAACAATGGCACACTGAATCCTCCTTATGCTTTGGGTCTTTCTGATTTCCTCTTTTACTTTTAAGGGGTTGTGTGATTAAATCAGAATCTCTTGTAAATCTCCCTATCTAAAAGTCAGTTGTCCCACATGACATAACGACCATGGGAGTGATAGCTCAGTATATTCACAGGTTCCAGTGATTAGGGCAGGACGTATTTGGTGGGGGAGTGGAAAGGGACTTAGGAATTCTATGACAACTCTTCATGCTCCAGCCACCAAAGGTTCACATGGCTCCCAAATGCAAAATACATTCATACCCCTCAAGGTTTCTCAGGGTCTCATCCTATTGTAGTATTAATTCAAAGTCTAGAATCTTATCAGCTTAAAAGTCCAAAATTTCATCAGCTCAATCATCTAAATCAGTACAGGTGAAGCTCCTGACCACAATTTCTCTCTATCTGTGGATCTATGGAATTAAAGGAGTGAGTGATCGGCTCCTAACATACGATGGTGGTGGGGCAGGCATAGGATAGCAGTTATAGATACTCGGATGCAAAAAAAAAAAAAAAAAAAGAAGGAGTAAAATGGAAAATAGAAAGTAGTCATTGCTTTTTTTAAACAGTTTTGAAACCCAGCTGGTCAAACTTCTTTAGGTGTCAACATTGTTGTGGCTCTCAGCTCTGACCCTTGCGCTCTGGGCTTCACTGTCTGTGCTCCTGGTTCTTCCCTCCCACTCTTGCTTTCTTTTTCGTGAAAATGGCAACTATGAAATTTCAGCTGAGTAGTTTTATTTGCCTGCATCCTATCAGGAGAATGTTGGGTGTGAGAGCCTTTGTAATCTCTTGATGCCTTTCAGCCCTACCTGGCAGTGTTTCTGCTGACATAGAATTCTCAAGAACCTCGTGGGCATGGATTTCATGGATGTTCACTCCATTAGATGAAAGGTTCGTCCACAGATCATCTGTGGATAATCTCTTCGCTATGTTTAGCTTCTGCTGAGATGGCGGAAAGGCAGTGCCCTTCAGCTTCCTAGGGCCCTCTGGTTTGATGTAGAAGATCTGGGACCTTTAATCTCCTGCTACTGAGTGTTCTGAACTTTTGATCTCTCAGAGTTTAAGTAAAAGGTTTCAGTGAAATGCTCTACAGCCACACACCCTTGGCTTTTTCTCATGCCATGCTTTCAAAACAATTTAATTTTAGCATTATCTGCTATCTGGAAAAATTGAGAATTTCCTGAATCATCAAGTCCTGGTTCCTAAAGTCACAAACTATACGTGTCAGAGAGAGTTCAAAAAATGAATAGAAATTTAAAATTGATTTGGCCTTGGAGAATGACTGAACTAGCGACTCTCAGCTGGCGGCCATTTTGGGTCCCCTCAATACCTTTCTGCCTAAATACCATTTCTGGTCCTCATAATGTGGGAAAAGGAGGAGTGGGTGCTACTGGCTTTTACAAAGTAAAGACAAGGGCTGCTATCAAGCATCTACAATGCACAAGAAAGCCTCCTTTCCCAGTGAAGAACTATCTGGCCCTAAATATCAATGTTGCTGAAGTTGAGAAACACTGATATAAATCAACTCTTTTATTTTTATTTAAAAAAATTTTTTTTTAAATAAAACTTTTTATTTTAAAGATGAAAGTACCTAGACCCGGGGAGGTAAATGATCAGCCTAAGTGGCAAAGCTGTGCTATCTTTGGAGTCAGAATTAGAACCCAGCATCTGGTCTTCTTTCTGTTACACTGTGCTTCTCAATGATTTTGTGCTTGTAGATCCCTCAATTAACATTTGGCACGTAGGTGAGCCACTCACTTTAAGTACGTTTTTAAACTGTTTTTCACAGTTAGGAAATTGACTAAAAATAAAATATTTAAAAATGAATATCAGTTACATAGAGTCAGATAAAACCTAAATCCAGAAATTACAGAACTTTTCTTTTCTTTCTTTCTTTTTTTTTTTTTAAACCACAGTCAACTTTCCACCAAAGTGTATTATTCTCAAAATCTGGAAGGTCAAATATTTCAACTTGGGAGACAATGACAAATGGATTTTGAATCCTCTTTTTATTGCATTTTCTATGTCCTATTGTATAAATGGAGTGTGTGTGTGTGTGTGTGTGTTTCCAATGTACCCAATTGTTCCTCATTGAGTGTTTTGGCACTGAGTTTAAAAAAAAAAAAAGTACTACAAAAGAGACAGACTGTTAGTGATGAAGCCCTTTCCAACACAACTTTTGTTTTTTGAGGGCTTGGGGGTGGATTAAATAAGATAGAACACCTAAAGCAAAGAGCACAGATCAAGTTCTCAGTAAATATTTACTCTGTTTTCTTGAATATCTTTTCCTACGTGGCAAGGGTTGATTCATACATTCTGCACATCAGTGACCTCGGTAACTATAAAACAAAATATCTGATACCCTGCCATTAATATTATATGACATCCAACAGCATCTTTTGATAAAAAGATCCTTCTAGTAGCTTATCCTACTTTCTCTCCAAGCATAATATTTGTCATCAAATTTTATAAGCTTGTCAACCATATTGTGACTGGCATAGGGTTTTGTTTTGCATTTTTTCCCCCAAGGAGGGAAATTCTGAATGTCCTTTTTTTCTCAGCCTTCAGAAATAAAATTTGTCCATCGAATGGTGGAACGCATCATTTTATCATTTTTCTGGAAAAAATATTGATAAACTTTCTGGTGTGGTGATTACGCTTCAGATTGATTTGAAAATTTGGTGTCTCCATGCCTCTATTTGACAAAGTTTCCTATCAGAGCAGTGAAATCTTAAGGTAAAACAGATGTTTGGGCCAACAAAATCAGATTTTCAGACACCCGTGGTTCTTATTTGCACTTTTCTGTTACAGCTTGCGACGACGCGTCACATTTAGAAATCCAGTTATCTCGGCACGCGCAGCATCACATTCTATACCCGCATCAAAGCCTGTTCACTATTTATATTTATGATGTTATTCGAAGTTGTGGTATTTGCTTTACTGTTTTCATCACTACTTTCATGCTTCAGTTCACAACTTTTGAGTCACTGATCCATTTCTGTGAATCAAGAATATAACACCTTAGAAAAGTAAGAATGAAACCGGGGAATCTAAAGAGTGTAAACCAAAATATGTAAATGAGGCGAGAATGAGTTAGTCGGGAATCCCAGGACACCCTGTTGACTGAATGACTTGGCTGGGAGGAAACGGCCACTGCAGTCCTTATAGAATTAGCAGTCTCTCCAAACAATCATTCATTGCACCTTTCCCATTCAGCAATGTCTGTGAATAAATCATTTCTCTGCATTTCCTGTGAAACTGTCAGACTGCCTGCAGACCATGGGATGGAATGACCGCTAGAGCCATGGAGACCAACACCCCCCCACCCCCCACCCATCCCCCACACTCTGAGATGCACTTGTTCTACCTAGTGTGACTCCCCAGGAGGAGGCACTGGTATCCATCTCGCCCAAAGTCAGGCGTTGAAGCTTTGGATCACATTTGATCTTTTGAGTTGTAGTTATGACACAACCTTCCATTGAATTTCATTACCCGCCTAGAAATGTTCAGTTCTACACAAGACAGAACATAGGGCATCAACCACTACTTGCATCAGCTAGTTTGGCTTGTAAAGTGGGTCAAAGACTTTTTCCTTATATTCCTCAGTTGTTCGCAAAATAGATGCCATGAGAATTTGCATAAAATTTAGCTCTACTTGAAGGGATCTGTCTGAAATTAGGGTTACCTGGGCTAATGTCTCCTACACACCAGGGATTCTGGATTCTAACCCCTATTCTGCAGATCACTCATGAGAGGAATTTTAACAAATGATTTAGCCTCTTTTTAACTCTGCTTTTGCTTTATGAGCAAGGAAGAGATGTCATTTTCTAGTGAAAAAGCAGATGTCAAAAAGTAAAAATAAAATGGACTCACAGAAGACACTTCTTATAAAACCAAGATTCCAAGAATGCTCAGATAGATTAATTTATTACTCCTTTAAATTCTAAAAACAATAGCCCAAACTCATGGCTGCTGAAATAAAAGTTAATGCCTAATGTGCCAATGTGGTTTCTCTCTTCCCTTCATCCCTCATTTCCTTCCTATTCTCAGTCATGGTGGAAAGGGGAACTTTTTGCCTCTAAGTTATATCACACGAGGAAGATCAAGACTATTGAAGATCTGTTTGTCAGTCTAATGGACGCTAAAAGCCACTGATCATGGTCACTCCACATTAAAACTGGGGGTAGGGTTGATCACTGCAACAACATGGGTGGACCTGGAAGACATTATGCTAAGGGAACTATGTCCATCACAAAAGGACAAATGCTACATGATTCCTCTTACAGGGAGCATTGAAAATAGTCAAAGGTATAGAAGTAAACAATGGAATGGCGGTTACTGGGGATGGTGTGGGGAATGAGAGGTGTTGTTCAATGGTATAAAGTTTCAGTTACACAAGTGTAGTAAGTGCCAGAGGTCTGCCAGAATACAGTGCCTGTGGTTCACAAGAAGGTATTGTGCACTCAAGGTTTGTTAAAAGGGTAGATCGCATGTTAAGTGTTTTTACCACAGAAATAAAGAAAACCAGGAGATGCAGGTGATGGATATGTTTAGTACCTAGATTTTGGCAATGGTAACACAAGTATATATGTCCAAACTCACCAAATTGGGTACCTTGATTACGTGCAGTTTTTTACATGCCAGTTATACCTCAATAAAAAACAGAGGAGGTAGCCAGAAAAATACTTTCTCTGGGTCTATCCATGTAGGATTCTGGAAGGTTGGATCAAGGGTACCGGTAGGGTGAGTAAGAACGGTAGGAGACGAGGTACTAAGAAGTAGAAGAGAAAATCAGGAGAGAAATGGAGATAGAAGGGACTTCAGGGTCCCTCTGTGTGAAGGCCAGCTCTGTTTGGAGTGATGAGAGACCAGATATGGGGGGGGGGGTGGAGACTGTGGACACTCTTTTGAACTCTCTGTTCACAATCAAGTAACACGGCTATGGTCTTTCTTGAGAGGGCTCTGCCCAGGTGGTGCTGTGGTTGAGGGGCAGTGTTCCATTTAATAAGATGCACTGTGTCTTTGAGGAAGTACCGTTTTGGGGGAGCTGGTCATCCACTTTCCTCAGCTCCCACCTGGATCAGCACCCAGCTTAATGCTCCTCTTCTCTCCCTCAGCACATGTGTTCTGCTCCCAAAGGGTATAGAGGAAGTCGCACTCTACTGGGGACAGCTCTTCAGCTCTCAGGGCACAGAAACCAGAGCCCGTGTTTTCTAAAGAGATGTTGGCCTAGGTTTTGAAAATACTTTTTTGTTTGTTTTTTTTAATTGAATGTGTCCATATCAACACTGGACACATTTTAGAAAAAATATTCTGTACCTAGAATAACAAATAAAATCTCCTACCAGAGTAAACACGTAAAGCACGTAACACAACTAAACGATGTTCAAACGTTTTTATGTTGGAGGCAGAAAAAAGTCTCATTATTCTTTAGCAGGAGTTGAAAAAGGAAAATCCACTTTTCAGATATATCAATTTATCCTCCATGCCTCAATTTATAAATTCAGAATAAGAATAACTCTCCGTGTCCCATAAACCAGAACATTTTTAAGGAGAGGGAAAAAAAGGAGAGGAATAGAAAAAATAAAAGAAAAAATGACTTCTTCCCTCTATTTGTGTGTGTGTGTGTATGTTTAGAAACAGTCATCACTCTGATATGAAAGTATCATATCTGTGCAGGATGACAAATCTCATTTTAGCTTCCTCATCTAGCCATATACCCACATAGTGTTAACAAGTCATTGCTACTCTGGCTTGATGGAGACAGCCCCAAAAAATTCAAAATAATCATAAAAATCAAGGCACTATGCTGTTGCAATATTTATATCCCTGACAGGTGCCCTGATGCTTTGAATGAGATCTCATACATGTGCTGTCTATGCCTCTAGCCATACCTGGCACGAATAGCATGTGTTCTAAACGCTCGAGCCATGCTTTCCAGGGCAGACTGCAAATCATACCAGGTCAGTGGCAGTGGGACCCACCAGCCATTCATGCATTCCATTTGTTCCATTGTACAGGTAAGAAATTTCAAATGCCAAATAGTTTTAGAAATACCAGGACAGAAAAAAAGGGCAATGAAGCCAGGGGTGATAGCCTTAATGTAATCATTCATAAGTATCAAGTGAGGACAGGCCATGTTCCAGCTGCTCTGTGTGTGTGTGTGTGTGTGTGTGTGTGTGTGTGTGTGACAGACAGCTAGAGACAGGGAGAGAGAGGGAAGGGGTGTTGGTGGGAGCTGGAAACAAAAGGAAAACTGTTTGCAGAAACAGAAATAAAATCTGATCTAATTTGGAAGGGTGCAAGAACAGCCAGGAGTCTACTAAGTGGTCACTAGAGTCACAAGAGTCAGCTAGGAAAGGATGAAAGAGAGGAGAATGTCCCAGGCTGACAGAAACTGTCCAGAGAAAGCAAGATATTTGGGGAGATATGTCCTCTTATAAGATAATATGGTCGCATGGAAAGTCAGAATACTACCTACAAGGTAATACAGGCTTAACTGAGAGAAAATACTGGAGATCTCACATAGAAAGGAATTGTTTTGTTTCTGACCAGGAGAATGAAACCCAAGAAAGTTGAAAGACAGTACGAGCTAGAAGACAGAGACGAGATTCTGGAGACATTTTTGCCTGGTTTGAAGACATAGCTAAGACAAAGTCAGGAAGAGACACACTAGAAATTGTGACCACCCACACTGAAATATATTCCTACCAACCCAGAGGTGCCCCAACTTCCCAAAACCGGGAAAAATCTGGTTCTTCCCACTAAGCCCTCTTTAACTATGGGTGTTCTTCTGAAAGCCCACCCGGCTTGTGGGAGGCCAAGAAAAAGGAAAAGAGACAGGAAGATGTCAGTTTCCATTCCAAATTCTCGTAATTCTGAGAAATGTTTCCAGTATCTGCTTATTGGAGGAGAAACGCCTAAATCCTCAAGGGGTGGCCATGGAAAACACGCAGCAGCAGAAAAAGGGGGAGGGAGCTTCTCTGTGGAGCGCTCTGGGTCTCCTTCATCACCACCCCACTTGTGTGGCTCTAAGAGCAGAGTATTTTTTTCTTCTGCTACAGGAACTTTGGAAGGGCCCAGCTCCTGCAGGCCCAAACCAAAGTCTAATGGATGTGGGGATATTAGAAGCAGGATAAGAAAAAGCAGTGGTGTATTTCTATCCAAACCACAGGTGCCAGACCATCTCCTGCAATTCATCAGTAAATAAATAAAGCTGCATCACTGTTTAATATTCCAGGGATTATAAGACCGTTATTTGATACGCGCGGCTCGGTTACACTGGTACATATCCGCGTTAACGCTGCAGGTTTATGCCACACCATCTTGTAGGTGGGCTGGGGCCATTTGGGCCCAAAGCTTTCCCAGCTTGAACGTCTTTCAAGGCTGCCTAGAATATTTCATCTTCTGTTCCCACAGTCAAGTCAAGAAAGATGAAAATCATCTGACCTGTCATTCTCACTGTCCAATCACCCCACCTAATTTATCCTCTTTAAATTTCACTTTAGAGCTTGACTCCTGCCTCTTCCGCCTCTCTGCCCTCATCCCATCCCCCATTTCTTGGTGTGCCTACTATTAGCCAGTTATATAATTGGAGAATTTAAGGAATAGCTCAAAGACTGTTTTGGTTTTTGGTAACTGTTTTCCTTTAGAATTAACTTCTATTAAAAAAGGCAATCTTCACTTAATGTTAGCTGATTAAAACTTTATCAGTTCCCATAAAACTAATTTAGCCCCGGTCTTTTCAAAGCAGTTACATCTAATACAAGTTCGCATAGAAATCTTTTATGTAGAAATGCAGAGAGCATCCCCTGAATGTCCACTGCAATGCTACTTGCACTTAGGGTTTCCCAATATTCTTTTTCCGCCCACGTATAGAGAGGGATGACTCCATCGATCATCTTTATGTCACCTGTCAGAAAAAAAATGAAGTCACCACTGCTTTGTGGTTCCTTCAGAGTCAAACGCTGTCAGGACAGAGCTCGTTTCTCAGCTCACCTACCTTCTTTTTCCACAGCTCTTCTCTGCACAATGTTGCACTTGAGGATGTTTTTTTTTTTATTTTAAAGGGAAAAATACAAGCTCTGCAAATTCTCAAGCGCCAGTTTTGATAGCACTGTAGAAGCACATTAAGGAATGTGTTAGAAAGTGGGAGACATATATCCTTTTATGTGTTGAGTATAATGAGGTGTACTGATTAGTCTAACTCACTGAGGCAAATCACTACATAGTTTTAAAGGTCTACCGTTCAATGCACTGTAATTAAATTAAAGTTAAAATACTGTAATTATTTAGAACCAGGATGCCATTTTTTAACTGACTTTGTGAACTCACAGGCTCAAATGAATGCAGGGATAAAATAGCGTAACACAAGTTGGCTATATATTATCTTGTCTATCTTGTATTTGGAATTAAATTACTTGGGAGTTCAGAGGTTAATAAGAAACACAAGAACTATCCTCTATATAATAGTAGCCTTATGTTGGCTGAATTTAAATATAAATGGGGAGCATTAATTCGATTGTTTACGTACAGGAACGCAGGCTTCCCTATGCACAGTACGCATACTGCTGTACTCAAGCCATCTCCTCACCTTTTCTGGGGGTCTTTTAAGTGACAGGAACTGTGCTTTAGTTACACTGGCTCCTATTAAGCACAGAGCTACCCTGTAAGACGAGTGCTATTAGGTTCACTTTAGAGATGGTATCATCTCCACTTGGGTAACTCAAAGTCAATTCAGACTGCAGCACGACTAAATGCACCTGGTTTATAAGCCGGTTCGCCATGACCTTGTGCCCTCCCCAGTTGAATCTTTCACATTTTCCCCAACCTTTATGACGGGCCCCACTCTCTGTTCAGTGCCAGAGTTCGAAACTGGGAGGTATCCCTGGTTCCTTCTTCTCTTTATATCCATATTCAATTCATTGTTCAGTCTTACACCTTTTTATCTTGTAGACATCCTTCAAGTCTTCCCCTGAATTGTCACCCACATTACTAACTGAGACCTAACTGCTATCACAACTCATCTGAACCATGGCAACAGTCTTCAACTCATCTTCCAGCATTCCTCTTTTTTCATCTAATGTTCTTGAAGCAAATCTGATCATGCTGCTTTTCTGCTTCAAACACATCCATGGATTCCCACAGCTCTTATGACAAAAAATCTTTAATGTAGCCCCCAAAATCCAACATCATTTTCCCCTTTCTATCTCTTCAGGCTCATACTGGATTCTCTCTAAACTCTTTCCAGTCCTTCAGCCATACTGACTTCCCCTTGTTTCTTGAATAAATATTTCACGCTTTGATCTGCCTCAAGGCCTTTGCACATCCTGTTCCCTATGACTGACCTGACCACTCTTCCTTCATACCCTTTGCCTAGTTAATAACTACAAATATGGTCTTTTCTTTATTGTTACTTCCTTGGAGGAGGCTTCCTTGATCCCACTCTAGGGTGGGTCCCCTGTTTCATGATCTCACAGCATCCTACCTCTTTCTTCCATAGCATTTAACATAGTTCATGAATATACATTTATACATGTGGTTCTTTTTTTTTTTAATTCAATAGCCAACATATAGTACATTGCTAGTTTTTGATGTAGTGTTCAACGATTCATTAATCACATATAATATTCAGTGCTCATCATATCACGTGCCCTCCCTAGTGCCCATCACCCAGTTACCCCATCCTCCCACTCACCTCCCTTTCCACAATCCTCAGTTTGTTTCCCAGAGTCAAGAGTCACTCATGGTTTGTCTTCCTCTCTGATTTCTTCCCATTCGGTTTTCCCTCCCTTCCCCTATGATCCTCTGTGATATTCCTTATATTCCACATATTAGTGAAACCATATGATAATTGTCTTTCGCTGATTAATTTATTTCACTTAGTGTAATACCCTTCAGTTCCCTCCAGGTCTATGTAAATGGTAGGTATTCATCCTTTCTGATGGCTGAGTAATATTCCATTGTGTATATGAACCACATCTTCTTTATCCATTCATTTGTTGAAGGACATCTCGGCTCCTTCCACAGTTTGGTTCTTTGATTATTATTTGTTATTCTCATTTGATTACTAATTCCTTGAGGGTAAGAACCCTATTTTTTTCCCTCCACCATAACCCCAGCACTTAGGAAAATGCCATGTTTAGCAAATACTTGGCCACATATTTGTTTCATAGTCTAACTCATCTTTAATTGAATAGCCTTTCTTATTACTGAATACAGAAAAGAACAAATCTCTTTGAAGAAAGAATAGGGAAAGAAGTGGGAAATGTACAAAGCAGTAGTTTCCTATTTGATATATTTTGGTGGTCAGGGGGAAAAAAGTGTCATTGGTTATTCATGATACCTGAAATGTCCACAATTGGAAAATTTCCTGAGTCAAGATGTATTTTCTAGAAATTTATATCAGGTGGGAAAATTCTCACCTTAATTAGGATCATTAGTCCAGATGAACCCAACATACAGGCAGCAAAAAGCAACATTCTCAAGAAAATTGGTCAAAAGAGAGGTAGTTTTGATCAAGAAGAAAGGGTTTGAAACTCATTGGAAGCGTCAAATCTTGTGTAAGGCTGAGGCATACACTAAAAGTTACCCAGCGGGCACCTGTCTGGCTCAGTGGGTAAAGCATGTGACCCTTGATCTTGGGGTTGTAAGTTCAAGCCCCATGTTGGGTGTAGAGATTACTTAAAAATTAAAAATCTAAAACAAACAAAAAAAAAAAAGAAAGAAAGAAAGAAAGAAAAAAGAACTTGCCCAAGCAGGTAGTAGTCAAGATGCCCACAAGAGGGCGCTCACAGTCATACTTGTGTAACCTATAGAACTGACTCATCTGTGGTCTGAGCTCTCCTTTGTGCCAAAGATGCATCAATTCAGCATCCAGAATAACTTAAAAGCACTTACCCTACTCCAATGTCTTTCTGGATATTTTAAATCATCAAAGGAAAAGCGCGTGTTAATTTAAGACAAAACTTAAAAATCCTGAATCCCATCTCTCTCACTCTCCATTTCACTCACATGCTACAGCAGCTCCCACCCCAACTCTAAGCCCCCCCTTCTCACTAACCCAGCTCTTGAGGCTTTCTTGTCTCTTACCCCTCTCCTCCTAGCTCCAGCTTTTTATTATGTAGATACATTTATCTGAGATCTCTGGCTACTATTTGCCCATTCCCTAGTTCCTCCAACATTAAGACTGACCCAGGCAGCATCTTATTTCCTTGGAGTAAGAGTATAGGTAAGAAACTGAATATTTATAATTTCATGATATATCATTAAAAAATGGCTATCATTGGGGCACTACCTGGGTGGCTCTGTCGGTTAAGCATACAACTCTTGATTTGCTCGGGTCATGATCTCAGGGTTGTGAGATCGAGCCCTGTGTCTGACTCCATGATGGGCATGGACTCTGCTTCAGAGTCTCTCTGCCCCTACCCTCCTCTTTCCCTCTTTCTCAAAAAAAAAAAAAAAAAAAAAAAATGCTATTATGTCACCCTGGTTGTTGAAAATATACAATTTTATACCACAGCAAAGCAGATAACATCCCAATTACCATTTTATCATTTATGAGTTAGACTTCATGCACAATCAGCTTTGAAAAGCTATGATATGTCCCCTTTGGGGGGCATTGGAAGATGGTATGCGGTGTTCAGACCTCCTGGTAGCCTCTAACCAGATACTGTTTGGATGAAATGTGTCTCAGTAGGACATTATATTGAAGAACTGTAGGAGTGAGGCAACAGGAAGTTTAGGCACCAAGATAAGAAATCAGGAAAATAGATCCCTATTTTTACCAATAGAGAGGAGGACGGGGCTAGAAAGAATAACACTCAAGACAGTCCACCCAAATTGTTATTTTGCTTCAGCTAGACCCTGCACAGAAGTATCAGAGAGGAAGTTCTATGAGCCATCAAGAATTAATACAAAGAAAATTGCCTCGGAATAATTAAGCCAAAATTGGGGGTTCAAAATATTTATCACCATCAATATACGCAGATGAACCACATATATTCAGAAATGAGAGACAGTCCTTTGATGAAGCCTCCTCTAATAGCCTGTTTAGCACTGGACTCTGAAGTGAAACACACCAAGGAATGTAGATTTCCAAGTGCCATGCTTTCTGCAGTGGGTACATTTAACGATTTTCTCATTTGATACCTAATGAGATTTTTCAAACTAATTGCAGGCTTACCAAAGTTTTCAAAAGAAGACAGAAACAACATTAAGAGAATAAACCATGGCAATGATCCCATGCTGGGAAGAATTGAATAAAAAACCTTTGGTTCCAGAAATCTGAATTTAAATAGGATGTTAACCAAAGTATGTTTCATCAAATTAATTTAAAAAAGAGTTTTAATACAGAAATGCTAGATTGTAACAGAGTTTCAAAACTGCACTGCCTTGCAGACAGACCTGGCCATTACAGAGACCAGTCAAATGCAAACCACCATTGCTACATTTGAATTTAAATTTCCAGTGAAGTTTCTAGTAAAATACATTTGAGGTGGTCTCAATCGGAGTCATGAACTTTCATTATCCAGAAAAGCCTATGAAATACATCCTAGCAGCTCTCTAGTTTAATTATAGACTGTTGTACCATCTACACAACCATAATGATCTTTCACATGATGTTTTTCTAGTATAATATATTTGAAATAAACAGCATATGTAATCCCATTCCATTCTATACCCTCACATTAAAAGATAAAATGAAGCTGTTTGCTTTAACTTCCTGACTTATTCTTCCAAGTATTTTTTTTTTCAAAGAGAAAGAGAGAGAGAAAAGAAAAAAAATGGATGGAAGGAAACCTGCTAACAGTCTACGATTAAATTTAACAGCTCCTGAGAGGCCACCCCAGCATGTCTGTAACCTAGTTGGGAGACTCCTTGTGATGATTGCACAATCAATTGTTTTTGTTCTTTAATCGGATGCATGTGCCAAAAGATAAACTGTTCGGGTTCAAAGGGCAGTGAATTCATTAAAAGAAGTTCCCAATAAAAGTGATTCAAGCTTTGTATTTAGCTTTTAATACAAAAAATTAATTAACATTTGCATTATGAGACCTGACCTCCCCAGGGAAATATAATCAATTCTCCCAATTCAGGATGGATTCTGCAGAAGACATAATTTCTTATTGTGGTGCTAATCAATCATGTCAGTGGTGCAAGGGAACTGTAAATGATGCGCGAAACTATTAAACTCTAGACTCTTTTAAAAGCCAGTTGTCAACGCCATAGTATATAAATATATACTTATACTGGGGACTGTTTAATTATAATATTGATTAAATTATTGCAGTCCCTGGCATAATTCATGATGATGGCGTGCTATCTGGAAAGAATAAAAGACAACTGAAAGCACATCTATAGTTTCGCAAATGTAATTTCACAAGGAAATTGTGTTAATTATAGCAGCACGATACACGCCTCTAATGCAAAGACCGCATTACTAAGGAAATGACTATAACTCAAGAAAAAGAGTCGAGATGATTTGAGGCCATTTTTAAACCATTATTTTATTTGTGTTCATTTGAAGCATTCCTTTTTTTCTTTATGTGTCCCTGGTTGTTTTTTTTTAATTGAGGTAAAATTCACAGGACATAAAATTCACTATTTTAATCATTTTAAATGTACAATTCCGTGGCTTCTGGTACATTCGCAGTGTTGTACAACTATCTCCACTATCTAATTCCAGAACATTCCCATCACCCCGAAAAGGTTCTCTGTGCCTGCTCAAGCAGTCATTCCCCATACATGGAATCGTACAATAGGTGGCCCTTTGTGTCTGTCTTCTTTCCTTTTGAAGACTATTCTCGAGCATCACCCATGTTGTAGCATGTATCAGTAATGCCCCTCTTCTCGTGGCTGAGTAATATTTCATTGTAGGGATGTAACACGTCGTTCATCCGTTCTTCAGCTGATAGACATTTGGGTTGTTTCCACTTTCTGGCTATTACGAATTATGCTGCTGTGAAAGTTATGGGCAAGTGTTTGCTTGAACACTGTTTTCAGTTCTCTTTGACACATACCTAGGAGTAGAATTGCAGGTCATATGAAATATGTTTAACATATTGGGGAATCACCAAGCTGTCTTCCACAGTGACTACGCCATTTTATATCCTCATCCCCGATGGATGATGGATGATGGTGAACATCTTTTTATGTGGTGATTATCCATTTGTGTATCTTTTTTGGAGAAATATCTTTTTTTAATAATAACATTTTTTATTATATTATGTTAGTCACCATACAGTACATCCCTGGTTTTTGATGTAAAGTTCGATGATTCATTAGTTGCGTATAACACCCAGTGCACCATGCAATACGTGCCCTCCTTACTACCCATCACCAGCCTATCCCATTCCCCCACCCCCCTCCCCTCTGAAGCCCTCAGTTTGTTTCTCAGAGTCCATAGTCCTTTTTTGGAGAAATATCTATCCAGGCCCTTTGTCCATTGTTTAATTGTGGGGGGAGAGGAAGGGTGATTTTGTTGTTCAGTTTCACAAGTTATCTATATAGTCTGAATTCTAGGTCTTTATCAGATTTATGATTTATAAATATTTTCTCCCATTCTGTGGGGTGTCTTTTCACTTTCTTCATCGTGTTCTTTGATGCATAAGATTTTTATTTCTTTATTTGTCGTTGCTGTTGCTTTTGCTTTGGTTGCCATATATAGGAAACTATTGCCAAAATCAAGGTCATGAGCATTTACATGGACGCTGTCTTCTAAGGGTTTATACATTTAGCTCTTACATTTAAATTTTTGATCCATTTTGAGATAATCTTTGTATGTGATGTGAACTAAAGAAGGGTCTAGCCATTCTTTTGTATGTGTATATCAAATTGTCTGAGAACAACAATGAAGAGACTGTTCTTTCCCCCACCAAACAGTCTTGGCACTCTTGTCAAAAATCAATTAACCTTGACTATATAGGTTTATTTCTGGACTTGTGATGACAGTACCACCTTGTTTTGATTACTGTAGCTGGTAGTAAGTTTTGAAGTGCAGAAGTGTATGTTTTCCAACGTTATTCTTTTTAAACCTTGTTTTGGCTATTCGGGGTCACTTGCAATGCCATATGAATTTTAGGGCTACAGTTTCCATTTTTGTAGACAAGAACACTGGGATTTTGGTAAAGGTTACAACAAAGCTGTAGATTCTTTTGAGTAGTTCGGCCATCTTAAAAATATTAAATCTTCCAACCTACAAACATGGCATGTCTATCCATTTATTTGGTCTTCTTAAATTTCTTTCAACAGTGTTTTTTAGTTTTCAGTGTACAAATCTTCCACCTCTTAGCTTAAATTTAATCCTAAGTATTTTATTCATTTTGATACCATTGTAAATTGAATGGTTTTCTTAATTTCATTTTTGGATTATTCATTACTCGTGTACAGAAATACTGCTGATTTTTGTATATTGCTCTTGCAAATACTACTGATTTTGTATATTGATTAGTTCTAATAGTTTTTTGTTTTGTTTTGTTTTGTTTTGTTGATTCTTCGGATTTTCTTTCTATCAGATCATGTTATTTGCCAATAGAGATAATTTTACTTCATCCTTTCCAATTTGAATGCCTTTTATTTCTGTTTCTTGCCTAATATCCTTAGCTAAAACATCCAGTGGAATGTTCAAAAAGAGGTGATTGGAGTGAGTATCCTTACCTTTTTCTTGATCTTAGGGGGAATTATTTCAGTCCTTCATCATTAACTATGATATTTTCTGTAGGTTTTTCATAGATGTTTTTTATCAGGTTGAGAGACTCCCCTTCTATTTCTAATTTGCTGTGTATTCATATCATTAAAGTGTGCTGGATCTTGTCTAATATTTTTTTTACCTAGATTGAGATGATCATGGGATTTTTTAATCCTTTATTCATTACACTGATTGATTTTTCTATGTTGAACTCACCCTGCATTCCTGGGATAAATCGTACTTAGTAATGGTACATAATCTTTTGAATATGTTGCTGGATTCGGTTTGCTACTACTTTGTTGAGAATTTTTGCATCTATATTAACAAGGGATATTGATCTGCAATTTTATTTTCTTGTGATGTCTTTGTCTGGCATTGATATCAGGGTAACACTGGCCTCAGAATGAGTTAAGAAATATCCCCTCCTCCTCAATTTCTTACAAAAGTTTGGGAAGGAGTGGTGTTAATTCTTTTTTACACATTTGATAGAATTCAGCAGTGAAACCATCTGGTTCCAGGCTTTTCTTTGTTGAACAGTTTCTAATTACTGATTCAATCTCTTGTTATATAGGTCTATTCATATTTTCTATTTCTTCTTGAGTTAATTTTGGTAGTTTGCGTGTTTCTAGGAATTTGTCCATTTTGCTCGATTATCTGATTCAGTGGCATGCAATTGTTCATAGCATTGTCTTGTAATGCTTTGTGTTTCTCTATGGCCATTAGTAATGTCTCCTGTTTCATTCCTGATTTTAGTAATTTAGTCCTCTCTCTCTTTCTCTCTCTCTGTGTCAGTTTATCTAAAGGTTTGTCAATCTTTCCAAAGGGCCAGCTTGTGGTTTCATTGACTCTGTATTGTTTATGTAGTCTCTGTTTTATTTATCTCTGCTCTAATCTTTATTAATTCATTTCTTCTGTTTGCTTTAGATTTAGTTTGATCTTTTTCTAGCTTAAGGTGGAAGTTTAGCTTATTGATTTGAGATCTTTCTTCTTTAATGAAGGCATTTATAGCTACAAATCTCTCTCTGAGCACTGCTTTTGTTCTATAAGGTCTATTTTGGTATGCTTTATTTTTGTCTTCATTCATCTCAAAATATTTTTTAATTTATCTTGTGATTTCTTCTTTAGCCCTTTGGTTGTTTAAGAGTGTGTTGTCTGATTTCCAAATTGTGGCTTTTCCAAATTTCCTTCTGTTGTTAATTTCTAGTTTCACTCCATTGGGGTTAGAGAAGATACTTTGTAGGATTTCAATCTTTTAAAATTTATTTATAATTGTTTCATGACCTACAATATGGTCTATCCTGGAGAATATTCCATGTACAATCGAAAAGAATATATATTTTACTATTATTAGGTGGAGTGTTCTCTATATGTCTTATTAGTGCTAGTGAGTTTGTTTTTCCAGTCTTCTATTTCCTTCTTCATGTATTGTCTAGTTATTCAACCTATTATTGAAAGTGGAGTAGTGAAGTCACCAACTACTATTGTTGAACATTTTGCCCTTGAACTCTGTCAGTTTGTGCTTCATAAATTTGGAAACTGTCAGGTGCATATATACTAATAGTTGATATATCTTCTAAATGGATTGACACTTTTTTTGTTGTTATATGATATCCTTCTTTGTCTCTTATAACGATTTGTGTTTTAAGGTCTATTTTACCTGATAGTCATGCCAGCTCTCTTCTTTTTTTTTTTTAATCTTTTATTATGTTATGTTAGTCACCATACAGTACATCCTTAGTTTTTGATGTAGTGTTCCATGATTCATTGTTTGCGTATAACACCCAGTGCTCCCTGCAATATGTGCCCTCCTTAATACCATCACTGACCTATCCCAATCCCCTACACCCCTCCCCTCTGAAGCCTTCAGTTTGTTTCCCAGCCCTGTTCTGATTATTGTTTGCATGAAATAACTATTTTCATCCTTTTGCTTTCAATTTGTGTCTTTGATTCCAAAGTGGTTCTCTTGTAGCCAGCATATAGTTGGATCCATTTTTTTAAATCCATCTGCCCATCTCCACCTTTTCATTGGAGAGTTTAATCTATTTACATATGATGTAATTACTGATAAGAAAGGACTTCTGGCATTTTGCTACGTTTTCTATAAGTCTTATATCTTTTATTTCCCTAATTCATCCATTACTGCCTAGTTTTGTGTTAGACAACCATTTTTTGATATTCCATTTTGATTTTTTTTTTCATTTCTTTTACCATATACGTTTTTAGTTAGTTTCTTGGTTGTTGCTTTGGGGATTACAATTGATATCTTCATTTACAACAATCTAGTTTGAATTAATACCAAGTTAGTTTCAATAATATATAAAACATTTGCTCCTATGTATCTCCACCACCCACCCTTTATGTTATTATTGTCATAAATTGCATCTTTGTACATGTGTTTGCAGCAACATAGATTTATAATTATTGTTTTATGTAGAAGTTTTTTAAAAATAATATAGGAAAAAATGTATAAGTTACTAACCAGAAACACATTAATACTGACTTTTATATATTTTTATTGGTGTTCTTTATTTCTTCATGCAGATTTGAATTACTCTCTAGTGCCCTATCATTTCAGCCTGAAGGACTCCCTTTAGCATTTATTGCAGAGCAGGCCTACTGGAAACAAACTCTTTTTATTCTTCAGGGAATGTCTTAATTTCTCCTTCATTTTTGATGGATAGTTTTGCCAGATATAGAATTTTTGCTTAACAGTCTTTTTTGTTTGTTTTCTTTTAACACTTGGAACATGTCAGCTGAGTGCCTTCTGGCTTCCATGATTTCTGATAAGAAATCAGTTATTAATCTCATTAGGGATCACTTGCACATAGCAAGTCACTTCTCTCTTACTGGTTTCAGTATTCTCTCTCTCTGTCTTTGGCACCCAGCAGATTGACTGGCGTATATTTTCATGCGGATCTCTTTGGGGTTTTTCTTATTTGGCGTTCATTGCACTCCTTGGATGTGTAGATTTTAGTCTTCCATTAAATTTTGGAAGTTTTCACCTATTATTTCTTAAAATATTATTTCTAACCCTTTATCTTCTATAGGAGTGACATTATGCCTACATTAGTATGCTTGATAATGTCCCACGGGTAGCTTAGGTTTTGTTCATTTTCTTCATTCTTTTTTCTTTCTTCTCTTCATATTGACTAATCTCAATTGACCTGTGTTCAAGTTTGCAGATTCTTTCTTCTGCCTGCTCAAATGCATTATTAATCCTGCTAATGAATTTTTTTTATTTCAGTTGTTGTAATTTTCAACTCCAAAATTTCTACCCGGTTACATTTTACAACTTCTGTCTTTTTGCTGAGAATCTCTATTTGGTGAGACATCATTCTCACCTCTCCCTTAGTTCGTCATATATGGTTTTCTTTAGCATTTGAGCATATTTAAATAACTGATGTAAAGTCTTTATCTACTAATTACAATGTCTAGGCTTCCTCAGTGACAGTTTGTATGCATTTTTATTTTTCCAGTGTATAGACCATACATTCTTATTTCTTTAAATACCTGATAACTTTTTTTGGAAAGCTGGGCATTTTGAGTACTACAATGTGGCAACTCTTGAAACCAGATTCTTCCCCTTTTTCAGGGTTTGCTGTTGCTGCTTATTGTGGCTGCATTTGTTTGTTTGATCTGATTTTGTTAAATCTGTATTTTTTGTCGTATGTAGCCACTAATGTCTCATTAGGGTACCTTTGACCACTCATTAGTGGTCAGCTAGTGATTTGATAGAGATGTCCTTAAACCTCTAAGAATCCCCTTCCCACCTCCAACCCAACCCCCCCCAAAAAAAACCTCCCAGTTTTTGCAAATAAACTTTGCAGAGTAAACCTTCAATATTAGGCTGGGCAATTTACAACCCTGCTCTTTCACTTTCCTCTTGCACAGAGCCAGAAGGTCAAGAAAGGTGAGAGGTTAGTGCTTTCTTGGATATTTTCTGAGTATTCATCCCCCCCCATGTGCATCTAGCCCTACAGATATGTTTTCAGTGTGTCTATTATTTGCTCCAACTGTTATCCCTTGCTCCAAGTGGCAGCCACTAATAAGGTTGCCTTTAAATGTTTCTGACAAATGTCTCCATGTAGTCATCTCTCCACCTTGGGAGAATTCTGGTTTAGGTGGAATAAAGGCAAGCCTTTGAGTTAGTCCTTCAGGGACCCGCCAGATGAGCCAAAACCCACAACCATAACTCTTCGAGAGCAGATCCACTCTGCATTAGCCAGCACTGGAAACCCATACCAGGAGTGCAGGTTGCCGTCTTCGAGACTATTCCCAAGCTGGGAGGGAGGATGGGGCCAAGGGAAGTTAAAACACCACGAAGCTCTCAAACTGAGATTCAGCCACTTTCTGCTTGATCAAATGTTTGTCTGGTTGCTGTAAACCTTTGGCTAGTTTCCAGAGTTCTGATAAAGTTGATTCTGAGAGTGTTTTGTCAGATTATTTACTGTGTTCGTGGAAGAACAGTGCCTTGGAGTGCCTATCTTCCATTTTCACTGATGTTACCTAGAATATCCTCTTTTATATCACAAAAACAGCTGGGGTAGAGAAGAGAATTCACCAAAAAACTGGTTTTTTTTTTAAATATTGTAGCTCATAAAACAGTGAGCAACATCTAATTTTGGTATTTTGTCATATAGCTTATAGTTGACGTTTTACATGGTTGTAAATAATTTGGATGGTAGTAAAGTTTGCAGGTGTTACAGAGGCTGTACTGCAGGAGAAAAGCAAATCCAAGTGATTTGCCCCCGGGTTGGAATTTTCTAGTCCCATGGACTCCATATTTATTGTTCAAATTCCTGAATCTTAAAAATAGGGAAATAAGCTATGGTTCAATTTAGTACACATAGTCTATTTCCACCTTATATTCAGGCATTTTTGTTTTGTTTCGTTTTGTTTGTTTTAAACTGAATGCTCCAGTAGCACACCCCTCAAATGGCGTTTATAAACATGGAGGATAACTTTTTCAAGATTAAGAAAGAAAAGAAAAGGAAGACATAAGATGAAAAAAACTACACGAGGTTATTTATCAAGTTGGAGCTGACGAGATTTAGACATTTAAGAACAATCCAATTCTGCTTAGTGATGCCTATCCCACTTGCCCATTTATCCCTCATTTTGTCTAACCATGTGTCTGCAACCAAATATCTACCCAATACATATTTGTCAGATTAATATTGTAGTTGTAAATGAGGGGAATGCCAATTTCATAGTCTATAAGGTACTCTCTTCCCCCTCTGGGCATGGATGGATGAACAATATCAAGATTATCATCTGCGTGTCCTAGAATATTAAAACAAACTCTGCAAATTAAAGACAATAACAGCTCCTTAAATTTATGAACCAATGATGAATTTCTCTCATTTAAGGGCTTCTGTTTTCTTTATGTAGAAAGTATCAGTTGTGAAAATGGAATAGATGGTGATGGGTTTGAGGTTCCTACCAGATGCTGCTCTCTGCACATGAAATCTCATGATCACAACAGGTCCTTAGACAATTTCTTTTCGATTCCCACTATACAGATAAGGAAATGTAGTCATAGGGAAAAAAATGTTTAATAATTTGCCCCAAGTCTCACATCCAGTAATTGATGAACTGGGATGTGAATCTAGTCAGTCTGATCATAGAGGTCACATCCTTAACCACTATACTACCCTCTTGAGTTGAGTTTATGACATGAATTTATGGACACAGGTCTTTGCGGCTGTATGGATTTTCTCTCCCCACTGTTCCTCTATCCAGGTATGTATATTTTAATATGGAATTCCAGATTTGGGAGTTTAACAGGCAGAGGTATTCGAAAAAAATAAAAGAGTAAGGGGATGAGAAGGATTACAGTGCTGAAGCCTAGACACCAAGTAGGGAAGAAGGGATGGGCAGGAGATAGTTGGTAGCAGTGAAGAAGGACATGAGATTTTGAAAGTCTCGATGAGGCCTGAGAGCAGGGGCTGTGGGAATAAGTAAGAGAGAGCTTTTAGAATAGGAGATGGTGGTCAGAGGGTATGTCTTTTCGTGCAAGGTCGCACACGTGAAACAATTTGGAGAGATCGTAAGGTGAACATTTTGGTCCTATGTGTGGAAGTCTGAAGATCATTGGAGATGATGGTCAACTGGAAAGAACTCCAGAACTTGAGAGTCCAGATTGTTAAACTGGACGTTCGCCTGCATGTTAAAGAAATGTAGAAGATGGTGGATTCCGGGGAAGTGAAGGTCTTTGAGCAGGTCATGCCTGGAGCTCAGTCACTCTCTGCCTGGTTCCTCCTCCCTCCTTACTTTCCAGCCATCCCACAGGTTGTCCCTCATTTTTGTGGCTGACTTAGAATAGCTAACATGATATTATCAGTCACCATATTTTTGTAGTAGAACTTCTGTGATCCCAGAGAGTCTCATTTTTGAGCATTCCAATTCAGGCGGAACAAAAGAGATGCACACATTTCTATTCACAGCATGTTCTTACTTCCAAATATTTTATTCCTGAGCTTATCACTAGAAAGACTTCTGAAGTAAGGAAGAGGGATGTGAGGGCTCTTAGGTTTTTATTCACAAGTTTTGTTTTGTTTTTGTTTTTGCTTTTTTACAATTTGTTTGTTTGTTTTCTCTCTGCCCAGATTCAGATTTTTCCATAGCAGGAAGTTTAGTAAGGAAAGCATGCTTTGAAGATCTTTCTGTGCCCCCCAGCCCAGCATGCATTATTTACTTAAAAGTCTATGCCATGAGCCACAACCCTCTCAGTAAATTCCAGTGGTTTAACTTTCCCATAATTGTACGGAACCCGTTCTGCCCCTTCCCTGGCGTAGAGAGAAAGAAACTTGCCTTATCAAATCTCAGCTCTCATGGAACCATGGCTGACTGCTTGAGAAGTTCTTGTGTGCTAGAGAAACATCAGTTCAGCCATTCTAAATGTAAGTTTTGGCAAATGTTTTCTAGAGCAATGGCACTATGAATGCTCTGCTCTGCTCCATTACACCCTCCCTTTAGAGGCTTATCCGGGAATCCATACAGACCATGTGTGAGCTAGCAAGCCCTAAGGGGACTGGCAAACCCCCGCAATTACATGCAAAGCTGACAGGAACCAGCTGACAAGCAGGATGCACATGTGCTCAAGAGACGAGAACCATAAGGTGGGAGGGAAAGAGGTGAGCATTACTCATCACTCTAATCCAAAATGACAAATCAGTTGGATCCAGGATAATGTGGAAGGAAATGAGCTAAGTCCCTGCAACCCACGAATGGTCCCTGACATCCTCATGTGACCTCCTCACCCATCACAGATTATCATTCCCACGTAGCCTGATTAGGAGAATGAGCTTTCAAAAGCTCGTGGCTCCTCATTTCACCATTTCTGGGACACCTGGGAAATGTTCTGGAAAGAAATTTACAACTATTCTATCAGTGGCTGTCTTGGGGTGTTCGACTTATGGAGAATTGGTATTCTTCTTTCTAATTTTTAATTTTTCCATTTTTTCTACAATAAACATGCATATTATAAAAGAAATACAAGTTTATTTAAACTTTTCCCCCCTTAGCTTAAAACTAGGTCCTTTTATCACTTTATCTATAAGATACAGCAGACTTAAAAACTCTTCTAGCAACTCATGACTCAGGATTTCTGGCTGAAGGAGACAGGGGTTCCTCCTTGGCTTCTCATTTTATTAAGTAGTGGCCCACACAGAGGACCCCCTAAGCAAATGCTAGAATGATCTTGGCACAGGATAGAAGCATGAAAGACTGCACATCACCATCAGCACCAACATCTTTCAGAAAAATCTTACAGAATTACTTGAAATAGTTAGACATCTGGCCTTTAAAAGAAGAGAAAAACTTATAGGTAACATAAACCAAATCAAATTCTTCTTACCACCCCACCTCCACCCAAATCATCTTTACTCACTGGCCAACCACAAACATCTCTGATTGTGAAAATCAAGTATTCAAGAGCCAGTTTTTACCTTTGTCACTATGCCATTCATTTCTATAAGACGTGATTCATATATTTTGAGCTCTGTAAAGGAAATATTTTAATTGTCATATCATGGTTTGAGGAAGAGGAGAAGATAAAAGAGAGCTAGAAAGAAAGTTTAGATCATCAAATATTTGAATTTTTTTCAAAAGCACTCATTTGAAATGTATTCAAACTTCCTTAATCTAAAGTACTGTGGATGCAATTCACCTTCAATTCTGATTTAAATACCTGACCTGACACTACCCTACCCTTAGAAAAGGGATGCGAGGGGAAGGATCAGGTGTGCATAGTGGGTGTATAAACCATTACATATGGAAACTTCGAATAAGTTTTAGTAGAATGAAACCTCTGTAGATTAGAAATGCACACTTTTTATTAATTTAGTAGAACTTTATAATCATCCTCCTTATCTCTGCCACAAGGGAGCTGTTTCTTTCTAAACTAGGACAAATTTACATAAATTAAAATCTTGCTTTGTTAAGTTTCAACTTTCAGAGGGAAGGAATGAGGGGTCTATTAATAATCTACAATTATTAGGTATCTACTGTGAGCTGGCACTATGATACTTGGTTTAGGCAGGTATCTCATTTTATTTTTGGCAAAACCACTGAGTTGAGAACACTGAAGTTCAGAGGCCAAGTGACTTGCCCAAGATCATACAGCTGCTTATGAGACAGTCTCAAATTCAAGGTCTAGTGGAGTCCAAAGCCTTCAACGTCTTTCTTTGTTGTCATTTTTAAGGACATTTGTTTTCCTTAGTTCCAATAACTAATGTAAATTCTGAGTCATGAGCATTTAGACTTATGGGGAAAAAAGGGTGTATAATACAACCTAAGTAAGACCAGTGAATATAATAAATACATCATGGAAACATTGCCTTAGCCAGACGACTGCATACCTTCAATATCACGTTCTCTTTTCAAATGACAAAAGTAATCTATTCTAATGTTTAGATGTTTTTAAGACATTCTAAATGATTTCTCTTGAGGCTGTAATACCTTTTGAAAGCACCTTCTGGTATTGCTTAATCATATACACTTTCTTCTCCAGAGTTATAAGGACTTATATGTAAACCAAATTCATTCACATGTTCCTAACTTATTCCCCTTGCTCCCCATTTTCACTCACTTAGAAGAGTCTAAGCCAGGTTTTCAAAACGGCTTTTCATAGTTTTTCATCTTTTGAGATTTAAATTTTAAATTTATGTCTTTGCTACCCCAGGCCTTCTCCCTTCCTAATTTATTTTTCACTTACTTCAAGCCATCAACATATCCCTGCCACCAAGTTTGATTTATATTGCCCAGGAACATAATCCAGTCATGAATCTTCCTTGGGAATGCCAACATGGCATGAGAGAGAGAGCTCGCTTTAATGATCTTTCTAGAGTTAGAAAACAAAAAGCAAAAAATCGGTGGGACTTTAAAAATACTTTTAAGCAAACCCTATAAGCTTACTGTAACATAAGAAACCTGGCTCTTCCCTGACTCCAAAACTGAAAGCAACAGATCCTTCAGACTATTGCTCTTTGCTAGTCTCTCGCAGGAACTGAAACTGACCAGTTGAAGTTATAAATAAAAGACCCGAAATATCCACAGTGATTATCCCATCTCCACTCCAGGTCCTATGTGCATGCCCCTCCACTAAAATCAGGCACTTCCCATTTTACTTGACCAGGTGGACTTATCAGGTCCTTTATGTTACATCCCACTACTAAATGAACATAGATAACCCCCTGAGCCACAGGATGGTTGTGGGTTCTTTGTGTTGCCAGTCACTGGTGTTTCAGCTAAGGAGTGTATTTGTTAGCAGGTCATTGTGGTGTCTCCCAGTCACAATCAAATCTCAGCTAGGGCAGGAACCAGAGAGGCTTCAGGCCCAAGAATTCATAGACCTTCTAACCACCATTCTATACTTCACATGATTCAACTTTAAAGACTTTCAGATTTGGTGTCTCTTTGTTCCATGGCTAGATTCTCAGGAAGGAATATATCATTAGTTCCTTAGATGATTTCCCCAGGTTTTGTCATTTGGCTCAGGGTCCCTGAATGCACACATAGCCACTAAGAGTCAAATTTTGCATCCTGGGTGCTATGGCCCGGGAAGGGAAAATTGTTGTAATTTCCTAAAAGGTATCTCATAGATGCAGGTTCCATGCACAGCATCACTGAATCTTCTGAGGCTCTCCAGAAAGGTGGCGGTCCAGAAGACATCTCAAGTTTAAGCTCTATTTTTTACTTAGTTTAATTCAGCAAACATCAATAGTACACACATTATATACAAAACACTGTTATATAACCTAAGTCTATCAAAAAGGAAAAAAAAAAAAAAAGAACCGATGCCTGCCATCAAAGCAAATGTTTTCTGAAATTGACCCGGAAGTCTTAATTGAGGGTTATTCATTTATTCATTCTTTCAACAAATATTTCCTGAGCTCCTATGTGCCAGACACGGGTGCAGTTCTGAAGGGTTCGTTAATGAACACAAGTGAGAAAAATCCCTGCTTTCATGCGATATTCATTATTAGATAAACAAAGTAAGTAATAACTAAGAAATGGGCCCAAAGGGGCGCCTGGGTAGCGCAGTCGTTAAAGCGTCTGCCTTCGGCTCAGGGCGTGATCCTGGCGTTCCAGGATCAAGTCCCACATCGGGTTCCTCCGCTGGGAGCCTGCTTCTTCCTCTCCCACTCCCCTGCTTGTGTTCCCTCTCTCGCTGGCTGTCTCTCTGTCACATAAATAAATAAAATCTTAAAAAAAAAAAAAAAAAAAAAGAAATGGGCCCAAAGCTTGGCTCTACCACTTATGAGGTAAAGGTCAGATTTCTGAATCTCTCCATTGTTTGGTGTTCTCATTTGTAAACTGAGAATGATAATAGTACCTCTCCCATAGTATTGTCATAGAAGTGTATCTACCACATAGTAAGAGCTACTATCGTTATCTTTGTCATCACCATCATCACCATTATAGATCTCTTCAGTCAGATCTTCATGCCCTCTGACCCTGAGGTCAGTGCCTAAAGCTACCCTCTCTCAACCCAACTCTGCCAAGAATCTCTTAAACCAGACTAATGAAGAATGGTGTTTTATTTACTTGCTCATTGTGTGTGTAAGGGACTGTATGAGATGCTGGGTCCACCAGGAGCAGATGCTGTGATGCATTTTGAGGCACAAGGTGTTTATTGGGGATCATTACCTGTAAAAGGAAAAGGGAGGAAGCAAGATTGGACAAAGGGAGAAACTGAACCATAGCTCAGGCCCAGAAGATGGTCAACCATCACAGAATGTTCTGAAGCTAAAATTGCCCATTGGAATATCCTTTCTTAGGCCAAATGTCTGTGTCTTTTAATCTCCGTACTTTCGCTCAATGGGGAATCTGAAATATTTAGTCAGGGTGTCTCACTGTCTCCCACAGACTGAGTAAGGCTTAAATAAGAAAAAAAAATATGATCTTAAGCCCTAAAAAACTTACAGTTTAGGAAATGAAAGGAGGCTACACGGATAATGATAACAGTGAGAATGTGTTCAGACAACTGTTTAACAGAAAGATTACTTCTGGCTGAGATAAGAACAAAAAATAAAAGTATTAACTCTTCGGGCTAAGAAAATGTTCAAAGATGAATTGAGCAAGAAATTAATAAACTCTTGCATGATTAGTATATTAGTGGTTCTTGTTTCATTGGATTTTATTTCTTCAATTAAATTGGCATGAGACTGTCTGACAGTCTCTATCAATGCAATGCAAAGTATGGTCCATAGACTATGATGGTCTGCAAACTGTTACCAGCCCTTAACTAAATAAGTACAGAGGGTAAGAGTAAGCATTTAGAAAAGTTTTTAGCAATATGACATAGTAATTTCCTATCTATTGGATACTGTAATAAAAAATTGAGGCTTATATTTTGTTCACCAGTTTTGTTTTGTTTTGTTTTACTTGACTTTTTTTTTTATTTGAGTATAGTTGACACACAATGCTACATTAGTTCCAGGTGTACAATGTAGGAATTCAGCTTCCAGTATGGAGGGTCCTCAAAAAATTAAAAAATAGAAATTCCATATGGTCCAATATTTTTTACTTCATTTTTGTGGTAATCTATTTTTATTGTATTTTACAAAATGGTTAGTCTTTAATGGATTAGACTTTTTTAAAAAATTCATGTTCCTTCACCATGTAGTTTAAGAGTCACTGGTGAATATCGCATGTTTTTTAAATTATTAAACATGTTTTCTAAATTTTTAAAAATATATTTTCTTAAATCTAAATCCCTGTCATCCTTATGATTGTCAATTTGGAAGTAACAGTGTTTGTCATTTAATGAACAAGTGTACTCCTCCTAAAAATTGCCTAAAAAGAGAATTATTTTTATGTTATAATAAGAAAGACATATTTAGTGTTTGACTCCTGAAACACTTAGCATCTCTAGAATGATAAGAATTGCTTATGAGCTGACGGATGGCTGGAGACCCCAGACAGCTTGAGAATGGAAGCAGGTCATCAGAAAGACCAAGCCATGAGTAGAGAGTTGGAACTTTTGGTCCCATCCCCAACCTCCAGGGAGAGGAGGACTAGAGATCTAATCAGCAATTGTCACTGATTTAATCAACCATGCCTACATAATGGAACCTCCATAAAAACTCTTCACAGGGTTTGGAGAACTTCCAGGTTGGTGAACATTTGGAAGTGCTGGGAGGGTGGTTCCACCATGTCCTTTACCCCCATCCCCCTGCTCTTTTCATTGCTTCCATTGGCTGTTTCTAGTTGTATCCTTTATAACAAACAGGTAAACATAAGTAAAGTGTTTTCCTGAGATCTGTGGGTTGACTAATGAATTATTAAACCTGCAGAAGGGGTCAGGAGACCTCTGAATTTGCAGTAAGCCAAGTAGAAGTGTGAACAGTCTCCCTTACAGCTGGCATCTGAGGCAGGGGCAGTCTTGAGGAGCTGAGCCCTTGACCTGCAGGGTCTGTGCTAACTCCAGGAAGTTAGTGTCAAAATTGAATTAAATGGTAGGACCCCAGTTGGTGTCAGAGAATTAGAGAATTGGTTGGTGTACCACAACACCACACGTTTCATACCAGAAGTGATGTCAGGAAGTAGACAAAACAATTTTATATGAGCCCTACTTTCTACTAACTTTCATTTCATTACAAGAGATATTCACATGCATGTGACATCAACAGAATTAAATTAAAAAAATAGAATGTAGTAAAGCACTAAAATAACATTAGTGGAGAAATAATTTTTTGATAAAAAGTAAATAATCCTCAAAATAAGTTATCAAGCAGGGACACCTGGGTGGCTCAGTTGGTTGGGCCTCTGCCTTCCGCTCAGGTCATGATCCTGGGGCCCTGGGATCTAGCCCTGTGTCACATGGTGGGACTCCCTGCTCAGCGGGGAGTCTGCTTCTCCTCTGCCCCTCCCCCAGGCTTGTGCTCGCTCTCTCTCTCTCTTTCTCTCTCAAATAAATAAAAGCTTTTAAAAAATAAATTATCAAGCATAAATACAGGAATATGATTTAATTTTCTTTTCAACAGTATCTTCAGCTGTAAAGAAAAGCAGTGAAATGAACACAGCAAAATGCACTGAGCTGAGCAGTTGCTCTTTCCACAGGCCCTAAGATATCTTCCACTAGGCCATTCTTCCATGAGGTCTGTTTCCCTAACTCTTCTAGAAACTTCCAGACATCATAAGTTATTATTATTTGTTTTCATGTGGGCTAAAGGAAGGTACTCATATATCAGAGAGGTACTGAATTAAAATCCAGCATACAACAACCTTAAACAAGAGAGTGAGAACACATTTGCAAAAAAGGTCCTTTTTTTATTTTTTATTTTTTATTTTTTATTTTTCAAAAATAAAATATGCTGGTAACATGACAATTCAACCCCACTTGTTTATAATTTCTAAAACAGAGCATTGAAAATGATTTTTAACAAGATGTTTTTCAAATAACTAAATGTAGACTCGAGTATCTTAAAGAAACCCTAATAATCAAGTAAGATTTTACTAAATCAATACATTCTTTGTGCTACAAAAGATTTCTACTTGTTTAAAAGAAACCATCACAGTTGTTTTCTTTGTTTTGTTTACCTGTGGCCTCCTATTATAATATTGACAGTGGAGGTGATGTGGTTTAGAAGTTCTGGGATAAGACAAAACCAAGAAATTAAAATCCCTTAATAGTTGTTGAATAGAATAATAAGAGATTTAAAAAAGCAGCATCCCTATACTGGTGTTATATGACCATTGAAAAACACAATTCATTTTTTTCTAAAGAATCTTTTCAAAGGCATATCTGTAATACGTGAGTAACAAGCCGTAGGAGCCAGATGAGTTTCAGATCCAGGATCTGGGGAAAAAAATCATCAGAGAAAAATCATTCTCTAACCATGAAGTTAGTATTACTATTAGTAAATAGAATTAGTTTTAATTACCTTTGAATTGTATTTTGGACACTGACAATTTTTAAAGTAAATATTTGCCCCCACTTTTATTGTTCATCATTTAAAAGAATCTCTCTAAATTGTAAATAATATAAAATAAGCCAAAACCTTGGATGTTTTAACAAATCATAAGATTTTTATTGTCAGAATATGAAATTTGTGTACTGAATTGAGAAAAGAGAAAAAGAAGGATCAGGATACTAAGTATTAGTTTGTGGGTCTCAAGTACTGTTTTATTATTATTATTATTATGTTATGTGAGTCACCATACAGTACATCATTAGTTTTTGATGTAGTGTTCCAGGATTCATTGTTTGCATATAACCCCCAGTGCTGGTATATTTTCTACACATACATGCATAGAAACGTACACTTATATTGGAATAAATCTGATCTACTCGAGTTTCCCTCTCCTATTCCAGCTTATTCCCTAAAGAGGTGCAGGTGAAAGCCTGAAGTGCTTTACTTTCCTAGGATAGAACAAAAGTTAGGAACTATAATTGCTGCTTGTCATCACTGAGAGGCCAGGCAGAACCCCTGATCCACACTTCGGCACTGTTGCCCAGCTCTGCCTCTTCCCTGCGGGCTGACAGCTTCTGCGTGCCATCCCGAGGGTCATTCCAATCTTCGAGCTGACAGAAGTCATGATGTAGGACCCAAGTAGATACTTTCTTTTTAAAGAACCAAGAGAGTTGTAGATCTTTTTTAAAAAGGAACACTTATGCTTACCACACTCAGCTGATGTTCAATTATCCCTTTATAATTCTCTAATCAGGANNNNTGCCTAAGGCAATCTTCCATTTTAAGCATTATAGAGTTACTGAATACAAGTAGATGTATTGGGTACCTTGAGTTCAATAAAATTTGCCACCCATTGATGTGTAACTCCAAGTAACTTGGTGTTTTAGAGTAAATGGAGGTGAAAATCAGAACTGTTGGTGGGAATTCCCAAAAGTACCAGAAAATTAAAAACCCAGATAAACGCAGCATGCTGGTAATGAGATGAAATTTGGGGATTCATTGGTCTCGGCTTCCTGAATTGTGACCATGAAAATCTTAGGTTGACAGATACTATGTAATATTTGCTGTTACAAAGGTCAACCAATCAAACAAATTTTGGAAGTGCTGGTTAAATAAACTAAAATCACATCTATGATCTGTTATAACTCTCTCAGCCCTTAATAACGCTAACATAACATAGTTCACCTCCGAGAAGGACATATGAAAAGTATATAGTACTGCAGAAAAGGAATGGGGAAATGAGAGAACATTTCACAGGATTATTTCATCATCGAACTCTTTTTTCATGAAACCTCTATGAACATTTCCTGGAATACAGTTTGGGAATTGCTGACCTAGTTTGGTTTCCTCTTCATAAAAGTGAAGAAAGAGACTTTGTGAGAGAAATGTATGTAAAACTAAAAAGCAAGCCAGTGACAGAACTAGAACAATAAAATCAGAATTTTCTCCACTGTCTGTACATCCTTTAGGAGATATTAGAGGGATGAGGGAAAATTAGCATTAGTCATAGAATGCCATCAGGTGAACTCTACCTATGATGGCAAAAGTTATAGGGAATTAGAGACATCTACTTTTGTGTCGATGTTGGCTCAAAATATTTTTTAAAACAAAATAATCGATTGATAATACAGAATCAGGAACTATAGACAAGGGAACTCTTAGTGGTAAGTAGTTTGACTAATTATCATATTGAATCAGTCTTCACAACCTCCGTAAGGCAGCGTATTAGTTTGATGGCAAATAGCAGAAAACTCAACAAACAGGAACACAGCAAATAGTGATTAAAAATAGAGGTTTATTTTTATCATGTTAAAACCCATCTGGAGGTGGACAGCAGGTCCAGACACAGGAGGAAATCTACAAGGATTTGGGCTCCTGCTGTCTTCAAGCTCTACCCACCTCCGTGGATGGTTCTTTCTCATGGTCATGGTCATGGTCACTCATCACTGCTGCACATCTGGTATCTTGTCTGAGCTCCAGTATTGAAGAAGGGGGTTGAGAAGGGGTCAGAAGATTCATTCCAGCTGGGTCAGCTCTTTTTTTTTTAATCAGTAAAACAGTATCTTTCCTGGAAGCTCTACCAAGTAGTCTTCTGCTTATATCTGCTTATATCTAATCGGCCAGAAGTGTCCTATAAAAAACTCTGGAAAATTGCTTTGGACCATCTTTTCTTTTAAAGCTAGACACACTGTTGCCCCAAACCAAATCAGGTCAATGCTAATAAAGAGAAAGGGCACATGGCTAGTGCTAAAGTGATTAGGGGTGTCTGCCCATGCAGGAATTCTTATTCCTGTTCTCATATGAGGAGACTGATACCCCAGAGATAAATATTTAGTCAGTGTCACATGGCTAATAGGTGGATATCAGAGGATGAAGCCAGACCTATCTGGGACCTCAAAACTGGTGTATTTCATTAAAAATGCAGCTTCTCTAGGAGGGGAACAGAGGCAACCGGGAAGCAACATTCAAATATAACTATTGTGTAAAAGACCTACAGAATTTACACAGGAAAAAGAATCCGTGGATTCGGTACATAAAAGGAAAGGAAGGCAGAGATCTAAAGTTGCTATGTGTTCCATTGATTCATCCCACAAAAGAAGCTTTAAGTTGGTGAGTAAGCATCATTTGTCTTGGCCTCTATTAGAATACCAGTTATTTGGGCTACAAGGAGCATATATACTCCTAAAATTCTTCTGAGTCCTCTGATTAAAGTCATTAAGACTTTTTTTCTCTGATCCAATTCTCCAACCCTTCTTCTTCATCTTTCCCTCTAAATGCATGGCCATCCCTCCCCTCCTTGACACCCCCCTACACACACCTTTGCAATACATCCTATGTGGTGGGAATTTTCCAGACTAATTTCCTCTCATAGAGTCCAAGAGAAATGAAGAGAAGATGCAAACATGACCCTCCATCCTAGCTGCAGGAAAAGTTTGTGTTGCTAGGAAACCAGCGGTAGGTGCTAACCATCCCTCACGAAATGAGGGCAGCTCCCAGCAGAATAATTATTTTTGTGGAAGAACCTAGACCATGATTTCACTTCCTACCTCCAACTGGCTCTGTCCACATGTATGCTTTTATTCCCTAATAACAAGCAGCAGAAATGATTAAAAATAATTTTAAGGGTACGAAATGGCACCTATGAGGAAGATCAGAGGAGTTGTGTAGCATAACACAAAGCCAAAAGATCGGAGGGTTTCTTACTCTTCAAACATCTAGACCACTGTTTCAAGAGTGGTGCCATTCTGCAGGAAGCAGACTAGAAAAACATTTAAATCAGGTATGAGTGAAATATATGATAGAAAGACCAGTGCTGGCAGTTTTCACATTTCAACAGAGATAGACATACAGATAGATAGAAGTAGTTAACATGCTGTTGTCTGCGTACAGCATATCACTACTTCTATCATTAACAAGGCACGTCTTCTGAATTGATTTTCTTATCTTTTTTTGTCACAGACATATGTTGTAGGTTGTTTGCTTAAGTCTGGCCTGAAGGTAGCTAAAATTAGAAGTCTAGGATTATATCATTTCAGAGTGAGAGAAAGGATAATAGGATAGTTTAGAAAAGAATGATTAATTCATTCATTGAAAAATTATCTGCATGCCGATCGTGGGCCAGACTCCTTCTAGATGTTGGCAAAGAAAGGTTTGACCTCACAGAGCTTCTATTTTGGTGGATGAAATAATTAATAAACAGAATATTAAGAAAAAATGTATGTGTTGGATAATACTATGCCAAGAAGAAAAATACTATAAGGAAAGGGGGTATAAAATGTCAGGGCAGGTGCTGAAAGATGAATTCTGAATTAGAATCTGAAGTGAGGGAGTGAGGCATGCAGATGTCTGGGGGAAGAACATTCCAGGCGGACTGAACAGAAGGTGAATGGCTCTGTAGCTGGGCTGTACCTGACATGTACAAAGAAGGGCAAGGAAGCCAGTGAGGCTGGGATAGTGGTAACGATAAAGAGAACAGTAGGAATGGAGTTGGAGAGTCACGGAGTGGAGGGGGATGCAAATGTGGCGGGGGGGATCTTATAAGGCGTTGTAGTTCATAGCAGGACTTTGGCTATTCCTCTGAGAGAAATGGTATGACCAGAGTCAGTACTCACAGAATAACCATATATTCTTCTACATATCCCAGTCCCCATTGCAGCTGGGGTCACACCAGGTGCCTAGCTCTGAGCAGAAGTGATGTGTATCACTTCCGGGTCAAGGCAGTGAAGAGACATTATGCTTCCTTCTTACCCCTCTGCTCTACTACCACGACCTTTAAATTCAAGTGTTCCAAATGGAAATGGTTAGAACCATCTGACCCCCATCAAAAGAAATGAAAAATAAAACATCACTACCTATGTTGCAGAGATGTTAGGGGACATTTGTTTCAGCTGCAGAACTTGACCTGCCTAATATAGATGTGGCACTATTAGAACGGTTTTGAACAGAGGACTGACATTATCTACCTTACGTCTACCGAGATGACTCTAGCTGCCATGTTAAAATAGTCTATGAGGTTAGGGAGTGAGGGGAATTGGGGAGGGAGAGGGATGCAGTAGGAGTCCACTGCACTGGTCCAGATGGAGATAATGTTGGTAGGGCAAGGTTTATGGTGGTCAAGGTGGTAAGAAGTGGTCTAATTCTGGGTATGCTGCTGGCAGACTGACAATGAGGCATGAGTGCAAAGAGAGACAGAGGTTTTTGATCTGTGCAAGTAGAAGGACGCAGTTGCCATCAACTGAGCTGGGAAGTCTGAAAGAAGGGAAAAGACCAGGAATTCGGTTTGACATTAGAGATGCAAATTACTCACTGAGAGGAAGGATATCAAGTCAGCAGTTGGAGATAAGCTTCTGGAGAACGGCTTATGATATGTATCTGAGAGTCACCAGCACACTGATTATTTTAGTCAGGAGACCATGTAAGGTTCCCCAGGGAATGAGTAGTACAGAAGAAAAAGGAATCCTATGAGCATGATGCTTAGTGAAAAAGAATACAGTTTCTAGAAATGACGTCTAGGTCAACTTATGCTGATAAACCTCACGTAAGAAAAAGCAGACAAATGCTACGCTGAAAAATACCTTGGCAGATCCTCTTCTCTTCAGTATTCTGAAGCTGGGAGACAGGATTTATGGTGACAGTCCATTCAGAGTAATGAGTGTTCACCAGCAAATTAGGACAAGCCTAAAAAGAAGTCACGTGAAGATGTTTATGTGGGACTACAGTGTCTGTGTGCAGAGGACAATCAAAGTAGTGTCTGCACATAAATTATCAGCAATTACTGATGGGAAGAGAAGGCATTTATCAGAATGACACCATCCCCCACTGTCAGGCATCTTGGCATTTGAATCTTGACTAAGCCCTGTCATCCGCTTTGCTCTTGTGCTGACCACACAGCCACAGGGCAAGATCAGCAGACTTCTTTCTAGAGCTCCCCCTGGAGGAGAGCAGGTGATGTCTCCACTCTAACTTGGTTCTAATTGCCCGTGTGCAAACCATCCTTCCCCTGATGGAGGACCTGAGTGGCAGGTAAATTAAATAACATAAATAATGTACATGTGTTTCCAACTGTGTATTTTCAGGATACGCCAAATGCAGTAACAAACAATTGTATGACCTTAGCAGTTAACACAATTGAAAGTTTATTAATTTTATCACAGTCCATTTGGAGATTTGATGAGTGCCCTTCCATGTAGTTCTAATATACACCGTCCATTATATACACTAATATTCATGGTTCTAATACTCCACCATATTCTAGGGCCACAGAGTTTTTCCACTAAGACCCAGTGAATCAAGGCAAGGGATGAGAGAAGAAAGTGTATGTGGAACATTTCACAGGAACTTTAGAGACATCGCACCTAGAAAAGGCATTCATTGCGTCCATCCATATTCCATTGGCCTGAACTCAGTACATGGCCTCACCTAACTTCAAGGGCAGATGGGAACGACTGTCAGCTGTGTGTCCAAGAAAAGGAATGGGTTGGGTGAGTGTCTAACCATTCTCTGCCACTGTGAAAAACTGCTTTATTATCTAAAGTCTTACCCAGATGTTGGCTAGATTCACAAATCTGAACTTACAAGCTAAACCCAGCTTTGTGATAAAACAGATACAGACAAAGGTTCATCGAAGTCAAGATTATTCATTTCTAGTTCCACCAGCCGTAAGACAAATAATTTATCTTTAGAATATGATCTTGGAACTGGCCCAGAACCTTTATCAACCAACTATTATTAAATAATCCAAGTTATTAAGCCTTTCTGACCACAGTTCTGAGTACTCACTACCTAAAGATAAATAAGAAATGGCCCCTGTCCTCAATACCTCATGGTTGTGGGGAGGAAAAAGTATAGGACAATCTTACAGGTATCCGAGGAAGCAGTAATAGCAGTGATAATTAAGTCTAATCGGCATGGCAGAGTTTGGAGCAGAGTTCTGGGGAAACACAAAAAGGAGATGGCATTTGAAATGGAAGTTAGAGACTGAGAGAGAATTCTCCAGAGAGAGAAGAAAAGAAAGAGAATTACAGAAGAAGGAAATGACACCTCTCATCAGAGCTGAGCTCCGAGGGATCTACTGAAGAGACAGCTTATTGTGAGGTCATGAGAGACTATAGGGACTGTCCTAAGAAATCTAGACCTTTTTCCAGAAGCCAAGCCATCCGGAGAGGTGCAAGAGTGACAAGGTTCAAGCCATATCTTAGAAGGCTGCTTTAGGCAAAGAGAGACCATAGCTTCTACTTTGAAATATAAAATCAACAGGCTTGGCAACTTTGAAGGGAGCCGCGAGGGGAGGGAAAAGGGAGCGTAAACCTAAACGCATTTACCTTTGTTTCTCTGATCATTGGCATGGCGCCTGGAACACAGCGAGTATTGCTTTCTTGTTTCTGCCCAAGGGAAGAGGTTTCAGAAGATTGAGAAGGTTTTTAGGTATAAAACAAATTTCTTTCACTCTTTAAAAGCTCTCTAATCCTGGAAATTTGTTTAATAAGGATTAAAAATCTTCCATTGTAACCCACTTGATTGTTGAGGTTGTGGGAAAATGGGCACTCTCGAACATTACCAGTGGGAGTGTGAATGGGTACAAATTCAACTCAGGGTGATTTGGTGGTATCTGTTAAAATTACACATGCACATACCGTTGGACCCAGAGTTTCCATTTCTGAGACGCTTCCCTGCAGGTAGACGCGTACACGTTCAAAATGGCTTCTGAAAGAGTTCCCCATTGCAGCCTTATTTTTAACAACAGAAGACTGACACTCAAATGTTCCTAAACAGCAAACTGATTAAATAATTTATGGTGTATCATAAAATGGAATTCTGTGTGAGTGTAAAAAGTAAAACGAAAAAGCATACTTTCTAAGGATTGATAAAGGTTTTCAAGACGTACGAAGTGAACAAAGTAACGCGTGAACGGTGTACATAATATGTGACCTTTCAAGTAAAAAGAGAGATCTGAAATTATATTTATATTTTCTTTCTGATGCATAAAAATTCTAGAACCATACAAAAGAAATAAGAAAGGACTTTAAATCATCTGATTGTATTACCAATTCAAAAATTAAACCAAAATTATCTCATTCTACAACTGTTTGACATGTAGGGGCACCTAGATACCTCAGTGGGTTAAGCGTCCGCTTCTTGATTTTGGCTCAGGTCATGATCTCTGGGTCGTGAGAGTCTCTCTCTCCCTCTGCCTCTCCCCCTGCTGCCCCCTTCCCCGCCATTGCACACTCTCTCTCTCAAAAAAAAATTTTTTTTAAATACAAAAAAATGTAAAACACTCCCCCACCTCCATCCTTATTTCCTTTTCCCTGAATCCCAAGTAACATACCAACTTAAATTTGCATCAAGATGTACGTAAGATTAGATTCTTTCATGAGAACAGTCTGTGAGAGGAGGAAGTAAAGGTAGAGGGAACAGAGATTGCAAGTCTTGAGAATTCCAAATGCCTGAAAAAGTGAGATAAGGGGGTGCCACACTAGAAAGAAAAGTGTGGGGGAGAAAAACAGTGTACCTAAGAGGATCCTTATCTGCTTTATAATATTGCAGCAGATTTAAAATACACGGATAGTTTGTTGTGCTATTTATCACAAAGATGCTATTTCTTTAGAGTTTTTTCAGTGACCATGACATGGCCATTAGTTAATCAGAATTATAAGCAGAGTTTTCTAGAATTGAAATATTAATAAACTTGAGGTTTGTGGTTCCTTGAAATATTCCGTTAGGTGTTTCATAAAAATTGAATCTCTCTTAAAACTGAAGGTAAATGTGTCCGGACTCTGGCAATTTACCAACTTATGAGGCCTTCATCTGAAGAATATTGATAGATGTACCTAGGCAAAGGTTGGTGTTTGGCCAATATCTGTGGCAGAAAGAAAACTAACTATTGCTACCCAACCAGCACAATCCTAGGAAACCATGACTTATCAGAGTAGGAGGTTTCCTCACACTTCCCATTTTACATCACTCACATTCTTGAAGATTCCTCCATGATCTTAGAAGATTTTCTTATAGGGGCGCCTGGGTGGCTCAGTCGGTTGAGCGTTTGACTTCAGCTCAGGTCATGAAGCCAGGGTCCTGGGATGGAGCCCCAGGTCGGGCTCCCTACTCAGAGAGGAGTCTGCTTCTCCTTCTCCTTCTGCTACTCCCCCCGCTCGTGCTCTCTTTGCTCTTGTGCACGCTCGCTCGCTCTCTCTCTCAAATAAATAAATTTAATTTAATTTTAAAAAAAGATTTTTCTTAAAAAAGAAAAACGTTCTTACAGCCAGAGATAGACTATAAGCAACTCATGTGAAAAAAAAAGAAAAAGAAAAGAAAAAAACTTATTTTCCCTAAAAGTAAAGTTGCTCCCTTTGTTGACGAATAAAACTTTACAAGGAACTAAGTAGCATACAACCAAAAGGGAGTGGAAATAGTAGGTAAATGGAGAGCCTCTTAATTTGTCTCCTTACTATACTCAGGAAATCTTTGGCGAGCAATATGGAAGACACTTGCTGATAATCTTAGATCAAAATCCACATCATAGGACACCAGGCTGCTGGGTTTAATTATACAAGCCAAATTTCCATCACCGCCAACGTTCATTCTGGAGTTAAGACGGGAGCTTTTATCATTTGCCCTCCGGTGTAAATTCTTCCTTTCCTACCATCAATAAAACCTCTTATTATATTCATTTTCTTCCACCACAAACATCTCTGACACTTCTCATGACTTTCTGGGGACTACGCCTGTCACCTCACAGAAGAGGGGAGCCTGGTATTATCGGTCCTCAGCGCACAACCTCAGACCACAGGGAAGGAGACACGGGGAATGGCATTCCCACGGATGGCCGGGAGAAGCCTCGGCTACTGACTGTACTTGAAGTCAGGGCGGATTTGGAAGCCTCGGGTTTTGCATTTGCTACTTCTGCGTGGAAGCCTCCCACCACCCATCTGTCCACGCTTGAGCCTCCACTACTAATCCGGAGAAACCCTTGACCTTGGGCGTGCAGTGTGACTGTCGTGACATTATTGTTCTTCTTTACTAAGAGAAATTAGATTCTGGTCCTGACAAAGGGTAGAGATGAGAGCTGGACCAGGGCCTTCCAGGTCATTGCATTCTCTCTCCTCTGTGTCCCAGGAATCTGCGCCCACTCAAGCCAGCATCTTTTGGTAATATTCTGAAGCAGGTCAACTGTGTGGTTTTTTGGTTTTGGGGTGTGTGTGTGTGTGTGTGTGTGTGTTTGCTAATCATTGCATAGCTTCAGATCTCTCTTTTAGTCTCTCGAGTTGGATAGAATCTGTCATTCCTCCATGCTCCCCAATCATGGCTCTTTTTTTTTTTTTCTGCTATATAAGATGATTATCTTCCATCCAGTCTGGTCCCCCGGCTGGTAATTTTTCCAGAAACAGAGGCCATACCTTAGTCACCTGTAGCCATCAGAGCCCCCACCGCGCCAAAGCACATGGCAAGGTGCAGGTTTTCATGAAATATCTGCTCATACTTTCGGAGACATGCAACAGGAATCATCCCTCTGATATCAGCATTCAGAGCTGCAAAAGAACTTTGAAATGAGCAAACGTTACACATTTTCTTTAGTTTTGATTCCCGTATCTCTAGCTATATTGAAAATATCCACCCCTTCGGCCAGTATTTTTTATGGTTTTAATTGTGATTACATTTTTTATTTGTCACATTTATTTATGATATAGTTGTTAGTACAAAGGACTATTTGACACTTTTTCAAAAATGAAAATCTCTGAGCTGGCAAGCAATCCTTTCTCTGTTATTTATTTGGTTGAAAAAAGAAAGCTAAACTGTCTTGCCTAATTTAAGGTTACTATAGCTGCTCCTGTGGTTCTTGGTCTAATCAAGATAGTGAACCAGTCAATCAAACGTAAGGTTGATTTCACAAAATGTGTCGGGGATAGGAATTGACCTGAAGGAATTCATCTGCCAAAGCGTGTACTATAGAATACAGCAAGTTATGGCTGAGCACCTGCTATACACAGCAACTGTCCTTGCCTGCATGGAACTTTCTATCTGTCCAGAGAGACTGACCTTAATAAGATAATAAACACATTTAGACATAGAAGAAATTCTCTTCACTACCCACTACTTAATCAGTTTGATGGACTAAGCAACACTCTCCACTCGCTCTATAAAACTTCCTGACTGATGCTCTCAGCCTGTGGGCTACTCTTTGCCAGAATGTTCAGCTCCCCTGATCCCACTGATTATGGTCTATGCTTTCCAGGACTCAGCTGTATTTGTTCCCAAAGCCATTGATGCCAGTTGTATAATTTATTGTAATTACATAACTTAGATACATATTATACAGAGCTATGAAACAAGAGTGTGAAAGGACTTGTTTCTATGAACACTATATGAATGCTATAGAACGCTGCAATCAAGACAAGCTACTTCAAAAGTTTATTAAATTAAGTGTGGGTGAGGCAACTGTAAAAGACTGGGGAGAAAAACACAAAATATAAAAGATTCTGGTTTCAGATTGCTTCTCAAATGTCTTTTAGTTCTCTTTACTTAAAAAAAAAAGAAAAGGTAGATATTGCATTTTTGTGTGGGATTGATACAAGAAAGGTGGTGGAGGAGGGGCACCTAGGTAGCTCAGTTGGTTGAGTGTCTGACTTTTGATTTTGGCTGGGGTCCTGGTCTCAGGGACATGAGATCGGGCCCTGCGTTGGGCTCCGTGCTCAGTGGGGAGTCTGCTTGAGATTCTCTGCCCCCCCTCCCCCACTCTGGTACATTTTCTTTCTCTCTCTCTCTCTCTCAAATAAATAAATAGATCTTAAAAAAAAAATAGAAAGGTGATGGACAATTTTGGTCAGTAGACTCAAACTCAAGAAAAAGGCCTGGTTCTACATCCTAAGATTGGAAAATAGATGAATATTTCTGTTTTAACTTAACAGGAAATATTTAAATATATGTTTCATCCTCCCCCCTCATATTCACTGCCTTAAAGACTTGATTAACCCACTACCAGTCCTAGATGAAAGCGCTTCCCCTGAGTATGAAATGCTTGTTGTGCATGTTTCTGAGTTTCAGCTGGATATGATTTTTCTCCAGCCAATCCCTCCAAAGAACAAGCAGACATTCAGTGATTGGGGGGAGCTGGCTTGCAGGCTTATAGGTAACAAGTAACAAACTAATTATAAAATTACCTAATATTGTAATTTTGAAATTCTCCTTAAAATGTTTACCACGTACCATTCAATACACATCACCTTCTTGGAACTTAATGTAATTCAGGAAAGAGTTTTTACAAAGTTCTATGCTCCTGAATTGGTTACAAAAACAGATCTCTATTTCTAATACTTCCCAGAATCAGTCAGGGAGAATTCCATGCCTCTCTCCATGCCTCAGGATTGCTTCCTGAGATCACTAAGTGTTACCTCTTAAAATGTTGTTCATTTTTCATGATGAAATATATAAATGGAAGTGTAAAAGTTGTGAGTTTTGTATTCATAAGTATTAAATCTGCCAGAAATATGCATATTACACTGGGTCAGCTAGTTATTACTTGATTAAAGTTACAGCTCTTGCTCTAAAGAAAAAGTATAATGGGGCACCTGGGTGGCTCAGTTGTTTAGGCACCCAGCTCTTGGTTTTGGCTCAGGTCGTGATCTCAGGGTTGTGAGATCAAGTCCCACAATGGGCTTCACACTCAGCAGGGAGTCTGCTTGAGATTCTTTCTCTCTCTCTCTCTCCTTCTCTTCCCCTCCCCCTCAAACAAAAAAATAAATAAGATCTTTAAAGAAAAAGCATAGTGTGAAAGGCGCCCTTGGCAGGAGGCTTCATGCTGGTCAGGATGTCCGTGGAAGCCTTCCTTGAGGAGGCAGTGTCAAGTTATGGCTGGAAGGATGAGTAGGAGCCAGCCTGGCCATGTGGGAAAGAGAAGAACAATTCAGGTAGACGGAATAGCATGTGCAAAGGTCCTGAGGCAGGAAGAAACTGACCCTTTTAAGAAACCAAATGGTCTGTGTGAGTCCAGACTGACTGGAGCAGAAGGGGAACACTGAGAGGTGAAGCCATGAGATAGAAGAGGAAGAGGATCAGAGACTGATACGGAGGGCGACAAGAGACGGGGAGGAAACCAAATCTGCTCCTCAGTTCATCTAAGGAGTCCTCAGATTCCCTTCCAAGTACTTGAGAACCCAGATAGTCCCACAGTGTAAAGAAACTGAGGTCAGGTGAACTACTTCCTCTCTTGCCATGAAAGAATCCAACTCAATCCTATTTTCTGGACTACCAAAATAATCGTGCTATATGCCAAGTACGGCCACCCTGCTGTCGGATTATTCCCATAGTTACCACATCGTAATCCAACTCTCCCACCTTAACACCCACACAGATAAAACCATTCTTTTCAGCTCTGGGGAGCCAACCTCAGCGCTCCCCAGCGCCCGCCCTCGCTGAAACACTCCTCCACGTCACTCCCCCCAGCTCAGCTTCCCACCCCCGCCACTTCCTGGCCCTCCTACCATCCCACCAAAAAAACCACCCAGGCCTCCAGCCAGGAAAAGTTGTTAAACCCTGTCCTCTGCAACTTCACAGCACATTTGCTTGAATACCAAAAGAGGATTCCTCTTGGCCAATGAGAAACAAATGAATATGCAGCGATTCGCCACTTGCTGCAAAGCACTGCCAACAATTCCCACTGCTATGTTCTCTTCTGTTTTTACAATCAATTAAAAAGGCTCGTTCGTCAGGGGCAGTTTTCCCGCTCCCGACCACGGAAAGAAGCAGCAAGCAGCCCTCAGAAAAGGCACAAAGCTCTTCTGAGAAATGTCTAGCGGGGAGAGTGTCTTACAGTAACACTTTATTTTAATGGGCCTTTAATGCAGGATTGACAATGGAGCTCCCACGGAGGCCCTCACAGCGGCCTCATTCACCCTAAATAAAGATGACTGTGTTGCCAGAGATCGGTCATAACCAAGGTATCAACCAACCTCCGTGGTACCCCAGGGGAGGAGAGGGGAAGGAGAAACGCCCTCTCTATGCTTCACTTTGACCCTACAGCCTCTGATGCAGCTTTCCGGTCCCCCATGTAGATGAGCATCCCTTATGCATTTAGGGAATTATTCGTCCGCCGTGTCCCCGTAGGTATCAGCTTTCTGAGAAGCGGTTTGTGTTTCCCAGAAACCAAAGGGAGCCTCGCTGGTTTGCAGGCTCGCTCGTGGGGGAGCCGGGGAGCCAGGGAAGGCAGCTCACGACTACCCAGCGTGACACAGCGCCCAGGAGCACTCGACAGCCACTCATCACGAGCAGCAGATTGAAGGTAATGCTTTAAGAGCTTTTCAAGCTGCTGGGAAATTGTGGGTTTGAGAAATGTGCTCGAAACCTTTTGAAAATTCTAATTCCATTGCTGCGAGTACGTGGAGATGGTCACCGGGAGAATGGACGGACGGCTCGCCCCGGAACCACAGCGCCCCCTGCAGGGCCACAGCCCCACCAAGGGGCGGGGGCGAGAGAAGAAGGCACAAGGGGCGGCGAGAGCCGACCTTAGGGGCAGCCTGACCAAGAGCTCTGTCACGTGGCTGGGGGGTAGCCCCGGCTGCTGGGTAGCTGGAGCCAACAACAAATGCGGGTTTGTTTTATTAAGCAAGTGAAGTCCAAGGAATAACCTTAGCGCAGTAACCACGCAGAACAGAGTGCAGGCACTCGGCCGCCCTGCCTGCTGGGGTGAACTGTTCCCACCTGAGCATATTCCTTAAGTAGAATCTGGCATCCAGATCGTGATAATACCAGGGACTAATAAGGTAGCAGATGTGACCTGGCAAGACTTTGGGAACATTATAAGGTGCCAATGTCCATCTAGCCCAAAGGTCAAAGGGCAAGCTGCGAAAGGAATAAAGTAGACAGAGTGGTCAGCCTAAGGGGATGAGGCAGTAGGCCATTCGGGGCGTGGGTCCTGGAATCATACAACACAGCCCCAGGTTCAGTTTTCTCTGCCTTTCCCTATTGTGTGGGAACTTCAGTGAGTCACTTCTCTTAAACGGAGCTCCTAAGGTTGCCTATATTCAGTAAGATGACCCACAAAGCGTTCAACCCAATGCCGGTCATAGACTAAGCACTTAAAAAAATGGTATCTGTCACTACTTTGTGGGTTAGGGGCAGCCTGGCACCGCCACCACCGCCCCCCAATGCACAGGCTTCCGCAAGCTCCTGCTTTCACATGTTGGAGATCGACTGAATACGCCTCTCAGCATTCCCATGCATCTGCATTGATTACATAGGTTCCTTACTCCCGTCTTCCTTGATTTTTCCATTGAATTTATCATCCTCCAAATCCTTCTCAAGCTAGCTGTCATTTGATATTAAATGCTGATTGGAGAGAAAGTGGCTGTTTCTGATAAACTGGTATTAGCCTGGGATCAGCAGTCAAAGCCCCTCTGTAATGACGGATGAATCGTCTGGGTTTGAGTCCGTTAGCAGAGTTCCAAGATAACATGGAAACACACCAGATGCAGTCTTTTCCTGTCTTTCACTAAGAAGCCTAAAGGGGAAGGTCTCTAACTGATGGAGGAGTAAGGTGCCTCTTGTCAGGAGGAAGGAGTGGGGACACAGACTCCAACGCTCATTGACTTTGCAGTCCTGTTCCAGAAAGACTATTGCTGTGGAGCCTCGGGGAAACGGCAGTGCACAGTGCTTTCTCCCACATCCCAAACTGCAAAAATAACAGGCACATGCTTTAATAGCAACCTAAGAGAAGTGTCAATTACAAAAATGAAGTATTTAGTAACTGCATAATTATTTAACACATTTCTCCAAATAACTCAAGTTGTTTATAAACAGGCTAAAAAACACCAAAGAGAATATTTTACTTTGATAAAACCCAAGTGTTTTACTGCTAACTTCTTACTCACGTCTCTGATTTGGCCTAGCACTCTCTAGAATAAATCAGTGCTAGGTGCCCCCAGAGGACCTACAGCCTCTTTTACTGACGTCCTCACCGATGTACCATGTTTAGACTTCCCACATCATGAAAGGAGTCTCTAAATCTCCCTTCATTAGCCATCAGAGGAATGGTCCCCCACCATCCAGTTTATACTGGTGCAAACTGTATTTTCTTTTTTTTTTTTTTAAGATTTATTTATTTATTGGAGAGAGAGAGAGCGAGAGAAAGAGAGGGCGAGCAGAAGGGGCAGAGGGAGAGGGAGAGAGAATCTGAAGAAGACTCTGTGCTCAGCACGGAGCCAGACTTGGGGCTCGATCTCACAACCCTGAAATCAGTACCTGAGCCAAACCAAGAGTCGGTTGCTTAACCAACCACACCACCCAGGCGCCCCTGTATTTTCAGAGAAGGAGAGGGATGGAGTGAGGCAGAGAGGGGTGGAGTGAGACCAAATACCCAACTCCTAATCTAGAGCTCATTCTCTCAAGATTCATGGAAAAATGGCTACCACGCGCCCACTGGACATGTTGGTTTCCCTCTGTGGAGAAGCAGGTAACAGACAGGGACTGTGACTGTAGGGAGTGTGGGGATGGGGGTCCCCATCCTAGCAAGTAGGCCAGACCACCTAAAGCTGTTCACCTAACTTGATACAGCTTTCTGCCCTTTCCTTCCCAGCCTCCCAACACCGCGTCACAACAGACCAAACCTCTGTACTTACTCCTCCAGTTCACACATGTTTCCCTCTGCTTACAGCAATCTTGTCCCTTTTCTTGTGACATCTGCTTATCCTTTTCATCTGAGTTTAGACATCTCTTCCAACAAGGTCCTTCCCTGACATACCAACTAAGTGGCGTTACGTGCCTTCCATATGTAATTCTCTGGCATAGTATAGGCCTTCTATCTTAGCATCTATCATAAATTTATTTGTTAGGACTTTTGGTTGCAAGATGTGGAAATTAGCTTGAGGGCCTATAAGCAATATACAGATGTGGTATTATCTTTCATAATCCAGGCCTTAGGGAAAGACTAGGACCAGAAGTTGAAAGTTGATACAATTCTTTCTCCCTCGTGTTTTGGTTAATTTCTGCATATCTACTTCCTTTCTACTGGTTTCTGTAAAACAGCTTTCTCTGCTCTTTAGCCATATGGAAGAGTTTGGCAGGTGGCTCTAGCCACATGCAGAAAACACAATGTCCTTGAATGACAGCCCCACGTTTCTGCCGTAATCGTATGGGCCCTATTTAAGTTAGGCACCTAACTGAGGGCCCATTTTAGAGAAGAGAACAGTGGCAATGGGATGAACTGTTATCCCAAAAGATCTAGAGTACCATGCCTACCTGCTGTCTTTATCCTTGATCATCAGTAAACTTTGTAAAAGTAGATCAATTGACCATGTCTACGTTATTCACAATTGCATCCTCATGGAACTCTGTGCCAAACATATTACAAATGTCCATTTTGTAATATAAAAAAAACAGAGGCCTAAAAAAAAAAATGAAGGCCTGTATAATTCCCTCCATGTCAAAGACTTCCTTCTTCCTATATTCCAAACCTATTTTGACCCCCTACTCACATGCTAGCCCTACCATCACCACCTACTGTGGACAGTGATCTCCTATATTCCTTTCATATTTTAAGCTCTATAAAATCTTTCCTCGTCCTCCACAAACACTCCCAGAGACTTTACACTTTATAGGTCTCTCCACCTGGAATAACAATAAGAAACATATATTATTTATATCTTACTCTGCTGCAGGCATAGTGATAGGCATATCACATACTTTTTGACTAATCTTCTAACACTCAATATTTCGCCCAGCTGAAGCTTGGAAAAAGCCAAATAACTTGTTCAAGGTCACAACTAATAAATAATCTTAGTCCATCTGAGTCCAGAATTCAATATCTTTTCCTCCTAATCTTTCCGCTTATGTAATCTAGTCGACGGAAAGCCCCTCAAATCCAGTAACCATTGATAAATTTACTTCTGTATCCCCAGAGACTAACATATTTTATATTTCATAGAAGCACATCAAGTATGCTCAATAAATATTTGCTGAGGAATGAATAAATAAGTGAATGAATTAGTTGGTGGGTTTATTGGGAGAAAAAGGTGCATTCGCCAAGAATAGTTTTTTTCTATTCTGACAACTTTGTAGTCTTTATATATCAACAAAATAATTAGTTCAGATGAAACCAATTATATTAGTAGTTCTACAACGTTGACATGGCTGGAAGACTAGCTTCTATCAGATAAAACCTCTCCCTAAGAAAAAACATAAAAGCTGCCCACAATATAAAACAAAACTAAACTAAAACAGCAGCTACTTAAGGCTTTGGAAAACAAACCACGGTTTCTAAGACTTAAGAGCAGAGAGATCAAAGAAAAAGAGACTCTCAGAGAATGGAGCCTAACATAATATTGAGCTTCTAAACTTTCAGCATTTGAAAAAATCCTAAGATTTCAGAAGAAAGAGGCCAATAAATTAGGAAGAATATTTAACTTCAATGCCACTAAAAGGAATAGGAAGTACACAGAGGATTTTAAGGGCAGTGAAACTATTCTATACAATGTTACAATAGTGGATATGTGTCCTTATAGATTTTCAGAACCCAGAGACTACCCAAGGCCGAGAGTGAACCGTAACAGAAACTATGCACTTTGAGTGATAATGATGTGTCAATGTCAGTAATGTGTCGATTGTAACAAATGTGCGTCATCGTGCTGCATGTTTATAGTAGGGAAGGGTGCGTGGGGGTGGGGGGGGCATGGAGCATGTGGGAACTTTCTGTACTTTCCACTCTACTTTGCTATGGATCTAAAACTGCTCTAAAAAATCGTTTATTAATTAAAAAAAAAAAAAAAACTAAGATGAGCTTTCAGCTATACCATGGAGCTGGAGAGAAAAAAAAAATCAGCATTCAGGACCTACCAAGCAGAAGGAGCTCTGATTAACATTCCAGGTCTTTAGTTGAGATTCCTGAATGGTAACATCCTAGGAATTAGAGAAAATTGAAAATAGACAACCCCTCGCAAAACTTGAACTTCAGTCTCGAAGTATCTCAATACCTAATTGGATCAAGATGATTACGCTTATCTAACTCCCAACAAAAAATCAAACAAATTCTTTCTAGAGGAATATATGTGTGTGTGTGTGTGTGTGTGTGTGTGTGTGTGTGTGTGAATACACACATACATATGTCATTTGAAAAATAACTACCTAAGGTTCTTTCTCAAGGAAAAGGATGTAATTAATCTCGAAGAAAGGAGGACAAAGACAGCAATTATTTAAGTAGAAGGTAAATATATAATAGAAAAAAAACAGAGAAGAGGTTTTTTCAAAAATGTTAATAAAATTGATAAATCACTAGCACTACAGAACAAGAAAACAAAGGAAACAAAAGAAAAAGAAAAAGAGAGATGGTATAAACAATATCAGGACAGTAAAAGGGAACAGCATTACAGATCCTATGGAAATTTAAAAAACAGTGAGAGGGTATTATGCACAATTTTATGCCAGCAAATTTGAAGTCTTAAATAAAATGCAAGCATCCTTGAAAATTTTTATTTAACAGAACTGACACACAACAAAAATTAAAAATCGGAATAGGTTGTAAAAAGAAATTTATTTGGTAATTTCAAAACTCATCCAATAAAGAAAACTACCATTCTAGATGGCTTCATTGGTGAAATACTCCAAATATCTGAAGAGGAAATGATGCCAATACTAAATTGGAGAATAGAAAATGATTTAAAAAAAAAAACTACAACTTTTTCTATAACGCAAGATTAACCTTGATACCAACCCCTGACAAGAACGTTACAAGAAAGGAAAATTATGGCAAATTTGTCTTGTAAATGTAGGCATAGTAATTTTAAACAAATATTAGCTAATTGTTCTCAGTAAAAGTATAATAGGATAATATATCATTGCTAAGTGGGATTTATTCCAGGATTTCTTTTAAAGATGAAAAATATTTAAAAATAAATCAATGTAATTCACCATATTAACAAAATAAAAGAGAAACACTTCTCAATAGATGCAGGGAAGCATTTGAGAAAAATCAATACACATTTATGATAAAAACAAAACTTTTAGTAAACCCGGAATAAGAAATTGTTTTCAACCTAACAAAGAACAGCTTTCCCCAAAAGAAGAGCTAATAGCGAAAGATTAAAAGCATACTCTGTGCCATTTCCAAGATCAAGAATGAAAAAGGATATCTGGGGCGCCTGGGTGGCACAGTGGTTAAGCGTCTGCCTTCAGCTCAGGGCGTGATCCCGGCGTTATGGGATCGAGCCCCACATCAGGCTCCTCTGCTATGAGCCTGCTTCTTCCTCTCCCACTCCCCCTGCTTGTGTTCCCTCTCTCGCTGGCTGTCTCTATCTCTGTTAAATAAATAAATAAAATCTTTAAAAAAAAAAAAAAGAAAGAAGGATATCTGACATCACAATTTTATTCAACATTGTAAGAATATCTTAGCCAATGCAATATAATAAGAAAAAAAAAGTATAAAGACTTGAAAGAAAACAATAAAACTCTTATTATTTGTAGAAAATATAAATGTGTGCATAGAAAATGACAAAGAACCAATAAACAACAAGTAAAAGTTGCTATCAGGTCAATATACAAAATTAAGTTCATCTCCGTAGAACAGAAGCAAATAATTAGAATATAAAATTTGAAAATAAAACTTCATAATGCTATCAAGAATAATCATCTATTTAGGAATAAATCAAACCAAATCTGTGAAAGTTGTCTATCTATAAATCAGAAATTATTACTGAGCTCAATTAAAGAGTATGTGGACTAATGGAGCGATATGCCACGTTCTTGGATTGGAGACTTCAGTGTGGTCACTTTCTTCATATTGATCTAGGGACCAACAAATCCCAATCAAAATTCTAATGGTGTATTTACATAGCTTGACAACCTGATTATAAACTTCATATGAAAATGCTAGAATAGCCAAGACAATCTCAAGGTAAAGGAGAAAATTGAAAGAATTAATCACTAGATAGCCAGAATTATCATAAAGTTAAGTTATTAGGGGAATATAGTATTGATTCAAAGATCTACAAATAGATCAATGGAACAAAAGAGAAAGTAAAGAAATAGACCACATGATTTATGGCAAAGGTGACCATGCTATGCAGTGAGGAGAGGGTGGTCTTTTTAATAAATGATGCTGAGTCAAATGGATATTCATATATTTTAAAAATTAATCATGATCCCTACTACACAGTATACACAAAAATCAACTCCAGGTACATTTTAGACCTTAAATGTGGAGAGGAAAACTTCTAGAAGAAAATATTGGCAAATACCTTTATGAGCTTTAGAAAAAAAAAAGAATTCTTAAACAGTCAAAAAAAGCTCTTAAAAAGGAGCAAAGATTGATAAATTACACTATGTTAAAATTAAGAACTTCTGTGTATCAAAATCATCATTAAGAAAGGATAAGAAAATCATCATTAAGAAAGCATGGCTCAGAGTGGGGAAAGATATTCAGGAGTCATAGCCAAGTCATATAAAAGAACACCTATGAGTCATTAAAGAAAATATGGATAAGTAATAGAAAAATAGTCACATATGAATAGACGCTTCACATAAAAGAATAGATAAATGATCAATAAACATATATTAAAATGTGCTCAACATCATTAGACATCAGAGAAGCAAAGTATTGAGAAGTTTGCAAACAGACCATACTGAGTTTGGGAAAGCATGTGAGCAATTAAACTTCTATATTGTATTGGTGGAATGTAGACTGATAATCATTTGGTTAAGCTCCGGCAGTGCCTACTAACGTTAAACCCACGCATAACCTGGGAGCAGCAATTCCACAGTGATGCAATGGATTTGCATACAGATGTCCACCAAAACACGCACAGGGGTGTTTAGAGCAGCACTGGTCATTCATGGCTCTTCAAAACTAGAAATAACTAAAATGTTTATCCACAGTAGAATGGGTAAATAACTTATAATCGTATAATGTGCGTCCGTTCACATCTTCTGGGAAGCACACAATCAGACGCGGTTAGGAGCGCACAATATTTACTGATGGACGGGGCAGGAGTACACAGAGTAAGTCTTCAGAAAGCAATGCAGGTCGTGAAGGAAGATTGGGAGAGGAGCTTAGGCATAGTGTGGCTCTGAGACTGTCTCAGCTGGTCCAGTGGGGAGCGTGCATGCAAATACTGCCCGTGCAGGAGTCCCCACTGAGCACAAATACTCAGACCTTAAGGCTAGCGCCCCTAGCATGTTCAGTCACTGGCTGGATGCTCCCCTCAGAGAGCAGGTCCTAGAGGTTCAGTGGCCTCAGTGGATCCAAAGCACTGTAGCTGGAGACTGTTGGCTAACCACTTCCAGTCTGACGCTCACACCTCCATGGCTGCCATACAAACAGACAACCTATCACAAAATATGACAACATGGAAAGATCTTACGAATACAATATTGGGCAAAAGACCTAGGTGGAAAGGAAAGAAGGAAAGGAAAGGAAAGGAAAGGAAAGGAAAGGAAAGGAAAGGAAAGGAAAGGAAAGGAAAGGGGAAGGAAGGAAGGAAGGGAAGGAAGGAAGGAAGGAAGGAAGGAAGGAAGGAAGGAAGGAAGGAAGGAAGGAAGGGATGGCCCTACTGCATGATTCCATGTATACAGAACTCAAAACAGTCAAAAATAATTCATGATGGTAGATGTCAGAATGATTACCTTCGAGCAGGGCCAAATGACTGGGAAGGGGCGTTCGTTAAGCTGTTGGGACTTACACATAATGGTCCGACTGTGGTTACATGTGTGTTCACTCTGATACACCATGATTTGTAGCCTTTCTGTGGGTACTATGTATGCAACACTTCAGTAAAAAACAAGTTACTTAAAAAAAAAGAAAAAAACTGGTATAGCCAGACAATGGTATTCACAGGAATAGATGCCAAGTAAATCCAGAGAACAAAAGCCCACAAGAATAATGGCTTTGTAGAAGGTAATAAAATAGCAAGAGAATAAAATATATTTATTTTGACATAGAAGCCTCAAATAATTTTACCAAAATATTTCTATAATTATTAAACCTCTATTATTAATGGGAAGCAGGTGATGCTGCTGCTTTATTTATTTTCATAAACAACAGTTTGATGGGTTAATAGCGATGTATTTTTATTCTGAAAAAAGCTTGCACAGACCAGAAATATTAGCTTAACACAGCACTTCTCAACTTTTTCCAGGCTGACACAGTCAAAGCTTAGACAAACTACCATTATGATGCTCCCTGTAACTGAATTTGCATACCACTTTGCATAATAATTGATGCCTGTATTACTTTAATACCTTTATCAAGTGCCTCCCCACACAAGATGTGCTGCTTCCTTTTGCCCTTGGCTAAGCCAATAGGTACCAATGGTCTCAAAATGGCAACAGTATGGGGAGAGAATGGGGAAAACAGAGAGACCACTGGACTGCAGGTACAGGATGGATTTTGGAACTCACGAGAGTTACCTAGATTCACATAATGGAGGAGACATTTATTCGATCTATAAATAAGTATTAGAAACAGCAATGCGCCAGGCACTGTTGCAGGGGCTTCTCATTCCCGCATATTTCCATAGGCTAGCTATGAATTAGCACAAGTGGACCCCCGTGCAGGAATGGATCCATTATAAGACCGGGTCACCCTGAACTGAATGCTGTTCGCACCCCTGGTACAAATTCAAGATGCAAAACTGCCAGAACGCATCCTAGAGATCATATGGCTTGGCCTCCTCAGTTTACAGCCCAGGAACCTATAGACCAGAGCGCTCAATCCCTTGCTCGGTATCACAGAGATCTAATTAGTACCAGAGGTCTGTGTGTTTCTCCGGAAGAGGAGCTAGAACGAGTGATGACGGGCCTATCTCTGAGGACTTGACTGGTCTCCTGGATAATATTTGTGGCACTGAAACCCTTCCTATCGCAAAGAACAATCTATGAATCTGATCATTTGCCTAACCCAGCCTTTAGCCACTGTCCAAAAGCCTTTGGCTTCACATGAAATCAGCAGAGAAACATGTTGGAGGGAAGCCACGTCTGTGTTTGGACCGCTCTGTAGATTTCTTGTCGCTCTGGAAGTCACTTATCTGATGGTTGATAGGAGACCCACTGGGTCTTATTTTTAAATGCCTGCCAAGCTTCTCACTTGGGGTCCAACACGGAGTGCTAGTCCGGTGCACTCTACATCTCAACGTCTGCTCCCAGGGCTAATACCAGTCAGGCCCAAGGAAGTGTTTTCACCCATTTGTCCCCCGATGGCCTAGGAAACCAAACCTGAACGCTGTGGGGCCCTGTGGATGGTGCTGTCCCCGGCAACAGAGGCGGACAATGCAAAGAGAATGGAATGGAGGAAGCTTAGGTACGAGACGAATCAAATAATGTGAAATCTTCCTCTCAACACCAACACAAAGTTTCTTACAAAACAAAGTATAATTTCTCAGTCAAGTCAAGTATCTCTTTTCTTGCTTCTCTTCAGGTTCCAATTTGTGATTCTGGGGAGTACTAGGGAACATGCAGGGTAAGCGCAGAAGTTACACGGTGGCTAATGGGAGATCTTACAATATTAAACAGTTTCCTTCACTCTTAAATATGTGCGCATACACACACAAATTTTTTGCATTGGTAACTAATTAGACGGATGCAAAAGTGCAAATACTTATAATTTTACAAAGTATTAGATAAGGTTTAACTAAATGTTTTTATTGAATTATGATTGACATACAGTATTATGTTAGCTTTAGTAGTGTAACACAGTGATTTGATACTTTCGTGCATTATGAAATGATCATCTCAATAGATCTAGTTACCCATTGTCACTATACAAAGTTGTTTTGTTTTTGTTTTTGTTTTTGTTTTTGTTGTCAGAGAGAGGGGGGAAGACAGAGGGAGATGCAGGCTCCCCCCTGAGCAAGGAGCCCGATGCGGGACTCGATCTCAGGGTCCTGGGATCGTGACCTGAGCTGAAGGCAGACGCTTAACCAACTGAGCCACTCAGGCGCCCCTATACAAAGTGATTATATTATTAACTATATTCCTTGCAATAGACTTTATATCCCGGTGATTTATTTATTTTACAACTGGAAGTTTGGACCTTTTTATGGCCTTCACCTATTCTTCTGGTTTTCTCTACTACACTCCCCTCTGGCACACACTAGTTTGTTCTCTGTGTCTGTGAGTCTGTCTCTGTTTTGTTTTGTTTGTTCATTTGTTTTATTTTTCAGATTCCACATATAAGTAAAACCATATAGTATTTGTCTTTCTCTATCTCATTTATTCCACTTAGCATAATCCCCTCCAGGTCCATCCATGTTGTTGCAGATGGCAAGACCTCATTCTTCTTTATAGCTGAGTAGTATTACATTGTCTGTCTCGACCACATCTTCTTTATCCATTCATCTATCGATGGACACTTAGGTTGCTTCCATATCTTGGCTATTATAAATAATGCTGCAATTAAGTATTAGTATCAAAACAGTTCATTAACACAGTAGGGATGCAATCAACCAACCTCAGACTGGAGAAAACTCTATAGGATAAGCAAGGCAGTTCTTTCAATAATTAAAATGAAAAGGAGAGAGACGGAGACAGAGACAGAGAGAAAGAAAATAGACAGATAGAAAGGAAAAGAAAACCAAGAGATTAAAAGACTTAAAGGATATTTCAGCAAATCACAATGTGTGAGCTTTATTTGTGTTTTGATCCCAACTATAAAATATGTATGTGACATTTAACAAGACTGAAATATTGAACATTTGTTAGTTATTTGTTGATATGAAGGAATTATTATCTTTAAGGCATAATGATGATAATGCGGTTGTGTTAAAAATCTCATCTTTTAGAGATATTGCTGACATACTTACAGATCGGATTATAGGACAGGTGGTATTTACTTCAAAATAATGGGGGGATGCAGATAGGAAGATAAAATGAGATAAGATGGGTCATGACCTGAGCAATTAGTTGAAGCTAGGTAATAAGTCTATGGGAGTTCATTATACTATTCTGGCTACTTTTGTATGTTTGAATTTCTCCATGATAAATAGTTTTCAAGAAAACAAAGAAAAGGATTTTTAAATAAAATTTTGGGATTCAGTGTAACTTAATTTTATTGAGAATGTTGATACTTTTTAATAACACATTTCCTTTATAACCTTGTAGATAATTTCAAATACTTTAGAGAAAAATTTACTGCTTTGAAAAGTTGAATAATTTCAATTGTTAAAAATGTCGCTTTTACTTGAATTTACATCACTGATGAAAATATTTTCAAGTTTTGTAAGCTCTGAGTATCCACAGGCATGTTCTGTTGTTAGATATTTTAGGTATGTACTTAATATACGTGTTCTTTTTTAATCCTTTAGATTCTTGAGAATGAGTACAAATTGAGAACACGATAGAAATGGAAAATATAAAAGGGAAGCTCAGAAAAGGGCTTAGAAAAGAACAAACCACTGAGAAGAAAAACAGAAATGGAAATTTTCCAAAGAGGTGGTTGGCTTATGTTTTTGAAAACTGGAAACAATGAAACAGAGTAGGCTTGCATTCAACATAATTCACATAAAATTCACGAGGAGGATGTTACACATTTGACGTAATTACTCATCTAAACAATGAAAACATGCAAAACTGTTATTGGCATCAAGCCTTTGGTTTGCACAACTCAAATAAAATCCCTGTGTTTTCACATCTCTTCCTACATGAAGACTGAACTACCACATAAGTTAATGAGAGGGGAAGAGGACCCTGGTTCGACTCCTGCTCCGGCCCTGTGTTGGGAAGCGTTGGGGTAGGGGGCTGCCAGGAGATATCAGTGCCCTCTGCCCATGAGAGGTAGGTAGTCCCTTTCAGAAAATAATTCCCAACAAATCAATAGCAATAAGTTTAAAACATTACATTTTGTATTGTAGGATTTCTAAGAAGAATGAAGAGTGGTGAAGCTCTGATCATTTCTAACACTGGAGAAGGCTCACGGGAGGAGGTGGGACTTGTCTGAGCTCTGATGGAAGAAAGAATATCATTAAGTGGATTGGAGAAAGATCATTCCAGACACAAGACCGTGCAAAGTACAGCATCTCAAGGACGCTGATGAATGGTGACAGGCCTCCGTCAGTTTTACACCATGAGTGCAAATTTAAGCTGGATTAGTCTGGCCCCACTAAGTAAATGCTCAGGAACTGAAATATTATAGCTGCAACATGGCTAGCAGAGGAAATGAAATGGAAGCCTGTAAACCCTGAAAGCTAGAGCAGGAACGCAAACTCAGACAACTCGACATAGTTTTATTTGGGGGCCGTACCATAAAGGTGACTTAGGGAGACCCAAGGGCCAGGGTCCTGCGTGCATGTGTGCGGGCCCTTAGTGATCATTAACTTTGGAGGAAAAAAAAAATTACATGGCCCTGCAAGTAAAAATGATTAAGGTATTTCTTGTAGCTATTTCTGTGTGTCATAAAAACAGCAGGATTTTTTAGAATGAGCTGATATTCTTTACCGCAGCCCTCCCTAAAGGGAATTAAAGAGCTGAGACCTGTAGGAATTTATTGGTCTGATGGGAAGAAAACACAGCACCAAAAGGAGCTCGCACATTCCCGGCGACTCACTTGAGTGTCTATCTAAATGCAAAGCCTGGTCTTATTTTTTAAAACCAGCTTTCTGGGAGACTGTTTAAGAGTTAAGGGATTACAAGAATAAGTCATTGATCTCCCATTTCTAAGGCTAACAAAGAATTTCATATTACTGAAACCAGACATCGCCTTTAAACCGACCGATTTTCACCAGAGGGGAGGTGGGAGGGTGTTTTTGTTTGCTTTGCAATGATTTGAAAGTTGCGTGACATTCTTGGGCAGAAAAGAAAGAGAAAATACTCAGTCTTATGAGAGCATTTTTCCATGCTCTCCTTGAAAAAGGCAAATTAGAAATTATCTTGGACAGAGTGTGCAAAATGAAATGACCCCAAGCTCTTTGAAGGGTGGCCTATCTTTTTCAATCAAGCCGCTGACTTAGTGTGTACTTCGAAGACACGTTGTTTTCAGTCAGAACAATTCCAGGTGAAAGATGAGACACTTAATACAGAGATCGTTCCATCGCTCTATTGATGAAACCAAGCCAAATAAGTATTTCACAGCCCTTTTGACAAAATACTTTGATTAAAGGAATTACAGGTCGAGGCAAGCCGCCACTAACGAAGACTCCTCAACAACATACAGCAATTGAGTTTTAAAACAAATAGACCAAACTTCACACATCTCAATAAACACGGCTTCCCCCCGCCGAAGGGGTTACCTTGGGACGCTATAAGCTTTAAATAAGGCTGCAGCAATTTCTTGAAAGAGTTTGACTTTTCTGGTTAAGCCTTCGGGGAGAGCACTCTATCGTTTTGACTATCTTCCAAAATAAAGGAACTTCAACACATGAAAATAGATTTTCGTTTCTGAAAAGTAATCAAAAGTCCATTGAAAGGAAGCCTGGAGACTGAGAGGTGGTTAGGCTGAGTAATACTGGTTTTATTTAAAAATAAGTTGTAAGTTGAACAGAAAGGGGTGACTTCAAAGCCCCTTCGAAATTAGATCTGGAGACAACTTCCAGGAATTATGAAAATAATTTGTTCAAATAGGAGCAACGACTCCCAACTATGGCGAAAGGAAAAAAAAAATGGATCTTTGCATAGTTAGACATCTCATACTTAAATATTTGAATATATGTGCAACCATTCCCAAGTGGCAATATGTACCAAAATGTGAAATGTGCATCCCCTGCATCCTAGCAAATCCACTTCAAAGACATTATCCTGCAGACAAATGGAGAAGTAAATAAAAATACGGATGCAACACCACTCCTCGCTGAATTCGTGAAAAACTAAAAACGTACTCATCGTCATCAGTTAGGGATTAGTGAAGTAAGATATACTGGAGCCGGAGTAGAAAGCATGAAGCTGTTTAAAAAGCTGATGCAGAGCTGGCAGCCCACACGGATTTTAGGCCATGCATCAACTGCAATCCAACACGGGGTTGAGAAGGATTCTGAGACTGAACTCAGCCTTGCAGAAAGCGAGCTGTTACCCAGGACTGATGCCTGCAGCAACAGGAGAGTAAAGGAAGTGGTGGTCCAATGGCCAGGTCCTGCCATCCCTAACGTAGCTATTAGTGTTAAGACAGGTAGTTCACTGGAAAGAATTTAAAAGGGAGAGCTAATTACAAATGCACTGAAAAAGCTCTAAGGGGAAACAGGGAACGTGGCACAGCCCTGCCACCCATAGGGCTAGAGGACAATTGGAGAGGGGCTGCCCAAACTGTCCCCCGAAGAGCTGCGTGCCCAAGGCCAGCTGGGGTGAATCAGAATCACAGAAGAGATGGAGCTCCCCTCCCCCCACAGAGAGGAGCCGGTTCGTTGGCACGCAATCTGTGCACTCACACGGTACACCCCAACTCAGGAGTGCCCCCGGGGACACACCTGGCTTAATGTTCTGCTGTCATCTTGAACTTTTTAATGATTTTGAACAAGAGATCTTCATTTTCCCATAAACTCCAGGGACTCCATCCGATGCAGAGACTAAGATAATGTATCCAGGTTGTGTCATCTTCCCACATTTCAGGTTCCCGTTAGCCTCACTGAAATGAAAGCTCTTGTGGAAAAGGAAGTGCTGTTTGGAGGGACTGGTCCAGAGAAGGGGGGCATGGCAGGGGGATGGTGGTGAAGAGGCCCGAGAGCTCACGGGAAAAGAGTCGGCACACCAAGGACACGCATGTTACCACAGACAGAGATTCTTAGATGCTAAGGATTTAAAAAGTTATAGAACATGGAACAGCGTGTGACCCTGTTTATATAAATACATACATATTTGCATTCGTTTTATAAAAGACTTACTTATTTATTTGAAAAAGAGAGAGAGCACGAGAGGGAGAGGCAAAGGGAGAGAGAATCTCAAGCAGACTCCTCACTGAGCGTGGAGCCTGATGCAGGCTCGATCTCACAACCCCCGAGATCATGACCTGAGGCCAAACCAAGAGTCAGACGCTTAACCCATTGCACCACCTGGGGTTCCTATTTGCATTTATTTTTAACAGTCAGGAGGTATTATACACCAAGGTGTTTAAAGCAGGGGTGGGTGAGTACAAGTATGGCTATTTTCCATACTTTTTGTGTAACTATATTTTCTGATATTTTATAGATGTGTGTGTGAATTATATATACCTTTACATAATTTATGTATACCTATACATGTATTTTTTTTTATTTGAGAGAGAGAAAATGAGAGACAGAGCACGAGCAGAGGGGGTGGGGCAGAGGGAGAAGGAGAAACAGGCTCCCCGCTGAGCAGGGAGCCCTACATGGGGCTCCCGGCCAGGACCCTGAGATCATGACCTGAACCAAAGGCAGACGCTTAACTGACTGAGCCACCCAGGCACCGCTATATGAATTTATATATACCTGTGTGTCTGTGTGTGTGTACGTACGTATATATATATATACATATATATGATATTACAATACATAAAGTAGCTTTATTTTTTTAATTTAAAAATACACAAAGAGGAGGACCTGCTTGTGGAATGAGCAGTCCTCCTTTTATCATTAGGGGGAAGCCAGAACAGAATCTTAGCTACAAATCCATGCTTGTCCAACATGGCAGGGAGCCAGAGTCGAATGAATACCGAGCGAAGATGCCCTTGGAGTGGGTGACCAGGAGTCCACTGGGGGGTGATCTGAAATCTAGTCGCAGTACAGAGGTAAAGGCCGAAGTTTCTAGTTGGTAATGAGGGAACGGAAGCAGTAAAGAAAGGCAACTCCCTGCAAAATAGGGCAGCAGAAGGAACGAGGGAAAGGCATGCTCGCAGGGTATGGTGCCTGGGCAAGGAGAGAGGGGCACAGCTTTATAACCAACCAGGGCTGATGTCACCCAGACATTGGGACTCACCCAGAGTCCTTTCTGGTGTGGGTCAGGGGAGGGACCATTTCTCGTGTAGAGCAGCAATTCCTGATGTTTTCCTTTTCTTCTGAAAGCCCTGCTAGTCACCAGCCCCACCGGTGGTTGTTCAGGAAGACCAGGGTGGTAGGGACACGTGCTGACGGCCACATCTCAACCAGCCTTCTGCCTCTCGTACCCTTTCCTTCTGTACCCATGTTAAGTTTCAGTTCACCTTAATCTTGTTTGAATTCGGGACACTTACAGACATTCTGGTTTCGCATTAGCTGGTGTGCGTGTTCACCAGGAAAATAGAGTAGAACTTAAATTTTTAAAACTGCCTAATTAGTACCACCGTACAAAAGAGATAACTTCCATACCATTGGTTGCTTTTTTTTTTTTTTAAGGAAAG
>NW_024423343.1:15878850-15943325 GCF_017311325.1 Ursus maritimus | reverse complement strand
TTCCTGCTGAATAAATGACCATTTAAAAAGTTTATTTAGACATAAAGCTACTCCATTCAAGGGATAATTTCTCAAGATGCTGAGCTCCAAGTCAGTCACTCTCGGTCTTTAAAGTGATGGAATTTTTGTGCAGACGGTTGACTATGCCATGTTTTTATAATGCTTCAAAAACCCACTTGAGGGACAATCACCTTTTCTCTTTCTAAAAAAAAACCCTGAGAAATGTTATCTTGATAGGAAACAAATGATGGTCTATGGTAAATATTGTTAAAGCAATCTTTAAAATGAATGGCTTATGTCGACTGTTTTTCTTTCTTAGCAAAGAAGCTGAGAACCTAGGGAGGAAAACCCTTCAAAGTTCTCTGCGTACTAATCCACCCGATGGAAACCTTTGCAATTCAGCAAGGAAATTCTTTGGAATCAGGATCAGAGAGCAGAGTGTGCCTTCGGTTAATTTTACATTGTGGTTTCTCGAAATACAATCGTAATCTATGTTTACTCATTCTTCTCATACAGAATCATTAACCCTGCTCTCCCCCTGTTTGTTAATGCACGTGTGAGTTCCACCGGGTATCACCCAGCTTTTTCCTTAATCACCATGCGCCACGGATAAACCTGCCTCCCTCTCGGAAGAGCTCTGTTTACCCACCCTTATCACCTCCCCGCAGTCTGCTCAGCTGCCGGAGACTCTGTGACAAGGGGCCATAAACGTGACATTGTCCTTGAAAGATACCAGTAAAATTTTACATTGTTATCCTGATTGGGGAGGGAGGGCGGGGGAGGAAGACTCTTCAAAAGGAGTCAGATTATTTTCTTTTGTCAGAGGTTAAATGGATAATTAATTTGCATCTGTGCCTTTCCACAGCCATTTTACACCTGTCTGATAGAATAAATTATAAACCGTGAAAAAGAAACGGTTCCCTTAGTTGAACATTGCTGAATAAAATCTTTGAAAGTGTTCATCATTTTAAATGATTTCGAAATAATAAGCACCAGGTTCTTGTTTTCATCATTGTCAAGCTTCAGCTTCGGTTTGAGCCATGAAGGGGTGAGCGCCTCCTCCAGGTGCCAGAACTTTGAGAGGACAAGATAAACATAGACTCTCCAGTTACTCACCCGACAGCAATGCAAGGCAGAGAAGTGGGCTGTGGAAGACTGGGCAGAGGAAGCTAGAAGGAATAAGCTTCTATTAATAGGATGTCCAGAGAAGGTTCCTACAAGGGTCTTTTGAGTCTTGACTAATCCTTGAAATATAAGTTCAATGTCAACAATTCAAAATGGCAGGGGAAGCAGACTAATCATAGGATGAGTAAAAGAAAAAAAAAACATGGGAAGGTAGAAGGGAAAAGAGAATGGGGTCAGGTAGAAGACTTGCGATCATATAAAACATGTTTTCAGGCGGAAGAATGCAGAACATTCTTAAACATGGAGACTCAGTGTGATAGCTGCTGGGTTTGAGAAGGAAAACTCCAAGAGCAGTGTGGGGGACGGAGTGCCAGAGACGTATGGGTAGTCAGAGAGGCCAGTGAGGAGAGCTCAGATGGTATAGGTGAGAGGAGGGGAGGGTCTGGACGAAGGCAGCAGGAACAGGAAAGAGAGAAGCAGGAATAGACAGGGAACAGGAGGGAAGGATGTTCTTCAGAGCACGGTGATCAATTCAGGTAGCAAGAGAAAGGTGGAGAAAATGAAGAGAACGCTAAGATGTAAATTATGATTTTGTGATGGCGTTATTAACAGAAGTAGGAAGGATAAGAAAAGGGGTTTTGAACAGTTGATAATTGGGCAGAGTTTAAAAAAATGAAGCAGAATATTCATGGACACAGAAGTGGAAGTTACTAACGGAGTTGAGAGCAGGAAGTTGGAGCTCTAGAGAGAGGAAGGGTCAGAAGGAAATTAGGAAAAATAAAATGAGACGACATCAGAGAGGGAAATAAACCTAAGAAACAACTATAGGAAACAAACTGCGGGTTGCTGGAAGGGAGGTGGGTAGGGGGATGGGGTAACTGGGTGATGGGCATTAAGGAGGGCGTGTGATGTGATGAGCACTGGGTGTTATATGCAACTGATGAATCACTAAACTCTACATCTGAAACTATTAATACACTATATGTTATCAATCGATTCAAAAAATAAGAGTAATGGAAGTAATATCAATGACTATGATATCAAGCCAAAAAATATGGGAATAAAATATGGAAATAAATTAAATATGAAATATGAAATGGGAGAAAAATGAGGAGCATGAGAAGAATCCACTGGAAAGAAAGAAAAACCAGGAAAATGCAGAAACCCAGAGACCAAAGTAACATCTTTTTTTTTTTCTTTCTTTTTTTGCCAGTGTGTAAGGGCTTGAGATGGGAGTAGGAGGGAAGAAAGCAGAAGCAATCGTGTAAAAATTCCTCTTTCAGAAGTTTAGGAGTGAAAGAAAAGAGAGCGATGGTCAGTAGCCAGAAGTCATATCAGGTTTAAGAGAAGGTGTTTTTGAAATAGGAGAATTCCATAAATAAGATCCACTGACGGAACAGGAGAGAGAAGCAAGGAGCTAGGATATGCTCTTGCATGAGGCCAGGTCAGGCACTGCCACAGGGGTCATTAAAATCAGTGGTCCACTTGCAAGGAAGTCTGGGAAGCGCAGTAAACCAAGAGCTTTGGCTAGGTTCAGTGCCTGCAAAGAGAAGCAAACGGAGAGCAAGAACCTCGCAAAGCTCTGAAACAGTCAGTGCTGGAGGGCTTGAACAATGGGATTTTAGATCCCCAGACACCAAAATGATGGAAGGGGATAAAATCAAGGCTGCACATGAAGGGTCTTGCTTGGAAGAAGAGGAAAACACAGGGAGCCTCTGGAGAAGGAGACATCAGCTCTAGTGTGTTGGGGAGCCGAGCCAGTCGGAGTTACGCAAGGCTTGTGCTGGCCCCGAGGGGGAGTGTGATAAGAAATCAGATGAATAACAGGGTTTCTAAGCATCATTGAGGGTGCAGCTGAGATTAGAGAACATTGATTTGTAGCGCGTCCATTTATATATAAAAATGGTACCATGTGCATGAGTATTGGCTAGCTAGCCAAGAGCTAATGCACACATACAATATTTTATCTCCAGTAATGGTACTTAAATTTTTTTAGTAAACTCCAACAGTCAAACACAATTTTAACTTGACCTCCTTCCTGATGCGGGTGCATTTACTGAATGCTGCCTCGTTGCCTTTTACTCACTCAGCATTTCTTGTTAGTTTTTAAAAACCAAAAAGAATTGATTTGTTTTCCTCTGCAGTTCTGAAATCACCCCAATCATTAAGTTGTATTTAGGAGAAAAGGAAGAAAAAAACCCAGTTGCTATCTTGAACACGCTTATATTTTTGGCAAGCAAAATAGTCTTTTAGGGATACATTCTTGGACACCCCAGGTTAAAGGTGACCAGCATTCCCTTGGCTAGTGGTGCACAGTGAACCAGGGGACCGCGTTGGCTCTGGGCATCGGAAAGCGCCTTCATTGTCCTGGTTCTGTGACCCTTGTCAGACACCTACCTACCTCTGAGCCCTCTGCCCTCCTGTTGGGTTCAGCCAAAATCGCACTGAACAGAGGCAAGCACAGAGATGCCGAGGAGCAGATGGCAATTTCAAAAGCATTTTTCCCTGGGGGCAGAAAAAAAGGTGACAAAGAACGGCTTCTGCTCTTACCTAAGTTAATTGAATGATCTACTGTGCCTAAGACAAATGACTTGGGGGGCAGGGACTGTTATTTGAGAGCAGGAAGATATTTTCATGAATATTTTCCATTTCTAGAACTCTCCTATAGAATACTAACAAGAATTTTTCAGTGAACCTTCACTGCAGACCCCAAATGACAAGCATTTCTTTGTATTGATGGCCCATTAGAGAAGGACCATTGGTTCCCGGCATGTCTGTCTCTAGGCCACTGAAATGAAACACTGAGGCTCTAGCTGCAGAGGTCATGGAAGTCAATGGTAAGGCTACTGTCTTTGATTCCCATCCCCCAGAAGGATCTGATTTTTGGCTCTGCATTTTTAGCCTTCATAATGCCAGCAACCACAATTTGTATTGCTGGGCCCCGGCTCCGACCTCGCTGTACATATCTTATTCAAAAGATCCTCCTGGCATTTCGTGGGAGGAGATATTGTTCTGGTTTTCATGTGAGGCCATGAAACCACACAAGCATTAAATCATAAAGCCTAACGGTGACAGTCAAGGAGAGAACCCACACTTCAGACCTAATTGGGGCCAGAATGCCAAGTAGACAATGCAAGCCTCCTTCTCCTCTCTCTTCTAGAGTCCATTTTCCTAGCTCTGCCCTATGGGTCTCAATATCTGAACAATAATTATTATTGCTGTGCTTTAATTGTTATCATCATTCTAAGAAGAAGCGGGGTCCAGCACTGCACGCAATATTTAGTGCCTTAGAGGTAATGTCTCATTTAACTGTCACACACTCTGTGGATGTATATAGTGGTCTACTAATGCATTTCAAATGTATTTCAAGTGCATACATGTCCATCCACACAAAAACTGGGTCCGTGTCATTAATTTCTTGCCCTTCAGCTTTATAGTTTGGTGTTTAAAACTGGAAAGTGATTTTGGATTTCAGCCAAGGGATAAGGAATGCCTTAGAAAGTGACAAACAAGAAGATGTATCATTCTTCTAAACCCAATTTGTCCTTGTGGACACATCCTAACTTCTGTCTTGCCTTATTCTCCCATGATGTCAACCAATATTGCACATGGAGAGGCCATTTCCAGACCTTCCCTCTGTCTACACATCTCTCTTGTGACATGCTTAGCAATAGGAGGAACAAGAGTATCATCTGCTTAGACTGACCAATCAGTAATCCCCCTGCCTTTTGGAATGGGAGTCTTTTAATTATGCAGTGCACATAAAAATGACACAAAACATTGAAAATGGTTACAGTCTTTCAAATCTATAGATGTCAGTTCAACCCATCATAGTCCCAGTCCTCGAGCGCCCTTGTAACTCATTCTGGAGATTAGATTCTGGACTATTTTTGACTGAGACACAATAATCATGGCTGAAGAGGGGGCCAGGCCCCCACACTGACACTTTATCATTTCTGATATTAATGTATTCCAGATACTTGGGAGGGGGGATGTTGCTTGCTTAAGTGATAAGTGGTTGTGACTTTTGCTTTGACAACTTATGAAGGAGAAATCAATTTCATTAGAAAATGATCAGAACTTAATTCCCTTGCAATTGAGTAGAACACAAGAGGCGGTTCCTGCTTAACGGAGTCCTCAAAGGATACAGGTGGAAATAATATTATCTATTATCCTAATATTAGTAGGTCAGCAAGATGTCGAATTTTATCTCACTCCAAAGCCCATACTTTTAATCAGTATTTTACACTGCCTGCTGCTTCTGCGTCCTCCCTCCTCCATGAAAGAATGATTACTGGTAAAGAGCTAATAGTGTTGTGCTTTGAAAAGTTCCAATCATTAAGAACAGCCAGACTGGGTTCCCCAGTGGCATCTAAACCTATGTGGTGTCGTTGGACATAAACTTCACGGACAGGCCTGGCCCTGCCCAGTGCCAGTCGTGTAAGGCATGCCCTTAGCCTCACATCACCAGATTCCACATCCGTAACCAAAGGATAACAGAGCTCATGTCAGATTATTGTTTCAAGGATCTCCTAAAATCAGTATTCAGTAAACGGTGTATTTCTGTATAAATATTAGGTGCTTTTTATTATCACAATTATCCCTCCAGTATTAATACTGTTCTCTCCCAAAGGTTTGTTTCAGATGCCCACAGAATCATGAAGAATGTGTCATCCCAGTATCCCAGAATAATGTCAGAAGCACTCGATAATTCATGGCTTATGTTGCCCTGCTGTGAGATTATGGAGGAAGCATGGTGTAATGCAAAGCAAACTGAGTTAAGAAATGGAAGACAGGGACTACCGGCTCTACCCCTCATAACCCAGCTTCAATTTTCCCATCTATCAGACAGAAAAGATAACACTCTATTTTTGGAGGGTCAAATGAGATTTTTTTTTTTAATGCAAGTGTTTTATAAACTTGGACACTACATAAATGCAAATTATTACTATCGATCCTCTTATGATATGGAGATCTGTACTATCTGGTACAAAAAAAGCATTAACAGCTTCTTATTATCATTGTCATTAGCATCTGATTGAAAAAAGCCACATATTTTCTATCGTAGTGACAAGTGAAAGTTATAAGATAAATTGTCCATGATCCTTTTGTCCTGCCAAAGTGGATGAAAGTATTTGAAAACAATAGGATTGGGAGGTCAATTTCCCACTCTTGGTGGAAGAAAAAGATTTCCTCCATAAAGAGTATGAGAAAAGGTATCAGTGAGACATTCTCTTACATTTTTATCTAGGCATCCTATCATAGCCTACCAGAACCAGAACACACCCAAACATGCTTAATTTAAAGAAAGAAAAAAAAAAGCAAAGAAACAAAACCCCAAAGTCAACTATAGCTATGAGAAATTAAATCCTGTATTCAAGGTTATGGTCACAGCTTTGTCATAGCACATTCAGAACTAGAACTCTCCCACCTCCTAACTCTATATCCAGTATGTTTCTCATCATAGCTCATTACTCCTGAACCAATGCACAAGCCAATTGAGGTCCTTATTATAGCAGGATTTTTTTTTTTGAAAAATAGTGGAAACCATGTGATGCAAAACCCTTGCTGGTAAAGAAAGTCATTTATTCTAGCCATGAAGCAGGCTATTTTTTTTTTTTACTGTAAAGCCATGGAGAACATAAGCAAATTTCATTTCAGATGATTTTCTTTTTTAATATCAAGACTCCCTCATCAAAAGCAAATGCTGGGAAGGGGTTGGAAACCAAATTTATTTATACAATAGACACTTATCCAGGGAAATGGGTTGCAGAAAAATTAGCATGTCTTGAATGATGTTATTCTTGAAATGTCAATCAGTCATTACAGTATTTGCTTTTCTCATGGTATTCTCAAAATGGATTATTGTCCCTGAATTTTTAATAACAATTTAGTGGTTCAAAATACTGACAGTGATGTATGACGACAGCTTAGAAAAAGTGCTCTGGCTTTCTATATTGCATAAACAGAACACAATTGTATCTCTCTAGCCAGTGTCAGAATCATTCGCAACGAAGATAATGTTGAAGTCATCTGCCAAGAGAAGGTCAAAAACATATATAGAGAATAAATCATGACAAACATGGAATTGGCTAAAGGTTAAGGATCTAAAGACAAACACATATTTGAAAGCACAAATCACCCCTCATAGAATAATAATTTAGACAACCCCACCTCTAGACTCTTAAATAGCTGGCTTAGTAGCTACATATATTCCCAGAAATATTGCAATATTGAATAGAGCAACAATGGAAAATGTAACTGGTAGGGATGTTAGAAAATTTTAGCTCCATTAGAGCTTTCTTTATTTTGTACAGTGGCTCAAGACTAGCTATTAACCTGCTTCTTTGCACAATAAGAAATCCAATAAATAAATGAGTTGATTCCAGAAATGTCATTCCAGTGCCATTCTAAAAATTATTGAATAACTTGGTCATAGCCTTGTGGGTAAGTGGGCAGGACAAGAAGAGTTAGCTCATAAGCAGTGGCTTCAGACCGTGAGTCCTGGAGACAGTGCAGAAACCTCAAAGCTCAATGAGCTCTTGCATTGGCTTGTCGTCCCAGCATCCATCCAGAAGGTCTTAGCAGCCTACAGTCCCTGGCTCATGCAAAGCCAGCACTGTAAGTAAGCTCTGTTTGTATGTTCATTGACAAAAGGAGACTTCAGGAATCCTATTCACAGGGAAGTATTACATAAGAACAATGGAGCTATATCTCAATCAACACCAAAGCTAAAGCCAAAGTGTTCTTTCTGTTGCTTTCTACAGCTCTTTTCTGATGGAATTAATATTTATAAAACCAATGTTTCCCAGAGGAAAGCTCTACAAAAATAAAAAGCTCTCCAAAAAACAAAGAAGGGATTAAAAGAAATTTGTGCACTCTAGTCCTTGACCTAGACCTTTAATAGAGCCCTAATCACACACAGCTTGGAATGATAATTAATGTTTAGATTCAGCTTCACCATTAAACTGTGAATTCACTGAAGATCATTGCTATTCATCTGCACACCACACCCAGAGTATCTCACCCCTTTGCACATGAGTTGTGCTTAATTCACATTTACTAATCTATCGATTGTAAGCTACATGAGACTAGGAACTGTGTCTTGTTCTCTGTTAGAACCCATTGCCAACACAGCAACAAGCAGAAATTGGAGGCTCTACAAATATTTATTGAATGAATAAATGAATGAATGCCAAATTGATTCCCAAGTCACTCTGCTTCAGTCCACCCCAAATAATTCCTCTTTACTAAACTCAATAGACTCACTAAATTTAACCTATTTTCAGAGATGCACTCTACTAGTCTTCTCCACCACACACAGAGCTTTTCTATCATGGCCAAAGGCAAAGCTCTCATTTGGACTGTGGGGCTAATTTTCCTCCATTTCTTAATTCTAAAATCTTAGTTCAAGCTAATGCTTGATTAATTTAAATAAATAAAGACAGAGGGGTTTGACATAAAAGGGAGGGCATTCTCTTCAATCACACCTATATCTTATTCTTTGGAGCTACTTTTATATGCACAAAATGAATAGCTAAAATAAGATTCTATTTGAGCATAATTCAACCACTTGCCTGAAATAAAAGACATAGTTAAATTTGGGGAGGGGGGCAGACGGTACTAGATGCTCCTTCATTTTAAGTGCCACCCAGAAGGCAGACAGATGCCCGGTTGGACAGTCAAATGTTCATGTTGGTCAATTCTCTGACCAAAATATTCTATAAGAGTTTTAAACTAAGATAAAGCACAGTCAACAACCCAATGGTACACGTTAATTACCCGTAATACCATGGTCTCTCAAAGGACCCACAAAAGTTCAAAATAGCATAAGAGCGGCCGAAGGATCTCTCCTTCTTGGATTCCTTGCATTTCCGGCAGTCAACGTGGCTCACTGAGTTCCACAAGTGTGGAAGATCCGCAGATGGAACTTTCTCCAGATAGTTGGCATGGTCTTCTCAGCAGCCCATTCCAAATGAGACACCAAATAAGGATTTCTTCCGAGGTAATGGTATCAACTCCCAGAACCCAAGACTCTGCAATGCCCCTTGGGAACCATAAGTATCTATAGGGAGAAGAAAGAGCAGTGTTCCCTTTCTCTGATGTGACTGGCAACTTTTGCTCTTATCCTTGAGTCTCTGAATGGTCATAATCATGGCTAGGCTAAATCAGCTTAGCAGAGAGCAAGGTCTCAATGTCTTCTCCACGCAGGGCTCACCACTTTTTCGTTCAGAGCTCTTTCATTCTGAAAGTGGTTCAGATGGTTGCCTTACTTTAAGCCACCAGATCACTACAAAAACAGCATCTCTCTCCTCCCCAGTGCTTATGCTTATATTGGGCTATGCATGAAGATTAAGAACAGGTGCTAAGAAACAGTGGCTCCTCTACATCACCTTTGGTTTTCCTGAATTTTGATTACGAATTTAAAACTCGATAGTCGGGGCGCCTGGGTGGCACAGCGGTTGAGCGTCTGCCTTCGGCTCAGGGCGTGATCCCGGCGTTACGGGATCGAGCCCCGCATCAGGCTCCTCCGCTATGAGCCTGCTTCTTCCTCTCCCACTCCCCCTGCTTGTGTTCCCTCTCTCGCTGGCTGTCTCTATCTCTGTCAAATAAATAAATAAAATCTTTTAAAAAAAATAAAAAAAAATAAAACTCGATAGTCGCTGTTGCTTTTTAAGGGGTGGGGGGTGTGAAAGACAATCACTTTTAGGGAACAGAAGCCATGACTCTTACATGTTTGCATAATGCTGATCACACTGACTATTAACTCGGTGCCCATAATCAATCAAATTTTAAAACGTAGGAATTCTCTTCTAGTCAGCAATACTATCTTCTTAAGATTTCAGGCTATAACAGACACAGCGTCTGGAGATGATAAACTGTATGTGCGTCTGTCTCTGGAATATAACTGTTTCAGGGTCTGCTAACAATACTTGCCAAGTTAGATGGGGTAGGGTGGAGAATGGAAGCAAGTTGTACATTATCCTAATAGATTAAGAAAATATAATCCCATTTGGATCACTTCCTGGGCCTCCATCCAAACCATGAGATAGCTTTGCTAATCATTAAAATGTACAGGGAGAGGGTGGGCTTTTTTTTCCCCCATAACTATATTGCATTTCTAAAGGGCACTGTATTCATTTCTTTATGAGTGTAATCTAATCAGAAAAAATAATTGATTCAAAGGATGATTGTTCTATAAACAAACTTGCCATTGTTTTAGACTGTAACAGCAATCCTCATGCCATTTCATATTTCTAGTTTATACATGTACACTCATGAATAATTATTTTCAGGAAATATCTTTAAATATTTTCAATTGCTTCTTCACTACTTTAGCAAATTTTGGTCACCCTGTAGTTAGGGTCAGGTTCATAAGGACAAGAGCAACTAAGTTTTGAAAAAGAGTAACTAATGTTTGGAAAAACTAGAAATGCAACTAAAAGTCAAGTGACTGTGTTATACATGCCCTGAGGCACAGAAGATAAACGGATCATCTATTAGCATAATATTTATTTATCATGTGTGCTCATTAAACAATAATAAGAATGGGGGGTGATTCACTGGGATGCCCTTTGGGTTATTACATTATTTTCATTTCTTATTTATGTGTCAACAAGTCCTGGGGTCAATGACAAATGGATGTATTGGTTACATTACCAATGTCATATGGAGATTGTTACAATTGACAACTCAGAATCCAAAAACCCATGCCTTTCAGGCAAAATAATTCTTTTTTTTTTTTTAAAGATTTTATTTATTTATTCGACAGAGATAGAGACAGCCAGTGAGAGAGGGAACACAAGCAGGGGGAGTGGGAGAGGAAGAAGCAGGCTCATAGCAGAGGAGCCCGATGTGGGGCTCGATCCCGGAACGCCAGGACCACGCCCTGAGCTGAAGGCAGACGCTTAACCGCTGTGCCACCCAGGCGCCCCCAGGCAAAATAATTCTTAATAAGTACCTTTTGGTTGTTTAATTTCTAGTAATCCTCTTCCTTCTGTGTGAGGGTAGTTATATTCAGCGAATATCAATCTCCGCCTGCTCGCTTCCTAAACTGTGCCAACACCTGGGCAAACGATTAAATGATGTTGTTTAAATGTGTTTGTGAATTCATTATCCCAAATAAACGCTTACTATTTTAAGATGTATATGAATAACTATTTTATATCACTGTTTCAAAAAAAAGCTTTCTCTTGTTTAAAGGTATTTTTAAAGGCAAATTCTGAATTAGTTTGCTTTTTCAAGACTGGAAGGGTTTCTGGACAGAAGTCATGAAGATGTATTAGGTATCGGGAATTATGTTATCTGAATTGTTTTATTTTATCTTCAAAACAGCCCATGAGCTAAATAATATTATCCCTATTTTGTGGATGACAAAAAGAAAATGAGGCTCTGAACATTAAGAAAACATGTCCAAAGTCATGCAGCTAATATGTGGTAGAGCACTCAGGGCCATCAGACGCTAAAACGATGTGGGACTGTGTGCCACAACTGCAGCCTCTGAAATGGTACATTAGTTAAAATACTGATCAGTAAAGTGGACAGCCGAGGCACCTTTCCTCAGATAGAAAAGGTTGACTGTACAGCTGCCTTTCCTATTTCTGCATCTGGGCCATTAAACTAGCCTATAAATTCCCTGAGAATATGGACGTATACTTCTTTGTTTACTCCAAAATATCTACCATAGACATGCAATAAATGTTTGCATACGTATTAGTCAGACACTTTATGATTAATAGAAGTGACTGAAATTCAACTTAAAATAAGTTATGCACACACACGAAAGAAAGAACAGAAAAATGTAGGGGTCGATCTGACTGCAGGCCCAGATGGATCGAGGACCTCAAACGCCGCAATCTCTCCCTTCATTTCTACCTTCCGTGTGGAGGGCATGAAAGCTACCAGCAGCACAGGAGACCTATTCCTTTAGCTAGTAATCCCAGCAGCAGATGGCATCCTCCCTGGTAGCTTGGGCTCAGAGGTCCTGGGAAAGACTCCAACCCCTAGCTTGCGCCATATACCTATCTCTGAACTGATCACTTTGTCCAGAAAGAAGTATTTCAATTAGGTCCACTTCTGCAGTGAGGGATATTGACACTGAGATTCCCATAAGAATCAGTTGCCGGAAGTGAAGAATACTTCCCAAAGGGAAGGGATACAGATTAGGGGGTAAAAATAAAGCAGACATCTATTACTGCCTTGTGTTGAACTTCAAAACTAAAAGTAAGCTTTGAGAGGGTTTATTCCAACATTCCACTAAGATATTGAACATGTCTTATTCAATATACAGGTAAAATACCTGAGGTCCAGAGAGGAAAAGTGACTTTTCATGGCCACACAACCTGATAGACTCAGAGCTGCACTTTATATGATGCTGAACTACCTTTGATTTTATTAGACTTGGAAAGGAAGCTGCCAGGGAAAATGTTCAATGCTGAAGAATAATCAGTCTTCTTGCAAGTCAACAATATTGGCTACTTTATGGAGTTTCTTTTCTGTGCTCCTGAAAATGGGAGAAGTCTCAAGGGAAAGTAAATTGCCAGATAAAAAGGAATGCTAAGAAGTCCTCCAAAGACCATTCTTCCCAAATCAAATTCAGTCTGGCACTGGGAAGGCTATAATAAACATGAAAATTATAACAAGTGGTGAGGATGTAGAGGTCTTGGCACCTTCATGCATTGCTGATGAAAATATAAAATGATACAGCTGCTTGTGCATGAATGCTCTTAGCAACATTATTCATAATAACCAAAAAGTGGAAACAACCCAAATGTCCATTAACTGACTAATGGATAAACAAACGTGGTATATGCATGCAAGGGACTATTATTCAGCTATAAAAAGGAATGAAGTACTGATCCATGCTACATCTTGAACAAACCCTGAAAATACTATGCTATATAAAAGAAGTTAAACACAAAAGGCCACATATTTTATGATTCCATTTATATTAAATGTCCACAATAGACAAATCCATTGAAACAAAAAGTAAATCAGTGGCTGCCAGAGTATTAGGGAAGGGAGGAATTTGGTGGTACAGGGTTTTTGTGGGGTGGTGGAAATGTTCTAGAATTAGGCAGTGGTTGCACAACTTTGGAATATAACAAAACCCATCGAATTTTACAATAAATAAATAAATCCATACACACTACATACATAAATTTCCATGTAAAGCATACTTATTAAGGGCTCATATGTGCTAAATATTTTGTTACCTGCTGGAAATACAGACACAACCAAAACAGCTATGGCTCCTGCCCCCAAGGGCAGTCTTTTTTTTTTTTTTTTTTGGTCCAATTTTTAATTTAAATTCTAGTTAATTAACATACAGTGTAATATTGGTTTCAGGAGTAGAATTTAGTGATTTCATCACTTACATACAATACACAGTGCTCATCATAACAAGTACCATCCTTAATGCCCATCCCCCATCTAGCCCCTCCCTCACCCACCTCCCCTCCATCAACCCTCAGTTTTTTCTCTTTTGTTACTTGTCTCTTATGGTTTGCCTCTCCCTCTCTCTTTCTCTCTCTCTTTTTTTCCCCTTCCCACATGTTCATCTGCTTTGTTTCCTAAATTCCACATATGAGTGAAAGCACATGGTATTTGTCTTTCTCTGACTGACTTATTTCACTTAGTGTAATACACTGTAGCTCCATCCATGTCACTGCAAATGGCAAGATTTAATTCTTTTTGATGGCTGAGTAATATTCCATTACATATATGTATATGTGATGTGTGTGTGTGTGTATGTGTGTGTGTGTGTATATATATATATATATATATATATACACACACACACACATCACATCTTCTTTACCCATCCAAGGGAAGTTTAGTTTATCAAAAAAGAATACAAAGAGCAATGGCAACAAAGAACAAAGTGGTCACATTGGTTAAGAGACATTGACAAAATTCCTTTAGAGACAGACCAAAGATCTAAATGAGGCATGTGTTATCTCTATTGCTTTCTCTAATCTTCAAGAGAGAAAACCTAATGAAGGGCATATTAGTGAGTGGGTTACAGCTGCAGGAAACTGAGGCTCAGTGCTCTGGGACCTAAGCTATCATGCATTTCACATTGCAGAATTCTCCCACTGAGGAACACTGACCCATCTCACCCCATAGGTGGCATTGCCTGCATGAGACACGAGCAGCTCCTGTCACACTGGAGGGCCTCCAGCAGAAAACAGTGTGTACAGAAACTGCCCACCACAGCCACCAATGAACTTAGAAGTAGGCCAAGAGGATATGGACAGACACTTAACAACTGTGAGAGAAAACATTCATCAAAAATCTGTGTATATGCTAAGGAAATAAGTCAGACAAAGACAAATACCATGAGATTTCACTTATATGTGGAATCTAGAAAACAAAACAAATGAACAAACAAACAGAGGAAAAAAAAACAAATCAACTCTTAAATACAGAGAATAAACCAGTGACTACCAGAGGGAAAGTCAGGGGTTGGGAGCGATGAGGGAAATAGGTGATGGAGATTAAGAGGTACAAACGTTCAGGTATAAAATAAATAAGTCACGGAGATGAAAAGAACAGCATAGGGAATATAGTCAATAAAAGAAATCTATGTGCAATCTCTTCTACCCTATTACTTTAACCAATAAAATATCCACTGTTTGCACGGGGAACTTCCATCCACAATGGGAGCATACTAAAATGGCAGATAGATCCAGTATCTAAGAGATAAAGTTTGTTCAAATATTTGCCTCATAAATTCTAAATCTATAAGGGAATAGCAAATAAGCATTGTGATATTAACATTCTAGACTGCACTCCAATCTATAAGTAGTGGATAATTTTCCTTTGCATCCACGTGACCAGACTTCCATGAAGATGACTATGGACAATCCTCAAATTTTCTCGACATTGTAAACCTCCCACTTTTGAGATTGTTTTGCATACTCCTGGCATATCTTTCAAAGACTCACTTTATTTACCAGAATCAAGTCATGGGCATATTTACTTAAAAGCCTAATGAATAAAAGAAATACATGCATTTGACCTTTGAAAACAGAAAGTCTCAGCAAGGTAATGCCTGTGGGACCCTTATTCTGGCTCAGAGCGAAGAAATGAGGAGAAAGGGTCATTTAGAAGGTAAACAGGCTGATAAAAGGGGTAAAAACATGATGTCAAAAGAAATCTTTGTGAACACATATTTTTTAATTGAAATTTATTTTATTATAATTTCAATAAGTTTGTGAAATTTTGGCGCTCCATGGAAATGGAACATATGAGACACTTTTGTTTTCCAAAGCCTCAGGGACAAAAATCGCTTGTTTCTTACCTGCAGGATGCCTACAGAAATCCAGAAAATTTTCAGAATAGAGTAGGAAGTGTTGACATGATGGGACTGAGCTACAGACCAGGGAGGGGGCTTGAAGAGGAAGGAGCAGTACCCGAGGCCGTCCCTGAATCTCTCCAGTAGACCTGATGCTGTGAGCTGTCAGATTCCGAGGGCTCAGTCAGCATCTGTTGAGCACTTGCTTTTCCCCACCATTGCTTCCAGCTAAGGACAATCCTGAAGAAGTTCAAATGAAACCTTACTTCTAGGTCTTAAAGTGTTCATTAGTTAGTTGAAGACATAAAATGAATGTAAGTAAAGCAGGATAGCGGGCAGACTCACTTCTGCTCATTATAAGCCTAAGCTTGATTTTCGCAGTTTTGGAAACTCATTTGGGAAGACAGGGATCTCAGATGTTCCCAGATGAACTATGCCAGCTTTGAGTCTATAATTTCCATTTCCTGTGCTTTCCTGCTAACTAACTACTCTTCTGATAGCCACTTTCTTTCCTTAAGTATTAAATGCATCCAGTTGGGTTGCAGCGTGGACGAGTTTAAGCCATTGACGCTGGGGATTAGACAGCCCAGGCTTGAATCCCTTCCTCTTTGAGTGACCTTGAGTGTGACCTAATCACTCTGAGATTCTACGACTATATTTAAAAGGAGCAAATTAAAAGAGAGACTTATTAATAGAAGCTTGAAATGATTAAATGATTGAACACTTGTGAAGTGCCATGCTCGTGCCCGGCATCTAATAGATGTTAAGTAAATGGAATAACCGTGTCACTGCCATTGCCGATGCTGTTTCATCTGGTGTTGGTGGCCTTGAAGCCATAGGCACAGTCTTGTTTCCATCATCTCCGAGTTCTTGAGGACACCCCACTTTTGTTTGCAAGTATTGACAACAGCAGACTGTAGCAGGAGTCAGCTTGGACTGCCTTCACAAAATTCCAGACTAGGGGCCTTAAACAACAGAAGTGTATTTTCTCACCATTCTAGAAGCTAGAAAGTCCAAGACCAGTATCCAGCAGGGTTCAGTTTCTGGCGAGGCTCTCTTCCTGATGTTTAGATAGTTTCCTTCTCACTATGTCCCCACGTGGCCTTTCCTCTCTGCACACGGAAGAGGGACAGAAAGCTCTCTAGTGTCTCTTTTTACAAGGACACTCATTCTCTTGGATCAGGACTCCACCCTTATGGCCTCAATTAACCTTTAGAGGCCACATCCCCAATCCAGCTACACTGGGGGTAAGGGCTTCAACATACAAATTTTGAGGGGACACAAATATTCAGCCTATAACTCAGACGCTCAACAAACCTGAGTTCCCTTACCCTCTCAGACTCTAAATTCATTTCCATTCGACACTCTTTCTAAGACCTTGAACTGCAAAACTTGGCTGACGGGAGACAGGAGGCATTGGTGGATCTACTGATCGGTTTTATTGAGCCACCTAAACTAAGCATTTCCTAAAATGGTGGTCCTTTCACACGCAGGAGCTGCCTTGGCTTCCTGAAAATGAAGACACAGTGTTTATCAATTGTGAGGAAATATTATATTGCATAGTTTTATAAGAAAATAGTACTTTTCTTTTTTCTGTCAGTGTTATCTAAGCTTATTAACTAATGTTTTAAGCCACTTTCTTCCTTCTTCAGTGTAATCATTAATTCACCATCATGATCACTGTGTATCTCACAGCTCTTCCTTAAGAAGATCTGAAAGCATTTTAGAAACACTGTCTCCTCTATCTTTACAACTTTCCTGCCAGTCGAGGGGAGGACGGAAGAACTTGATCATGTAAATGTGAAGGAAAATGCAGTTGGCTATCTCAATGGGGTGAGCCTTCCACTATGTTGAATCCCTGGGACAAAAGGACATTTTTTTTTACTTTTTAGGTTGGAAAATGGTCACGCTGAACTCGAGGACACAAGCTGAGGGTTGCTGAAGGGGAGGTGGGTAGGGGGAAGGGATAATTGGGGGATGGGCATTAAGGAGAGCACTTGATGTAATGAGCACTGGGTGTTACATGCAACCGATGAGTCATTAAATTCTACCTCTGAAACTAATAAAGAAATGGTCAAAATGAAAATATGAAAGCAGCTAATGAACAAATTTATAAATAAATTAGTAAATAAAAATGAATAAAACCAAGAAGATATATGATGTGCATATTGCAAATGTGATGTGCATATCATATTATCTGAGGAGTTGAGAGCTATAGGGCTTGAAGCATTTCCTGCAAATATTTTATTCTGTGCCACAAGGAAAATTGCTTTAAATGAAGAGCTAGCCTTCTGTGCCCAGGATATAAAGATATTTCTATGGCACTACTGAGAATCCATCAGCAAATCTTTAAAACATATATCAGTCATATTTACTTCACTTTTCCTCTTGAGAACAAAAATTAAGGAAGACCTCGGAGAGTATTTCTGTTTAGTTGTTGCTCTGATATTAGGAGCAGAAAAGGAGGAAAAGATGGCAGAGTGACAGAATAAATAAATGTCATCAGGGCTTAAAACGCTATTTTTTCCAGAAGAGATTCTCTCTCTTTCTCTCTCTCTCTAACAAATCTAATGGTTTTGGAAAAGTCTTTGCAAGGTCGACCCATGATAGTGAGGGAATTCAGTAAGTACTAAAGAATAAAAGTAAATGAATATTTGAATTCGAAGCACGCACATGGCGTTAAGTAATTATAGGCAGTTGATCAGGTGTTTTAAAAATAAACACACCTTTGTAGATACAAGAACACTGGATCATTTCAGTCACCATTTCTAACAGCTTTACCCAGTGGGGCTGTTCTTGAAATGAAAGCACTATGGTGAGATACAAAAACAGACGGAAATGAGAAAACAAGACATCTGGGTCTGACTGTCGAGTCTCTTTGATGGTTATGTGACTTGAGGTGTATTGACCCTTTCTGGGCCTTAGTTTCATTAGCCATCAAAGAGGGATAATGCCACAACATGGTGTTTGTGAACAGAAATGAAAGTGGCCGTGAAAGACAGTTCCTACTAAACTAATCCAAAGTGAGCTTCCAGGCTCTTCCGGCTAACAACTCCAGGACAGTTTCTGCCTTATCATTGGCAACATTTGATGGCACCATGTTTGCTCCTCCCAGCTGTTGACATAGGTTTACTATTCCAAAGCTGTATCCATCATGAAAGCCACAGTAGGTCCATCCTGTAAATTGTGCAGATGACCATGGTCCTTTTCTGAGAAAACCAGGCAATCCTACCAAGAGGCCTTCATTGAAAGGACCAAGGAAGGGAGTCTAAGCCAGGGACAGCCCAGTACAACAGTACCACATCACGTGGTGGCTGAGTGGACCAATCACGGTCCTCCTTGCTTGTAGATGCTGGAGATAAGAGGCAGAGACCATGTAGGGCATCTTGAGGGGTCCAGAGAGAAGCCAGACTCTCAGGTGGCTCTGCAGTCCTAGCCCATCCTGCCAAGCCATGGGACCTAGCAACGTTCTATCAGCCTAGGCAAAGAGACGCCTCCAAAAATTTAGTGGCAGCACTTTTTCTAATTTGTGCCAAGACTCTTTCTATGCCAACTATGGCCTAGGAGAGATTACAGAATGGCTTAGAACTAGAACGGAAGAGTTAAGATTTTTCTCCATAAACCCCCTTACCTAAGACTTCTCTGACTATTTTCTGTACTTCTTAGGGGCTATTAAGCAAAGTACGGCTGGTGTATGGATGCCACATTACTCATACGTTCAAGAAATGTGTATTAAACTTCTGATCTGGATACATAAGTAAAGAAAACAAAGATTCCCTGTTCTCCCAGACCTTGCATTCTACCTAAGGAGACAGTCAATAAATAACTAGGTTGAAAAAAACAACACCACCACACATACTTTTAAAACTGGAAAGAAGGCTAAATCCTTCCACCCAGGGGTGGGAAATTTTCTTAATGTTGGTTTTACCATAAATGCTGTGTGTGGAGGTGGGGGACTTTTCATATGAAAACTAAAGGAAGTATGATAGAGTATTATACAAATATCTAATGAGTGTTCAGGATAAAACATGAGCCTTCAAAGACTTGGGGAGGAGAAGGGACTGCAATGGTCTGCAGGAGGCTGAGTTCCAGACCCCTGAGGGAGCACATTTCCTCTCTGTTGTAATTAATGGTAATTTAATGAGGATTTTGGAAAACACTGACTTATGATTACTCTGGTACATCTTTGCTCCATTCAACCAAATGAACCTAAGACAAAATCCATACTCCAATCTTTGCTTCAAACCACCTATTTTGTCCTATCATGTTCTCGACACTTTGCATTTTTTTTAAATGAGTGCTCCTGAATTATTCCTTCTAAGTGACAAAATTCAGTACTTGCTAAGGGTAACCAAGGTGTCGTGGGGTCACCCTGCCACTTGAAATCTTTATAAATGATTTTCAACTACTGTCTCACATCCTGTGGGAAATCCAAAGTTCTCACAGAGAATATTTAGAAATTATAGAAATTCCATTAGTTCTTAGTCATCTCTGATTCCAATATCCAGCTTCCTCCCATTTCTCTCTCTGTATTTTGCGTCTGGGACTATGGCTTTTTCTTTTTCTTGGGGACTTCTCTTTACTGCACTCCCATCCTCTCAATACGAATACACACCCCATCCTACTCATACGAGATGGCCCCCGGAGATAGAAACTTGCTGGGGAAGAAGGAATAATGCTACAGAAATGTTCAGCAGATAATTTAAAATTGGGTATTTCTCTATTCTATTCTTTAACCAATTCTTTAATAATTGTTGTCAACTTGAGGGGCTCCTATGTGCCTCAGTCAGTTAGGTGTCTGACTCTTGACTTCAGCTCAGATCACGGTCTCAGGGTTGTTAGATTGAACCCTGTGTCAGATTCCATGATCAACAGGGAGTCTGCTTCTCTCTCTTTGTCTCTCTCTGTCTCTCTCTCTCACACATGAATAAATAAATCTTTAAAAAAATAAAATAATTGTTGTCACATTGGGATCCAAATTTTCACAAATTGACCCAGTAACCCCTTGTTTCCCTTCCTACCCCACTATAGCACATCAGCTCTCCATGTCCCTTCTCCCCACCAATTCATTTCTTTGAAAAGAAGTTTAGGTGTGGGGGTGTCTGGGTGACTCAGTCAGTTAAGCGTCTGCCTTCAGCTCAAGTCATGATCCTGGGATCCTGGGATCAAGCCCCACATCAGGCTCAGCAGGGAGCCTGCTTCTCCCTCTCTCTCTGTTCTTTCCCCTGCTAATCCTCTCTCTCTCTTGCTCTTGCTCTCTCATTCTCAAAAAACTAAATAAATAAATAAAATCTTAAAAGAAAATAAAGAAGTTTAGCTGTGTTTCTATTGCCTCCCTCCAATCTGTTACTAAAAGCCTAACTTTCCACTTCCAATCAGTGTATCAAGGCATTTCCCCAAATAAATATAATCTTTTCCTTGGGGGAAAGAAATTCCCAGTCAGTAAAATATGCTAGTACCTTCCTTATGTAAAGAAACTCTGCAAGACTAAGCTATTTCAGCTAAAACTGTGAGCATCTCAGTGTAATCCCTCGCCTTTCTGTGCGGGTAGAGGAGTCTCCACCAGCACCAGCACCATGACGGCATTTTAGTCATGGACGGGCTATATTCTCCTATCATATTTCTTCCACTAACCAAAGAAAATGGAATGGCAATGCATTTTTTAAAAATTTGATTTGGCCTAGCTTAATAACAAGAGTGATTTCAAAACTGGGCGTTTTGTGCTAAGAGGCATTCTCAGTGGGCAAATGACTCAGGTGTGGCCACAACCTTTTAGCCAGTCCCTGGGCTCAGGAAGCACAAGGACACAGTGCGAAATTGAAAGTAAAGAGTAACTGTGTCTGTTCTGCAAAATATGGAAAAAAATTGGCATCATTTCTGAGCAAAGCTTTAGTATGAAACAACTAGAAAAATGTCATTTCCATGTATATTTAGATTTCACTATCTGTGAGAATTAAGTTTGTCCTTGATATGAGCGTGAGTGAGTGTGTGCTCACATGCCTGCCAACAGTTACCCACTTGATGCCAGAAGAATTAGGAAATGTATCTGCAACTCACACGGGTGAAATTCTCGAAGAAACTAAACTTAAATGTCCACATCCACCTATACTGTTGTGCGAGACCCAAAGTATCAAAGATCATCAATCCAGTCCTAGCGGAGCCTCCAGGACATTCTTTTAGACTCATTAGCTCTAACTTGAGGAAAAGACTGATGAGGAAGGAAATCCTGGAGTAAGAGCCATCGTTGGTTAGGAAAAGCATTTCCAAAAGATGGGTGAAGCTGAAGGAAGCTCTCTTCCAGAGGAAAACTGAGCACAGGGGGAGAAAGGAATGCTGGGAACTCTGGTGGACCTATGGGCTGGCTTTGTTTTGGTAGGGCCTCAGTTTTCCTCACTATTTTCCCCACCTGTGTTCTCATTCCTTTTGGCTTCCCCCTGCCAGACAGCATGTGAGAGAGCCATGTAACCATCCGTGCATAGGGCAGCGTGGGGGACAAAGAACAAGGCAGTAAAGGGAAGTGGGTTCGGCCCCCCATTCCCCTCTTTGCTGGGCCCAAGAAGAAAGTAGCCCTTCCCCGGGGACACTGCCAGGAGTTCCGAGCCAAAAGGAATGGACAGAACCGAGCAGTGTCCCCAGCAGAGCTGGGAGCTATGAGATAGTGAATGAGCTGCCAGGAGACAACTCAGGAGAGATGAGAATCCAGCTACTCTATTCTCCAGCACATACAAGGGGAGGTGACCACAGAAGGGAGTGGGTGGTCGATGCTTGACTTACTCCAGCAGAAGACTACGACAGCCTTTCGCACTTCCAGGTACGACAGCCAAGCAACTTGAGGGTAAGGATGTTTTATCCTAGTGAATTATTCTTTCTCTAACTTTGTCTGTAGACACATCCAGTTCAGGAAAGGGAAGTGTGAGCTCTTCAAGAGATGCAGTTTTGGAGTTGAACTCTCAAAGATATTTTGGAAGCAAGCGCCAGCTACAACTTTTAATAATATTAATTTCTCACAGTAGTCAAGTGCTTTCGGATTTAAAAAGGGCTAACATTGGAGTACCTGGCTGGCTCAGTCAGTAAAGCATGCAACTCTTGATCTTGGGGTCATGAGTGCAGGCCCCAGGTTGGGTGGAGATCACTAAAAAAAATTAAATTAAATTAAAATTAAAATTAAAAAAATTAAAAATAAATAAAAAGGGCTAACATTTACCAAAAAAATGTATTGATTGGGAAAGGTATGGCTCTAGTAAAAGTAAAAATGATTACTTTCTTCACAGGGACGTGCTTAGGGGAGGCTCCCACTGGCTTGTATCACCGGCTGCCCTTTTCTCAGCACCCCACACAAGTGGGCATCCAGCATTTTAACTCATATCAAGCTTTTTGACTCTTTAGACAGAACCTGATTAACAATTGAGTTTTAGGCAGTGCGTTCATGCCTTCAGTAATCAAAGCTTATTTCTGACTTCTCTGCAAAGGAAAAAGCTACAGTGCTTTTGTTGAAAGTGACATCAAGGAACTGTAATTATTTCTAGCACACATGGGTGCATGAGGAAGCACTTTGTAACATATGTACAGTGGAGTAGTAATTCATCGAGTAGTCCAAGACTTCGCTAGCATATTGTAATGGTTCATTTTATGTGTCAATTTGGCTAAGCTACAGTACCCAGATATTTGATCAAACAGGATTCTAGATGTTTCTGTGAAGGTATTTTTTGGGGATGAGATTAACACTTAAATCAGTAGACTTTGAAGAAAGCAGATTACCCTCCATAATATGGGTGAGCTTCATCCACTCGGGTGAGGGCCTTAACTGAAAAAAGACTGATATATCTATATCCTATCAATATAAATATAGATATCTTCCATAGGTTCTGTTTCTCTAGAGACCCCTAACACAACTATTAAGAATATGCTGCACCATGCTTATTTCATTGATAAAATTCTATTCTCACTTTTTATTTAATGGAGAAAAAGTCATTTTATAAATCAAATATTGTACCAGTTTATAACTGCAATGGTTTTTCCAAACACCTACTTACTGTTTCTTGTATATGGATACTCTTGAAAGAAGATGGAAACTCACCCCCCCCACACACCCTCCCATGAGCCACATAATCAGTAGATAATCCCTTGATCAAAACCAAATGTCAGGGGCACCTGGGTGGTTCACTGGATGGGTGGCATCTGCCTTCGGCTCAGATCATGATCCCGGGGTCCTGGGATCCAGCCCTGTATCCAGCTCCCTGCTCAGAGGGGAGCCTGCTTCTTCGTGTCCCTCTGCCTGCTCCTCCCCCTGCTTGTGCTCTCTCTCTCTCTCTGTCAAATAAATAAATAAAATCTTTTTTAAAAATGTCATATTGGTGCTCAAGAAATATCACATAATTAGATGGAAAATCAACACGAGCAATCCACCTGCAGAATGAGGAAGGGGATCTGTCAGAATAAGGAGACAAAGCTGGTGACACAGCGACCACAGTCTACATGGCGGGCAGGGGAGAGACACCGGAGTCAGAGTGGATTCCACAGCGTTCCTGCCAGTACAATGACAAGGAAGTGTCAAGGACCTTAGCCTACCACAGTTACTTTACCGCCGGTACATCACAGAAACCCCAAAAGCACTGCCTTCAAACCATAAGAATAAAAGACAAACCTCTTACCTTGGGAACTCTTCACCCACATGAAAATCCCTAATGGCTTAGCTCAAAAGCCGGAAGCACCTGAGAGGAGTGAAACCTATCTATTAATCACTGATCTTCCTACCAACTTTGTCAAACTGAAATTTTTCACTGGTATGTAAGAAATTCAGAAGAAACACTAGATTTGCTTTTGTTAAGTTTCCTTATAAAAGAAAACTACAATTTACAATACGAATTAAATTAGGAGTTCTTTTTCTCAAAAGCATTGATTTCTAGATTTGGGGGGCTAACGTAGTCCTATAAACATCATTTAAACTATTCACCAAAATGTGCAAAATGACTGAGTTAAAGTAGAATTTAACAAATAGGTATTTCAAGAAGTAAAACGTCTAACTAAGCAGCCCCAACCATGAATATTTATTTATAAATTACCTTCTTGCAATACTTACTGGTATGTCATGAGTATTACAAAACAAAGACAAAGGTAGAGTATTTTAAAGGATAAAATTAAAAAGGAACTTAGAAAGATGGAGTACTTTCATTCTTTATTCCAATAGATGGTCTTGTGCCGACCCCACTAGAGGGCACCTGCCATGGAGAGTACCTCTTCAATTTCTGTCTATCTGAGCCCCTATCTAATACTAATCCACTGAAAACATAAAAGTGATAACCTTATTTTAGCTTGCTAAGTACAAATCCACCCACTGTGGCCTAAGATATCTTTACAAAAAATTGTCATAGAAATCCCTTTATAAGAGCGATATAATAAAAAATCTCTGACTTTTCTCCCTTACATGTTTCCAGGTAAAGAGCTATCAAGCTCTCGAGAGGCCACTTCAGTACTTCCTTGAAGCATAGTTCCTTATCTCTTTGTTCAGAACACTTATCTCTGGTGCTTTTTTTTTTTTTAATAGCACACTGTGTTCTACTTTTGTGGATTTATTTTGTTTTCCTTCTGTCTCCCTCAGTACAAATTTAAACTTCCAAGGGCAGGCACAATGTCTTCTGTGCCTCTCATTCCCCCATACACAGCCATGATCCTTAGAGTCATGTTTACTTGGGTCTTCAGGGAAGGAGAATAATTCATGATCTCACTGCGGTCAGAAAAAACAAAGTAACTTTAATGGTGTCAAACAAATTGTCGTAGCCTTTATTCAGAATGCATTCTCTCCAAAGGCCGGCTCGCTGCAAATACATGCCATGGACCAGATGAACAATAAAATCAACAAGGGTTCATGACACAATGTTTCACAAAAATCTGCCTGCCACAGCCCTCGGGGGGGGCGGTGGGAGGGAAAAGGGTGCAAGCCTGAAATCCAAGCATCCCAGAAGGTTTCCAGGGAGAGCAGTGTACCCTCAGCACCTGTCCCTTCCCACATGGGATGCACTTGGCCCCCTTCCTTATGTGAAGACCATGAAGGTCTGAAGACCTTCTTGATCCCCAGATAGACATTCAGTTTATTCAGAACAAAAAACCAGGATTAAATAGACTATTATGAAATCCTGGTTGGCCATTTCCCCAATAGAGTAATAGGCTATTCACAGTAAAAGATGAAGCTTCTGGAACAAAAGTATGACACCACAAATGACCATGAAATTCATTTCAACAGAAACACTGTATCTCAGCGCTGTTCAACCCCTTCATTTATTTCAAATCTTTTTGTTTTATCGATGAGGAAGCTGAGAATGAACCAGCTTTTCTGAGATTCACAGAAAGCTAACGGAAGAGTCAAGATTAGATTCGGTGCAGAAAACCACAGAACCAACACCAACAACTAATTCGTTTCACCTATGGACCTTGGGTTTTTAAAGCATATCGCTGTTAAGTTACTAGGGGAAAAAAATGTCAGAAGCAATATGTTGGTTTTTCAAGTCATTTTAATACTTAGACTCATATTTAAATTTAGTTTTTAATTGTAAAAGTATTACACTTGTGGTGGCATGTTACACCACAACAGAAATGCACTTAAAAAAAAATTCTAACCCAGGGTAGACACTGTAAACAGCTACACACATATCAAGCATTTTTCTATGTTAGCCTAATACACACACATACACACATTTGTATAATACATATACGTATTTCTTGTTTCAAAGTGGTACATACTAAGCATATTGCCCAGTAGTTTGCTTTTTTCACCTAACAATAAATTGTAGGCATCTTCTCATAGCTTAATGCATAGATCTGCTTCATTCTTTCTAAAAACAATATCATATTTCATGGTACGTAGGAACTTTTATTTATTCCCCCATGGAGAGAAAAGTAGGGCATTTCCAATTAGTTACTCTTAGAGAAAATGCTGCCTTTAACTGTGTAAACGCCATTCCTTGTATTATCATGGTATTTCTTCAGGCCAAATATCTAAAAGTAGGATTACTGGGTCTTGTACTTGAGAAATATTTTAAGAGGACTTAAAGCAGGGTGGGTTTTTTATTCAGGTGAAGATTTTCCCCATGCATTCAAGTAACACTTTGAAGAATCCACTACTGCTAGTTCTGATTACACTCCTGCTGGACTAATCTCTTGTCTTCTTTTTTTTTTTTTTTTTTAAAGATTTTATTTATTTATTTGAAAGAGACAGCCAGCGAGAGAGGGAACACAGGGGGAGTGGGAGAGGAAGAAGCAGGCTCCTAGCAGAGGAGCCTGATGTGGGGCTCGATCCCATAATGCCGGGATCACGGCCTGAGCCGAAGGCAGACGCTTAACCGCTGTGCCACCCAGGCGCCCCTAATCTCTTGTCTTCTGAGGCCACTTTTAAGATCACTTGATTATAAGGTTGCTTCTTTTTTTCCATTGATTTTGAAAAACACTATAGTGCAAGAAAAAATGAAAACATGTCAATGCATATTTATTGCCCAAATACATATTTACTGTGTAAGTCTTTGGAGATACTTCCATTTTAAACTGACCCAGTTACAACCTTTGAAATTAAAATATTACATTTGATATACAACAGTGTTGTATCACAGGCCATAAGATGAAAGGGTTGGAAAGCATCAAAATTATCATATTTAGTGATTTCAACTGACCTTGTCCTTCTTCACTGTCTACTCCTCTCTTGACATTTCCCAGGCATCCCAACCACTAAATTTTAAATCTTTCACATGTGTCACGGGTAGGATGTGCCCAGACAGCAGCAGTGACACACATAACCCCGCTTCTATGCAAATACACTGCAGAAGAGACTTTATTGTATTCAATTAATGCTTCGCAGAATTTAAAATTGGAGGAAAACTTGAGCATGAGGAGAGAGAAAAAATTAACAGCCAGAGCTCACCCTGTCTCATATCTTTTGTTTTTCTCAAGCAACCCTACCAGAAGAGAGCCATCCATGTCTCCTGAATGGAAACCTAGATTGTTCGAGAAGCGGCCACAACTAGTCAGTGATGGATAGGGAATGCAATCCCTGGTCTTCCGACTTAAAAAGCTATGCTCATTCTGTTCCATTCTGGTTTCATCACCCCACACAACTGAGAGAAGAGCCCAGCGCATATAAGTGGCTTTCTGAAGGCCACATAGCTAGCTATACTTCTGACCTCTGATTCAACATTCTTCCCACAGCCCTGCTGGGTTCAGTGAGCTTTTGCAACTGGCATTAAATCTGACTAACTCTGAATATTAAAAATGGATCTCTATCTCCTCACGCTGCTGGAGAGTGACTGTGTTTCTGTTCATCTTCAGGGGCTGGGCTTCTCATGTGGGTGTGACAAATTCAGTCTACTTCCTTCCTTCCCTCCACTGGCTGAGTACAGACCAGAATGTCATTTTGCATGCCTCTTAATATTTTTCCTGCAAAACTGAGAATCTGGCACTATCTAATACCAATCTTAAGTCCACACAGGGCTAAAGAGTAAGGACACAGCAAAGAGTCGTGAAATGTCTGCCATTGTCCAGATACACCAAGGAGCTGGAATCGTATTTTGACAATTGAGACGGAAGTATGGCTCTCGTTTCCAGTGATGAGGAAAGGGATCCCCGCAGTGGCCTCTTGGACAGGGATCATGAACCCCACTGTCGAAAATAGTCTCAAACTCTTTGGCAATGAAGGCAGTGACCAATAGTTTCTGGAACTTTCTAAAGGGGCTGTCTCACCAAAAATTCACGTCTCACAAAGATTTTATAAATAACCACTGAGTGAGCAGCATCTTCCTCGAGGTTCCCCTCAATTTGATTTTATGTCCAGTTAGCTACTAGATTTGAATTGCAGCACTTTCTATGCTAGATATTCATCCTGCATAGTTTCTTTCTTCACTTGGAATTCATGGACTGAGAGAGGGCTCTATTTTATTTACAGTTCATCAAAATGCATAAAACTAAGTGGATTTAAGTAGAATTGACTATACACACTTAGAGGAACTAAATAACTGGTTCTCTCCCTCCAGTTAAAGGCACCACTTTGAAAATACTTTCTCAGTACCCTGCAGATGAAAACTGAGGTACTCATCTTTTGTCTCTATATCCAAGGAGGTCAAATAAAAATAAATACATTTTTCGTTGTCTTTTGAAATATTTTCTAGAACTCTTCCATGTGACAAAATCTGTTCTGAGTTTTCTACTTCAACAAAAAGAGCTATTTATCTGATTTTTTAAAAAGGAAAGCAACAACCAATGTGGGAATAAATAAGTCAGGCCATGTACCTGGTAACTCTTTTTACTGGAGCTTTTGGAAAGAATTATTCAGAGAGCTTTTAGCTTTCGGGACTCTGTTCTCATTGTCTTTCTTCCCACATGGAACAAGCTGAAAGATACTCACGGAAGATTGACTAGGGCCAATTTTCTATGAGTAAAAACAACAACATCAATATTTCAGGGTCTGCAAAAACATGGCATTCTCTTGCCTTGAAAAGATTGTTAGAAATCATTGCACTTTAATGAATTCAAAATAACACGAGAGATTTGGGGGCTGCTTAGCTTCCGAATGTGCAGAGATAAATCAGATTTTTCATGACTTATATCAGAGTAAAATAGATCTGATACCGCCCCCTCTGGAGACCTAGAGCAGGTGAGGCACAAGGTAACTGGTGATCTTTTCATCACGGTCCTGGTGGACTCCTGGTTTCCAAACAGTTTCAGCTGTCATAGTTGCTTAGAGTTTACTGAGCTGTTTTTAGTTACTCATTCAAATATTCATAAGAAGTGAGGACTGCAGTTTGCTGTCTGGTAACAACTTCATTTTCGGCTCACACTAAGCTTGTCTTTGTGGATTGCTTCTTTCGACTCACATTGGGCTTTGTGCAGTCACGTGGCCTTTCAAGGATAATGGAATTTCCTTGGGAGTAGGCAAAAGGAGGGTGTTCCATCTTTTATCTTTGCCTGGCTGGATGATGAAAATAATTGCAGAAGACAGTTCTGGATTATCAAAGAGACCAGTGAAATCATCAAACCTATATCAAGCACTGCTTTGTGCTCCCGAGAAGGCAGATCCTTTAATTATTTACCTTTTGAGACTCTGAACACCTCAGGAAATCCTAAAATGGCAACATATTAGTGCAAATATTTACTCAACAATATTGTTCTTGAATACAGTAATGAAAATTTGTGTCATTTCATGATACACTCTTGGAAGAAACCGAAGGATTGTACCATTTCTTAGTACAGGAGAAAATACCTTCATTATGTATGATCTCTCCATTATTTAATGAAAACTCTGGTTAAATAAACCTTTCAGGTAGGCAAATTCTACTGCTTAGTTTAGAAGCTAATATCTAATACCTGAATTAACTACAGCAATGCATGAATTAGTGCAAATAAGCTACAGTGTAATATCCGAAAGTGCAATTATTTCATTAAGCTATGACATCAGCTGTACGCTGTCATTTTATCATCTATATCCTCTATGTTACTGCAAAAAAAAAAAAAAGACTTGTCAGTTAAGATACATTTCTAAAATAACTTTATGCTTTGACATTAAAACTCTGAATTATGCTGGCTTTCATATACACCGTATTTAGAGAAACGGATGAATTTTTTTTTACCAATTTATTCTTCACATTAAATAATGCTCATTTTAAAAGAAGAAATCTATGCCCCTTTTTTTTCATTTAATTTGTTGGCCTTTTTTTTTTTTAAGACTACCTTACATTCATACAGTTCTTCTCAACATGAATACATACTATGGTACTCTTGAGACCATGTTCTTGAGGCCAAAGAACGTCAAGCTCGTAGATTCTGTATTACCTCATTTAGACTGGGCGGCGGGGGGAGTAACCACGTCTGACGCAAAGCAAAAGGAATTCTAATCTCTCAAGACACTGCCAGATAAAAACCTGGAAAAGATCATTAATCTCATTTGTTTTCATTATACCAACACTTGTTATCACAGCTTTACTTAAGGAAGTACCAACATTTATACCAGCAATTTTATGTCAGCAAAATTATTTCTAAAAGTTGAAGCTCCTGGTACTATAAACTCTGTTATTGCCAAGGTCTTTGTATGTTGTGATGGAAAGGGGTACATGTTATGCCTGCTTGACAGAATAAACCATTGCTTGAATAATGCTTGGTGGGAACTGTAATATAACATTCATTCCTAAATGACCTACTAACATTTTCATGTATCTGATATAATGTTTTATCCCTTAAAGGTAGATTTTTGTCCCTGACAAGTTTCTTCCATCTTTGTAAGGAGAAAGTGTGAGAAAATAGAAATATTCACCCATTTCTGTTAAGCTTTTTAACAGCTCCATGAATGGAGATCTCAAGCACAAGCGAATTGTTTAGAAGTCCTTGCTAGGTGGTATGCTGTACTTGAAACAGAGACAATGAAAATTAAGGATCTATTAAGACATCCAGCTCTAGTGATGTCGGGGAACCTGATACCCACGTCCTATAGCCCATGTGGTAAAATGCTGGTCTTCATGGAACATAGATAAGAGATTTGAACCAGTATTTCCAATTTCAGTATTCAATATTGGACTTCTTCAATTATTCAACAAGACAATATTTTAAGAAGTGTCTTCCTCACTAAATGCAAAAATTCATGTCAAGCCACAGAAGAAAATGAGTTGTTAGATTTAGTGGGGTTTTACTTTTTTAAAAAATATATGTATTTTGGCTGCACCATTTATACTATTAAAGTTAACCCTTTGAGGAGTGAGATAGCTCAAGGACGAACCCAGTAAGCCCATCAGTATCAGGGTAGTGAAATAACCTCCAAAGGGGAGGTCTCCGTGCCAAGTTGTTCATTGAATGCCAGACGATGGCACTCTTCATAATTACAACTATTTACTGAGGCCTTTGCCTGTGTCAAGCACTTTACAACTACCATCTTATTTAATATTCACATTAACCTGGTGAGGCAAGATTATCTCCATTTTATAAATGAGGAGACTGAGGTTCAGAGATGTTATGTTGAGTGGCCAAGGTCACACCTTAGCAAGTGGCAGAGTAAAATTTAAACCCAGTTTACCTTCATCCAATCCCCATTCTCCTTCACTATGCAATCATGCTCATGATTGGAGGTAACTGAATTAATAATTCATGGACATGATCCTGTCCCCTGGGGTGAGCAAACTATTTCAGCAATGTGACACTTGTCAAAGAGAACTTCCATATAAATGTCATCCAAGTGTAAGTAAATTTTAAGGGAAAACCCAAGGAGACAAGCTGGGTTTGACTCTAGCTGCTATAGCCAATGGGGACTTCAAAGAGTCTGAAGATGGAAGCAAACACAGAAGAAAAGTTGTCTGAGCAAAAAGCAATGAAACAAGATAATCTCATAAAACACCCTATCACTTAGTAACAGAAGGCAGTTTGCAAGCGTTCATTTTAACGGGGAGGTTAGTAGACCCTGTATGTGTTAGAAGAAACTATTCAATAATGGGTAGGGCCAAGAGCATTAGCACAAAATAAATACAGTTGATAGTCTTGACAAGTTCAAGACCCTTGCTTTGCACACAAGAAAATGAAAACTCTCAGCTATCTGTACATGACCAGTGATAGAGAATAACAGCCAGTCCATCAGAGATTGATAGGGATCCAGGCAGAGTCACTACAGTGGAGCAAAAGGTGCTGCAAAGTCAGATGCGGAGTGAAGGGGATTCACGGCAGGAACGGATGTGAAATACGGCCATTGCCATTCTTGGCTAAGAACTCAACCAATCCTGTCTCATGAGAAGGAACCAGGAGCAAGTGCCAAAACTACATCATAATTGATCCATAACAGCATTTGAAATCCATGCATATGTGTGTATTTGAGTACAAGTCATTTTCAAAACTTTACATGGCTTACTTTATTCTGTTTAAGTTCTAGTCTTCATAAAAATCACAAGTTAAATATCACTTTAAGTAAAAGTTAAACAAAGATACACCCAAATGACAGCTGAAGTCATCATCCTGACACCCAATGGGGTAGACTGCATATAACAAAGCTAATCCTTTGTTTCAACTGAGTTTCAACAATTCTAATCTTTAAAGTAATACTACAAATAAATGTTAACACACCTCTTTATGTAGAGAAGGAAGATAAATTAAAAGACTCTCTCAAGATCTTCCAGTTACTGTTTTCAGTGCCAAGATTTGGATCCAAGATTGTCAGGCTTCAAATTCTCTGTCATTGCCCTGTTACAAGTTGCATTCACCCCAAAGTTAAGAATCAGCTCCCAGGGAATTGGGTGCTGAGCATTGTCCATTATTGGATGCTTAAACCTCCTGTTACTTAAGAAACAAACCTGAAATCTTACCACGAAATATTTCAATGTCCCATGGTTTCTGTAAGACCTGGAATCAACAAAAAAATAAGATGAGTGAAGATACCATGCTCAGTAAACTTTAGAATAAGGGCATGTTTAATGATACATAATGGTAAAATGAGTGATTAGATCAGTAATTCTTTTTTGTAGAATAATCAATCAAATATGATGTCTGGCTTCTAATAAAATGTCCATCATTTCTCATCAATTCTGAAATGAACATTTTTCATATTTTACATCTTTAACAGAGTGCATCTTACAATTGCTGTCAGCTGGGTGGAAGGCAAAGCAGTGATAATCACCTGTGGAGGTCTGAAGTCAGCTGTTACTCCTAGTGACCCACCGAACAATCATAATTCCTTAATGTTTCCCTCGACAAACCATATAAGGTCCATTTGAAGAAGCAACATAAGTTCTGGTTATTATCTGAAAATATTCTGTAGATATCCTGCAGTACAATTAAGAAGGCACAGACATCAAAACTTGCAAACAAGGAGCAACTACTTCAAACTCTTTCAAGTAACGCCGCATCATTGACATGCCGGATGGCACAGCAGATAGCGGTGAGTGAAAAAAAATCACAGACCCCAAATCAAACAAGGGCACAAGAGCTTTTCATCTGACAACCATCACATTTTTTAAAAATTAATCCCTACACCCAATATGGGGCTTGAACTTGCAACCCCCAGATGAAGAGTCAGTTGCTCTACCAACCGGGCCAGCCAGGCACCCCTGCACTGCAGAGACTAAGAGCAGAAATTGAAGTTTTAACAGATTCCTGGTTAGGAACTGCATTAAAGTCCATACTTTTCATCCAGTCCAGAAAGAATCGTGCGAATGTTCTGATCATTACAACCCAGCTCAGTTGGTTCCAGCTCTGACCAAGTTCCTCTTATATGGGTTATGAGAAGTATTTCCTATTGAAAACATCTATAATGCCACCACAAGTGGTAAGGAGAGCTGCTTTGAGAGAATTGTGTCTAGGTCGGGCGAGCAAGTCACATATGTAGCAATAGGCGAAGGACAAGATGAAGAAACTGTGGGCAAACAATACAACACGCCTCTGGAGAACCGTGGAGACCTAGTGTCCCTCCAGGAGGCTTTGGAGCTTGATTTTCCCTAAGAACTGGAATGAAGACCCTTACCCATGAGCTCCTTTGAACCCTTGAAGGGAGCTAGAGACCAGAACCACCTGGGAACTCTCTCTCATTCTCTCTCTTTCTCCATAGAATTCTGGCAAGAACACAGTCAGAACCAACAGCTGCAAGGGACAAAGCTTCTTTTTGCCAAGAGTGAGCTGCAGCCCCATGTGCATCCTCGTACAGAGGCAGGAGACAGTCGGGTTGAGAGAACAGATTCACCGCAGCTACAATGCTTTTGATTCTTCTGGTTTTTCTTTTGTTTTATTTTGTTTCAAAAAATGAAGAGAAGAAAAAAAATATCACAGCCACCAGCAGCTCTGAGCCAACGGTGTCAGGATGTGAACAAGTTTTGGGGTGTCTTAACCACCTCTACTTTATTTTCCTCTTGACGTGTACAGAAGACTGAAGTATTTAAAAAAAACACACATTTCTAGTTAAGTCTCAAAGAAACCTTGCACATGCATAAAATAAATTCATAACTAATAAGCATATCTTAGTTGTGTGTATGTGTGTGTCTGTGATTTAAAATAATGATACAGTTTTCAACTCACAGTGTCTCAGGTTTTATAAAACTATGAATTTTCCAATGTTTAAAAAATGGATTTAAGTTGTATTTTCACTTCTTTGTGTGTAGCTATATTTTCTCCGAGTGTAGTTTGCCTAAACCCTAAAAGAGAATTCCTCAATAAAAAATAGTTTCGGGATGCCTGGGTGGTTCAGCTGGTTAAGCATCTGCCTTCGGCTCAGGTCATGATCTCAGGGTCCTGGGATCGAGCCCCATGTTGGGCTCCCTGCTCAGCGGGGAGCCTGCTTTTCCCTCTCCCTCTGCCTTTCCCCATTTGTGCTCAATCTCTCTCTCTCTCTCTCCCTTTCTGTTAAATTAATTAATTAATTAATTAATTAAATCTTTTTAAAAAATAAATACAGTTTTATAAGAATCCTATAAGGGAGCCATTAGCCTCATTTTGGGATTTTTATTTTTATTTTTTTAGAGAGAGACTGCAAGCAGGGAATGGGGGAGGGCAGAGAGAGAGAGAGAGTCTCAAGATTCTCCCAAGAGAGTCTCCGAGCTGGGGGAGGGGCTCAATCTCATGACCTGAGCTGAAGTCAAGATGACTGAGTCATCCAGGCACCCCTGGAAGATTTTTAATCTTATGTTTAAAAGAAAATATTTCAGGTAGGCCTGAACAGGGCTTTCAAAACCCATGATTTCAGCATATCTCACATTATATACTATTTACAGAATACCATCATATACTAAATGCTAATAGAGTGTCAAGACAACCTTTGCTGTCCAAAAATCTTACCTTCCAAGCTCTGTCCACAGGATGGTGTATCCACCTGCTGTTGTAGATTTGCCTGATTACATAACCAATAAGAAGGTGAAGAATTGGAACAGCTATGTAGTATACGTGATCTATACAGGGTTTCTTTTTTTTTTTTTTAAGGTTTTATTTATTTATTTGACAGAGATAGAGACAGCCAGCGAGAGAGAGAACACAAGCAGGGGGAGTGGGAGAGGAAGAAGCAGGCTTATAGCGGAGGAGCCTGATGTGGGGCTCGATCCCATAACGCCGGGATCACGCCCTGAGCCGAAGGCAGACGCTTAACCGCTGTGCCACCCAGGAGCCCCTATATACAGGGTTTCTGCACAAATGTTGTAGACAAAGTGCTTTTAGGAGATTGGAAACCATAGCTTTCCATTCCAGAATTTGAAATGAGCAAATTTGGGAGTGGGGAAATTTTCCTTGTCTGTAGGACAAAGGAAAATTCAGTGTCTCAATTTAGGTTGTGATGGGGACAAAACTAATGTGTGGGTGTTCCCAACGTTGCCTTATGCTTCTTCTACCCCCCACACAAACACATTTTATCTTTGCCACTCAGTTTTGTCTCTCCATTCCCCGCCCCACATAGGAATTTATGTTTTACTAACCCATTGTAGGCTTTTATGATGCATAGCAGGGCAAATAATTAGAGCAAGACAAAGAATCAGACTGGTCTGAGAAAAGGGAGAAGGGGAGGAGGGGGAAGGCCTCGCCGAGGAGGCTAAGGAGGAAGGTCAAGTGCAGGTTTGAGGAAAAGGCTCTTGAGAGCAGCCATGAAGTAAGAGAGTTGGGAAAACGAGAGAAAAGATATTTTTTTACAGCTGGAGTTTTAAAAATTGAAAACACAAAAAATTCAAACATTACGAAGAGTGTGTAATAAAAAGAAAGTCATACAATTGTCTTGGTTTGAGTCTGATCCTTATTCAATTGTTGTTTCCGTAACATTCCATTTAGCATAAAAAAGAAGGATGACAAGAAAATAAGAGGAAAGGAGGCCAAAGGACACGAGACGATGTCTGTTCCTCTGCGCGGGCAAAGTGTATGTGACAAAGATTACCCTGGGTTACAAATAAAAAGCGACAAACACTTCCCCTTTCTTTTCTTTGGGTCACTACCGAAAATCCATGAAAATGGTCAAGTAGAAACCTTCTTAAAAAGGTAAGTTAAAAAAAAGAAAAAGGTAAATGAACAGCTAAGTCAAGCAATCCTGTTTTGGCTGGTGGCTAGGTGGGGCATGGCTGGGGCAATCGGTGGAAAGGTAGTACTTACTTGTAATTGTGGGGGAAAAGGGGAAAAGAATGATAAACATGACTTTCTAAACCATAACATAATTAAAAATAGGGGAGGAAGGAATAAATCCTGGATTTTATTAAAGAGTCATATTTATTTATTATTTTGAAAAGACACATATCATTTTTGCAGGAACATACAGGACATATTATGTGCAACAGCATCAAAAAATTCTTCTAGCTTGAAATTGTTACAAATCTGGCAGCTTGGCTACAAGCCAAATGGGTGCTGATACCTGGCTCTCATTTAGACCATTTATCATTGACTTTGAGAATCCGATGGACAGGGGCAATCTCAGGTTGCATATCAAACGTAGAATGACCACCCAGTGAAGAGTTAACAGATCTAATTCCGTTCTTCAAAGTAGACATGCCACAATCTAGAAAGAAGGAGAAAAAGATTTAGAACACACGTTTAAAATATAAAAATGAATGGGAAAAAGTGGTGTAGAGATTCATTTTCAACTTTCACCAAAAGTCTTGAGAATCTTAGAAAATGACTTGGAGATGCGCCCAGTTACCAGGGTACATATTTGCTTCAATCCAGCTCTCTTCCCCAGGAGTATTAAGATTACAGGATACGCAGAGCAAAAATCAAACTCAGCTTTTTACCTGTTTTAAGAAGATTAAAATAGAATTTGTTTTGGGGGACAAGTTTGCAGGTGCATGCAATGTGCATGTATGTGTGTATTGTGTTTGTGTGTGTGTGTATATGCATACATGCCTACGTATATTGTATGTACTTCCGTGTTTCCCCATGTAGATAAATTGTGCCTATCCTTTCTGGATCCTAACAATTAAAATGTAATGTGTCAGTTTGCTGGGTACTAACAAATTTAAGGCTTACCCACTCCACACACTCTGGTTTTAGAACTTTCGGAGATCCAACCATCGTTTCAGATTAGCCTTAATTTTACAAAAATGCCATTGCTATTTTCCGTTGGCTCTGGCCTCTGGTGATAAAATGCAAAGAATCAACGCATTGTTTCCTATCACTCCCTTGCAAAATTATATTTCAGTTACAGTAATAGAAAAGCTTCTTTTTATACTGGTATCTACTCCAGTTTTCAAAAGCAAATACATAAAAAACATGTTTCAAGAATGAAAAGATGATATAAGCTAAAATAAATAAGTCCTTCCTAGGACATAAGTAATAATTGCACTGTAAGTTATATAAGCCTCGGTGACAGTGCTCTGGCAAAGACATCCATTTATCAGTCGGAGCAAGTAATTCCATGTTCTGTGGATGGCAGAATGAGACCAGCTTTGACTGATTTATGAAGTGTTTTTTTTTTCGTTCTACTGAATGATTGAGACAAAAGACCTGCAGGAATGGTGGTTCATCTTTTCTGTTCAAGTGCCAATTCTTTTTATTACTTTTGTTTTGTTTCCAGCGCAGACATTGTTGCCTCATTCACCATCTGCTAATGTTAAATAAGAAATGTTTAACTCTGGGCGAGTCACAATGAATTGCCCCGGGAAAGTAATTTAATAGTTACTATCCTTCTTACATGCTGCTTTGAATGTCATGGAAGGGAAAAGTTTCTGGCCTGGGAGCCAGCAGGGAGTATGTCTTGATTCATCTTTGTATATTCTTCTAAGTCTAGCCTGGTCCCTGGGACATAGGAGGTACCAGCCTCTAAACCTGCTGGAGAGGCAGAAACGTGTGATGGGAAGAGCGCAGAGCCGATCTCTTAATCCTGACTGCCACTTACAGGTTGAAGAGACTATGGGCGAACTTCATAACCTCTTCGAGACTCAGTTTATGTATCTTTCAAATGGTAATAACCCATCTCTACCTCACAGGGTTGAAACGGGATTAAAAATTACAGTCAATGTAAATTGCCAGTTACCAGAATCAGGAGGATGGACCAGCCAGCCTATCCTTATATAGATTCAGGCTAGGGAGAAAATGGTCTAGAAAAATGACAGTCTGTCTTTTCCTTGCTCCCCCACCCCCAGCTTTTATATAGGCAAATGGATCCCAAGGATTGTTTTTTTTTTCCCCCAAAGATTTTGTTTATTTACTTTTGAGAAACAGAGAAAGAGGGCACAAGCTGGGGTGAGGGGCAGAGGGAGAAGCAGACTCCCTGCTGAGAAAGGAGCCTGACATTAGGCTCGATTCCAGGACCCCGGGATCATGACCTGAGCAGAAAGCAGATGCTTAACCGACTGAGCCACCCAGGTGCCCCCAAGGGTGCTTTAAAGCAACCTGTATGTACAATGTGCATGAGTGCCAGTGCACGCACACACACACAGACACTACACGTACACATAAAACGCACACATGCACATGCATAAGATCTCAGAAGGCAGCCTGAACCCAGGAAATGAAGGGTGGCTAAAGACAAGATTGCTCTATCAATTTGTCCTGGCAATAAACACAAGCTACAAGCTGATTTCCATATTTTTATCCACAATTTTTTGTTCTCACGTCTCCTCCCCCTGCACCTCCACGTCAACTGGGAGAACCACTTTATCCTCTCTCCCAGCTACTGCCAAGCTCACAGTTGAACTAACTGTCATTGCAGCCACACAAGGATTCCTCAAAACTCCAAGTCCTGATTCCATAACTGCTCAGAGCGCAGGACCAGAGTCCCTGCAGATATTAGTACATCCAGGGCGCAAGCAGCCTCCGATGAGAGCATGGCGTACCTATTTTACTGGAGGCTTTGGACTGCAGAGCAGTATTTTTATACGGAAACAAATACAGACAAATTACGGAGTAGAGTAAAATAGTCTCCTGAATTTTTAAGACAAAATAGTGGATGTTAAAAAAATTCAAGCAAGCTGGGATCGGGCAGAACGTGAGGCTAGGTCCTAAACACTCCATGTCCCAACCATGAGTACATTTCTTCTCTGTCGGACATTCAGAATAATTTGTGGACAATGACTGATGGATTTCCTCAGCTATGGCTTCAGTTGTCTCAGGAGAAAGTGGATGTTCTTAGGAAAAAGCTGTGTCCCTGAAGGTAGAATTCTATTGTGTCAAATAACACAGGAAGGTCTAATGTACCATTTCGCCATCTCGCTTTACTTCCAGTTGCTGATTTGTAACATATTAAGAATGTTAATTTTATTAACATGGGTGGCTCGGTCGGTTAAGCCTCTGCCTTTGGCTCAGGTCATGATCCCAGAGTGCCGGGATCAAGCCCTACATCGGGCACCCTGCTCCGTGGGGAGTCTGCTTCTCCCTATGCCCCTCACCCTGCGCATGCTCTCTCACTTGTGCTCTCTTTTGCAAATAAATAAATAATACGGGCACCCTGCTCCGTGGGGAGTCTGCTTCTCCCTATGCCCCTCACCCTGCACATGCTCTCTCACTTGTGCCCTCTTTTGCAAATAAATAAATAATATCTTTAAAAAAAAGAACGAATGTTAATTTAAAGCAACTAGAAAATCCGTCAGGTGAAAAATATTATGTATAGCCACAATAGAGTTGGTAGAAATTGTGAAATGAAAATCCCCTTTGGTCCAATTTTATGCATTGGTACAATAATATTTTATATATTGCACTGTAAGTTATATAAGCCTCGGTGACAGTGCTCTGGCAAAGACATCCATTTATCAGTCGGAGCAAGTAATTCCATGTTCTGTGGATGGCAGAATGAGACCAGCTTTGACTGAAATATATTGACTGAAAAATATTGTTTATATATAATATTGTTTATATATAAAATATTATAAAATATACTATATAATATAATATATATATAAAATATTATATAAAATATTATTGTATCAATGCACAAAATATATATATATTTAAGATTTATTTGTTTGTTTAAGTGGGGAGGGGCAGAGGAAGACAGAGAAAGAAACTCAAGCAGACTCCCTGCTGAGCACAGAGTGCCCCCCACGGGGCTCAAGCTCACAACCGAGAGATCAGGACCTGAGCTGAAACCAAGAGTCAGGTGCTTAACCAACTCCACCACCCAGACACTCCAACAATATATATTTTTTATAAAATAACATTTAACAAGTATTCATGCAGCAAACATTATTGAGAAGCTACTATGGGCAAATTATTTTGCATCATACAAAGTAGAGCAAAATATGGGTTTTTCTTTTAAGAAATCCACAATCCAAATAAGTGTTGTCCAATAGAAATATACTGTAAGCCACGTGTATAATTTTAAATGTTCTAGTAGACAGACATATTAAGAAAAGAAAAAAACCAGAGGAACCTAATTTTAATAATTTAAAATTAAATTAAATAATTTAAATATTTTACCCAGTACATCCAAAATATCTTTGTTTCAACATTTAATTAAAAATGTTTATTATGCTTAAATATTTATTTAAGACATTCATTTTAAACATAAAGATATTTTGCATTCTTTTTTCATTTGAAGACCTAAAAATTTTCCACTTTTAGTCCCTCTCACTTCGGGCTAGCCACGTTGCCAGTGATCAATAAACACATGTGACTACTGGCTACTCTACTGGGCAGGACAGACCTGAATCACTTATAAATATTTATTAAGTACCTAATTACAAAGTTGCAGGTGTTCTGCTAGTTCCTGAACGTACAGCAGTGGATGAGATACGATCCCTGTCCTCAGAGAGCACGTATTCTACACATTCGAGGGAAGATGGCGAAGAGTAAGTGGTGACTGTTCCTTAAAGAACCAAATGAGAGACTGAAGTGAAGACTAGGAGGTAGGAATGGGAAGACGAGTTGGGTAAGGGAGCAGTAAGGAGTTCTACTGTAGGCAGTTGTTGGAGGAAGAGGACCCTGTAAAGACGGCATTTAAAGCAGAGACCTCGTATCCATTTCCTACTGCTGCTGTAAGAAATAACCACAAACCGGGGCACCTGGGCGGCTCAGTCAGTTATGTGACTGACTCTTGATTTTGGCTCAGGTCATGATCACAGGATGGTGAGATCGAGCCCCACATCAGGCGCTGTGCTCAGTGTGGGGTCTGCTTGAGAGTCTCTCTCCCGCTCCCTCTGCCCCTCCCACTCGTGCTCTCTCTCTCTCTAAAATAAATCTAAAAGAAGGAAAGAAGGAAGGAAGGAAGGAAGGAAGGAAGGAAGGAAGGAAGGAAGGAAGGAAGGAAAACTTAGAGGCTGAAAACAACACAAATTGATTACTTTCCAGTTCTGGAACTCAGAAGTCTGAAATGAGTCTTATATGTGGGGCTAAAATGAGATGGTGGCAGGGCTGCGTTCCTTCTGGAGGCTCTGGGCAAAACCACCCTTTGCCTCTGCCAGCTTCCAGAGGCTGCCTACATTCCTGGGCTTGCGGCCTCTTCATCTTCAAAGCCAGCATATCACCTTCTGCCCTTACATTTCCTACCCTGACTCCAATCCTCCTGCCTCCCTCTTTCACTTATTACTACACTGATTACTTTGGGCCCACCCCGATAATCCAGGTTAACTGTCCCATCTCAATAGCCTTCACTTAATCACATCTGCAAAGTTCCTTTTGCCATGGAAGGTAGCGAAGTGAAAGTTTATGGGGATTAGGATGTGGACATCTTTGGGAGGAGAATGGATCCAAGAAGAACAGAGTGGAAGTGGGAAGACCAGTAGGAATAACACCAACCTGATTCAGACTATGGCAGTAAGTATGGACATAAGTAGCTCAGGCAGTTCTGCTGGTCCTGAGGTTATATCTTTATCAAAACTTATTGAAATGTGCACTTAAAATCATGTGTTTTATTGCAGGTGAGTTATTCAATATTATCACATTATGAAGTTAATTTTTCCTTTTTACAAGAAGGAGAGATGACTTACGGCTTTGTGGGTTTGAAGACCTACTTGCCTTGAGAGCCTGATTTCCCATGGCGGATTACACAAAACATGGTGGTGGTGTTCATCTCATGACATCCACCCATCTGACCTGTACCTCCTGAGACTCGATATTATATGCACGTTGTCATCCAATTTGATCTCAGGGCCAAAACTCTATTAGGCCCATCTCCACTCATTCATTCATTTTAAAAAGAGCTGCTGAATACCTTCCATGTGTTCCATACTATACAGGCACTAGAGAGCCAATGGTCTGCAAAAGCAGACAAAACTCCTATGCTACTTAATGCAGTCTACAGTCTAGTGGGGAAGATAGGCTTTGATCAAATATTCACTCATATACATATAAAATTATAAGTGCTACAAATATGATCCTATCAGAAAAGTTCAATGAGAATAAATAGTAAAGTGTTAGGAGGTCATGGAAGTTTCTCCTGAAGAAGTAATGGGGGTTCTAAGAAGGACAAATAGAATCCAACCAGATGACGAAAGTGAAGAAAGAAAAACCTTAGAATCAACTGGAATGGTATATGCAAAGGCCCTGGGGCAAGTCAAAAAAATTCTTTCTCTGTGAACTGAAAGGAGGCTACTGTAGCTGGACCACAGAAACAACCCTGTCATTCCTTAGGTTGCTCTCATGACCAAAAATAAATATGGTCCTGTTTCTATATGAAAACCTATAATAATAATATTGGCCACCATTATTTGAGCACTTACTATGCCTTAGTCACTGTTCCAAATATTTTATATGTACTAACTCATTGACTCTTCATCACAATCTATTAAGGAGATACTTCTATCATCCTCTTTTGTAGATGAGAAAACGGAAACACAGAGGTAAGTAGCTTGCCCAAGTGGTAAAGCCAAAATTTGAAAGAAGCATCCTGAGCCCTGTGCTCCCCACGTCGTTGTACCCACACATCACGCACTGAAGGCAGCCTGTCTCCATCTGGATGCCCACAGTAGGCAGTTCGGGAGCCTCTAGAACACTGTTTCCAGGGAAAAGGTTGGTGGGCAAGAACTATCGCCAACCATCACCAGTAGGTTCAGCAGTTCTTAGTCAGTGCCCAGTGAGAGATGAGAATGCCTTGTCACCACCTGTTGGAAGGAGGGAGGAAGGACAAATGGACTGGGGTAAGGTTTCAGTCACCCTGGTAAGAGCCAGTGAGTGCTCACAGTAAAACTATAGTCAGAGCCGTATCTCCAGCATGTGGGCCTGTCTCTATGAGAAATACGGAGAAATATGACTCCGGTAGTCATTAAATTGTGAGAAAAAGAAGGACCTGCAAGGCAAGAATGATGTAGTAGAAAAATCACCCCACTTTGGGCAGGCAAGAGACCCTGGTCCTCGTTTTAGCTCTGCCATTGACCGCAGACAAACACAGCCCAGACTTTGTTTTTCTCACCTATCAAGGGAGAGGGTTGGATCAAGGGTCTCTTCAGGTGCTCACAGCTTCAGAAGTTAGTGAGATACCAGAAAGTCAAACGGGGCTCATTTCTGACATTTCTGAAAAAGTAGAATCATAGGCAAGAAATAAGTCCAAAGAACAGATAACCCAGGCCCTTCATGCTATAGGAACCCTGGACATAAAGATTGCATAAATAAATTCAAACAAAGGAAAGAGAGATTCTGCAACCCTTACAAAACACGAGCATTTTTATTACGATGATTCAAATTGCACTGAAATACAATCGTAAAAGAGATACAGACATCCACCCTTCCCCGTGTCCCAGATGCCCTCCAACTTTGCATTTGCTAAAATCCATTTATTTCCTTCTCCCCCTACCTGAACTTACTAATTGTACAAATAAGAGGCAGACTAAACATTTGGTTTTAAGTATGCACATTTTTAAAATAATGAATAATAGTATATGCTTCCTTTGTGTTCCATTGTAATAAAATCTGTTATTTTATCAGTCTCATTAGAGCAGGTTTTGACCCATACTGGGAAAACCACTCGAATATGCAAGCTCATCTGTGAAATGAGAGAACTCAGGGAGACAATTGCCCCTGTCTCTTCCCCCATGGAATATTATATGATTCTCCATGGAAATGATCATAATAGGTCAGCAGCATTGTTGTTTTACACAAAGGGTAGGATCTCATTGGTAGGCTGGATGCCTGGAAATAGGATGTGGCTAAATATCTCAGTGATATAGAAAAATCTTCTCATGGTTAACAATGTGTTTTGCTAATCATGATATAATTTCAAGAACTTACAGGTCTCACAGTCTGTTTCCTTGTCAAAGGACAGAATCTAGAAAGATGCTATTAATGAGCTTTTCTGTTATTCACAGAAAAAACAATTACAAATTACTGAAAGCAGAGACATTGTGGAAATTACCTCCCAACCAGGTTTTCAACAAGTTATATTTCAGGCTTGTAACATGAAAGTACCAGAATTTTGATTATGCTTAGATTATGATTATGTTTTTAATTTGGGACCATATGTGGCTCTTATTTTTAAAATACGTTCATCCAAAAATTAAGGGCTTTAAAAAAAATTCCTATTGAGTCCTGGATTCCAAGATTAGACTCTATCTATTCCATATTCCTCCCAGTTTCCAAGGTGTCAGACCCTTTTGCCTAAGGTTTCCTTCATTTTTATCTATTATTTCCACAATAAAGGCAACGAGTAATTGAATCAATAAATTAAGTGAATAAATTGAACACTCAATTCACATATTTCTAGCAGAATGCAACAAGCAACCTTTCGGGCCAGACAATTCTATTGATTTTTCTTTAGTCTTATTTATTCCATATTACTACATAAAGCAAACAGCAAAGCAAGCAATTATTATTTCTTGTTTTGACAAAAAAAAAACACATGCATTAGAAAGAATGTGTTAAGAAAGAAATTAAAAGCAGAGTAATGCATTTATCATCCTGGCAAAATATTTACAATTGATGATGTTTTATTAATCACCCAGGAGGGAGATTTAAGGGTTTTCTTCTAATTTACTGAATTTTTTTTTCTGAGTTGCCACTGGGAAATCTATGAGCTGAAGACAGCCCCGAGGTGGTATTAAGGCCCCACACAGGCACTTATGTGAGCGTCTGAAGGAAGGGAACTGAATTTCCATCCATTGACACTCACGCAGGTGAGGAACCCAGCTGCTGACGAGTGGAGCCATCAGCCCTCCATTTGGTTATGATTCCGCTCCTTCGCCATCAACCCCAGCATTGACCTCGTTATACATACTTAGATCTGATCAGTGCTCCCAAAGACCCCAAAACTACCCAAGAAATCCTGTCCTTTCAACAAGGGCTATCTTATACTTCCTCTTTGCATTGTTTGAAACTTAATGTGCCTGTAGTTTTACAATGACTGGCCATAATTAATATAATTTTGTTACAGGCTAACTAAAATAGAAAGTCTTATAAATTAAGAATGCACAATATTCCATTTTAAGAAGTACCATCTTCTAAACATTAATGTCTTTAGATTATCATAAATAAAACATCAAGGAAGATGTTTATACATAAATCTTTGACCACATCTCTAATTTTTCTTCAGGATAGAACTTTTGAGAATAATTCTGTCAAATTGAGGGGAAATAAAAATGTTCACACTTAATTTGAATTTTCTTTCTTGTTAGAGATTAGGTGTTGTGCATATGTTCAACGACCGTATGTATTTCTCCTCCTGTGAGATATCTATTAATGTCCTTTGTTTATTTTTTTGGTTAGGACTTAAGCTTTTAGTATCTCATTCAATTGCATGTTTATTTAGCAATTAAAAATATGGTTGGGGGAAAGGTAATTTACAAATGTATCGCACACCATTTATTTCTCTACAGCTTTCTCTTGAAGTTATTCATTTAAAAAATCTCTAAAAATTTTTCTGTTAAAATGCCATTTTGAGAACCAGTAGTTCTAAATACCAAAGGTAGTATTAGACTGCCATCTAGTATTTCAATGTGGAGCTGCCCAAAACATTCACTGAAGGTTTTCTCATATTCCTAACATGCAGAAGACAGTAAACATAAAATGTCACCTTATGTCCTGAATCCAGAAAGGCTAGAAACTAATGTCAACGAATGCAAAAACGAAGCCTCCCATCGACTCAGAGACGAGGTATGCTATATATACCCTCTATATTTAACACTTGTCTCTATTTACTTTAATTGCAATAAAAAGAGCACCACTCTGAAAGTGAAAAAAGCTTGAGTCCTCATTCTAAGCTTACTGCTAACAGATGTAATTTTCTCTCGGAACTCACTGAGCCTCTTTGGGACTCAGCCTTTCTGTAAAATATGGGTAAAGACAAAGGAAAACTCTCCTCTCCCTTGGCCTCTTCTGGGGGGCATATTAGTGTACCCTGGGGAGAATCACGGGGTTCTGGGACTGTAGTTAGTTGTGTAAGGTCAGATTTGGAATTGGTCCCAAGCTTGGCCTCTTCCTCATCATGATCCTTTTCTTCCTGCTCCCCTTCTCCTGGAGCTGGAAGGCACTTCTCAGATGGAAATGCTTGACCACATGGCTTGGGGGGGAGAGGGGGGAAGCGATATGAGAATTAAAGACCTGCCTTCAAAATCAGCCTGTTTGCAAAGGTGGTGACAATGGTCAAAGTCCCCACATCACACAGCGTCCGGTACCCACACTGGGCATGCACTACTCCTGACAGCTTTCTGACTTTGCTGTATTTCTCACCAACCCCTTACCAACCTCTTCTTCCTTCTGTGGGCTGTAAATCTTTCCGGAAGCGTAGTCTTTAGTTAGTTACTCTTCTTTCTTCATTCTCTTGTCCTGAAAGGAATTACTTATTTACACATCTTAAACTCTTAGGGTTTGATTCAAAAATCTTTAACTCTTGGGCAGAACTTTCACTTGAATGGCCAGTCGTGCGCATTTGGGTGCCTGCTGGAATTTCTGATGTCCCACCAGCCCTAAGACCATCCACCTTCTTCACCACATATAAACAAACACTTACAAATTCCTGTTTTTCCTACTCACTCCTTCCTTTCCATCAACAAGGGGCTCATCAGGGCATGCTTGAATCATTATAATCCTATGTCTTTAGTCTTTTGTTCTTTTAACCCAGATCTTCCCAGAACAGAAGCCCACTTTTTCCCACTGTGCAATGCTAACATTATTTTCTTTGTGTGCCTTGACATGATGAGGTGGTCAGCCCTGCTAGACTCCATCCCGCGTACGCCTGACACATTAGGCATTTCCAACATTGGCCTTGTTGCTAACATCCTAGCTGCTAATATTGGCATTCTATGCCCACCTCAGTATAGTCCAAATCTTCCTCTAAACCTTCTCTTTCATACTTTGTCCCCCCTCTACTCTACCAGGATTTCTGTACTCCAACTAGCCTAATTTTCCCCAAATTCTCAGATCATTTCATCTAAAGCCTAGCTACTCAAAGTGTGGTTTGTGGACCAGTAGCATTGGCAACACCTGGGATATTCTGGAAATTACAGATTCTTGGGCCCTCCCTAGACTTTCTGACTCAGACTCTAAATTTTAATAAGACCCATAGGAGATTCATACCAACAATTAAAGTTTGAGAAACACTGAATATACCGCCACCCCCACCTCCCTGACTTTATCACCTTGCCTGTTTATGTCCTTAATTGGACACGCACAACCTAGAATATCTTGTTTATTTCTTTTTTCTTTTTATTGTCTCCCTCATCAAATTTGGAATGGAAGCTCCATGAGAGTCAAGATCTCATTATAGTTACCACCATTTTTCTAGTAGGCACTCAATAAATAATTACTGAATGAATACATTCTGAGCTCATTCCCTTATTCTCACTTTTATTTATGCCGTATACCCAATCCATCTACCTCTTCTCCTCTTTTTCAGATCTTATCCATCCATCAAATCCTAATTTCCCCAAACACTCCAATCACACTGCCCCTCTGATCTCCTAGTCCCTACATCCAATAACACATTCACTTCAAATGTTTCTCTGCAGAGGTCTTGTATCTCCAGCTAGAATATAAACTGCAGGAGGACAGTGTCTGTATATTACCATTTTTTGGCATTTTTCAGAGTTTGGCTGTCCACCAGTGAATGCATTCATTCTATGTGAAAAGAAAGACCCACCAAAAGACTTACAGAGAAAGCTTAGAAACATGATTTGGGCAATTCTCTTCACAAGAAGACTCTCCAGTGATTGGACTTTGGTTGGGTCCTAGAGTAAGCTAGCATATATGCTTTCCCATTATAATTGTGTAAATGTGTATTATTTAATTCTTTTAATTTAATCATATCACTGTCCAGTTGTGTTTTACATTTTAATATTATTATATAGTCTCACTGAGATTACCTTAAAATAATCTCTTATCATAGAATGAAATTTGCATGTGGGGCTATGCTTGGAGATTCTATATTACATTCTTGCTACAGTAAGATTCAGTTAGAATTAACTTAATTTAGGACATATGAGCTCCTAATTTCCACTTTGGTTTGCTAATAAGATCCTCTTATATTTTTAATTTGAAAATAAGGCTGATCTTAATGATGGTGGGGTAGGAAGTCTTTATTTTCAGGGCTGATTTTATGATCCCGTTAGTGAGATTTGGAAGTCTCAGTGCTGTGTCATGGCACCTTCCTGCCCATTCTTACAGACTGGGTGCTGCCTACGTCCCACATATGCTAAGAGGGCTGACTAATCAATTCACCAACCTTGATAAAATGCCTGGAAATGCCCTCAAGAATTCCACAAAGTAATCATTCATATCATAGACACAATACAAGCTGGAAAAAGTTTCAAGCCTTAGATTAAATACTCTTCTTACACCAATTATCTAACTTTATTATGGTTTTCCATCTTCTTTTCTGTCTTCAAGGTGGCATTTAGCATAAAATATTCACCTGCTCTCATGATACTAAATAGAAAATACCTTTATATTAAAAAAAAGAAATAGAAAATTGTCATGAGTATTCAATAAAAGGAGTCACTAAAAATGAGGTGTAGGATAAGTCTGAATTCTCCACCAACCCACCAATCACAAAGGCCCAAAACAGAGTAAATGTCAGGGAAATAAATTGAGCCACATGACCTTCACTTCCAATGGCTTTGATTTCTAGCAAAGTCAGATGTAGTGTTTCCCTTACTAATCACTTGCCTGGAAAGGAAAGAATAAGAACATTATTTTCTCCATCTGGACCCAAAACTTAAATGAAATTCAGCAAGGAAAATGAAGTCAGTCATCAAAAGACTAGCAAAATTTCCTTCTATGCCTCTGAACCGAAACTCGGATTAAGTAATGTTCTGATAAATCACTCATCTAATTACAACACACATTATAATTAGAAACTGGCCAGACTGGTTCAAGTTTCTTCAAGTCTGAAATGAGAGTGGTGTTTTCCTATTTAGTTATCGTGCATTTATGAAGTTGCATTGCTTATTAAAAACCTCAGAAGCATGTTAAATTACAGGGTTGGGTTGGGTTTGGTTTTCCCCTGAGCAGTATGAGCGACTGTCTTCTACTGGGCTTGGGGCAATATTCTCCAGGTCCTCCTATGTGACTGAGAGAGGAACCCGGCTCGCCACTTCATCTAAGGTGCTTGGGCCTACACTTGCACTTCTGTGGGGACCTCGGCATCTGTTCTACGTTGGCTCATTTGTCTTTGTAGTATACATACTTGTGTATTTCTCCCTTGGCCATGCCAGTTTTTAAATTTAAGCTACTGATATACCACGGACGGAGGTGAAAGTTACATTTTCATTTGCACATTTCATATTCGAAAGAGGAATATTACACGGCTGTCTAATAATATGAAGGATGATCATTACAGAGCAAGGAAAAGTGGTTCCCCTAAAGAGGGAGCAAGGTTGAATTGGTATTTCTAAAGAGCACAAAGTTGCAGTCTTACTTCTATAACACAGTGCCCATTTCGTAAATGATTGTTTGTTTGTTTGTTTGTTTTGATGAGTAGGCTAAACTACTACCTTCTTAGATAGTAGGCCCCACAAGGACTAATAAAACTTGCAAATATTAGCTGAGTTTACAACTTAATCTACAGTCCAGGACGAACTCGGATAATCTGATTCCTTGTATTACGATCTTTTCCCAAAGGGTACAATCAAAGGGGCAATCATCATTGCCACGTACAAAATTAAAAGACTTCAAATTTTAGCTGATAATAAGCTACAGGTCTCTTAACTCCTCAGAGCACTCCTGGGTCAAGGAGGGCAAAATTATAACTAATGACACCTCTCCCCCAAAATGACAAACTTCAAAGCAAGGAGACCTAAGAGAAGGTTTATAAATCACAGTATGAGGGGAACAGGTATAACTTCCTCTACCTTCAAATTCTGGACTCAGTGAGATCCTCAAAGAGCAAGAACCACCTTGAAGAGTTTTCCCAGGGCCCCTAAGAGAATCTGAAATGCTGTACTCAATTGATCTTTAGTTGTCGGAGACCCATTCACTTTGCAACTGAGCTTCTCCTGTGGATCCAACCAGCATGAGCATAGGCGAAAATTCTCTTTGTTTTCTGCCTTAGACTTAGAATTATGAACTAAGAATGTTCTCTGGAGAGGAAAGAAATGGGAAGAGAGAGAAAAAATATTAGACATCTGAGTTAATTTCTTCTGAAATTCTTGCTTACGGGACTCGATTTCTGAGAACAGAGGGGGTTAAAAACTCAGGAGGGATTACCCAGACAAGCAAGGATTATCTTGATCAAGGCCAAGATTCTTTCATATATATGCATGTTTTCTCCTTTTCAGAAATTAAACACTTAACACAACCGTATGAAAAAGACTCAGGGTCCCTGCTGAATCAAAGAAGAGACAAAACTGTTTGCTTCAAAACACAAACATTTTAACTGACATTTTTAATTGATTTGATTTGCTAAATTTACAAAGGCTAACGAGTAAATTTCAGCTCTAACAGCTCTGACAGAGCCAAGACTCCATATACCAGCCAGGTGCCAAGAAGTAGACAATACTCCCCACCTGTATCCAGCCACATTTTCTAATTTCATCTACCGTCCCCTTCCCTTTTCTCTCTCCCTCGCTCTCTCTCTCTCTCTGGCTGCCCCACAGCATGACATGAAATATTGGACATAAGACACAGAAGAGCAGATGAAACACTCGTTTTCCTGCAGCCAAAGAGCACAATAGGCCAGTGCCGTGCAAGGACAGGCTGATGCTAGGAAGCTCTAGGCAGCAATAATGAGACAGAGACAGACACAGATGCTCCAGGGCTGTCACAGTGCTAACATGTGACTGTCACAAGTGGGCAGCACCAATGCCATGAACAGAGAACAGTAGCAAGGGCCTGTATTTAGAAGGACAAGATGAGCTGCCAGCTGAAAAAAGAAAAAGACGGAAGCAAATGGGCCCTAGACGTGAAACTTGCCATCTTTCCCTAACCACACCTTAGGGTCCAGGAGAGAATGGAAGGAAAGAGAAAGCCTGAAGTTTTATGGCCATGTCTCCCTCTCCCATTTCTGTGTTCTCTAGTATGGAATGGTTCTTATTCACACCTTCCATCTCCTCCCCTCCCACTCCCAATTCCCTTCTGCAAGCAGGCTTTCCTCACCCACTGACACTGCTCTTGTGTAAGCCAGCACAGGTCAAACCCAACTTCTCGCTGCTCTCTCCAAGGCAGTGTTTGGACCTCTTCCCTGAGCATATTCAGTTTCATAAATCTCATGCAGCCCTATGGGTTTTGATTATGCTGGTGCCTCCTCAATTGTATCCATCATCCCCAAAATCTCTCCCGAACATCAGAGTTGCATACCAAAGTGCCTATCCGACATCCCTACTTGGAAGTTGAATGAGCATCTCAAAGTCAATATGTCCAAAACCAAACTCATGATTTCTATCACCACCCACACACCCAAAGCTGCTCCTCCTGCAGTCCTCCCCACCTGAGAGTCAGCCAAAAACTTGGAATTATTCTTGATGTTTCTCTTCATGTCATACCTCACCTCTCAGCTCTACCGCCATCTTGAATCTGCCCGTTTCTCACCATTTGCATTGCTACCATCCTACCCCAAGCCACCATATTGCAATAGCTTTCTCATCCTCTCCCTGTGTCCACTCTCACCCTACTACAGACTGTTTCCCCCACAGCAGCCTGATTAATCCTTTTGGATAATAATTTACATCATTTAAATCATTTAAATCTCTTCCCTGATCAAATCAATCACTCAGAATACAATTCAAAATCCCTATTCCTGCCTGCAGGCGCTGCATGCACTGACGCCCAGCCGCTTTTCCAATCTAGTCTCCTATTAACTTGTCACTACGATCCACTCATGCTGGCTTCCTTGTAAATTAAAAAAAAAAAAAAAAAAAAAAAAAAAAAGCCAAGCATACCCCCAATTCAGAATTTACTATTCCCATGCCTGAGATACTTTTCTCTCAAATCTCTGAATACCTTTGTCTTAGGACGCTTCAAGGCTCTGGTATTTTCACCCTTCCAGAAAGGCCTTTCCTCATTCTCTACGAGACAACACACCTCCCAGCTTCCCCTTACCTTGCTCGGTTTTCTTCCTAGTACCTTCGCCATTTGATACCTTAAATATCCATTTGTCTGTGATGGTACTTCTTGAACTAGAAGCTCACCAAGGGCAAAGAATTCTATGGAGTTCATTGCTGTATCCTCAGCACCTAAAACCGTGCCTGGTCAACAGAAGCTTTTCAGTACACAGCTGCTGCTTGCCACATCCAGCTGTTAATCAATGAACAAAACTGATCCTTTCTTAACAAATCGTTTAGGTGACCTCAGCTAGGATTCACGAATTGATGGCGCCTTGAAAATACTCATGACATTCTTGTGGAGAGGAAAAAAGTTTGTTCCAGCTACAAATATAAGAGACAGAAAACTACATTTGATAGAAGGACTATTAAAATAGAAAAGTCTTCACGAGGCACCTGGGTGGCTCAGTGGGTTAAGCGTCCAACTCTTGATTTCGGCTCAGGTCATGATCTCTGGGTTGTGGGATCGAGCCCTGCGTTGGGCTCCAGGTGTGGAGACTGCTCAAGGTTCTCTCTCTTCAGCTCCCTCTGTCCCTCCCCCTGTAAAAAAAAAGGAAAAAGAAAATAGGCTACTGCAGTTAAGATACCCTAATTGAGACTGCCTAGCCATTGGCTAAGAATTAAGGGGAACACGAGCTCTCAGACTTCAAGGCCAAGCACCACCAAGCACCAACCAGCTTTGGGAGTCTATAGAAACCAGGTGTTCCTTTTATGTTCCAAAAGTGACATTTCACATTCAAATGCCTACAGACTATTCAAGTAAAGCAAGAGAGTGAAGGAGACCAGAGGGATGAACTGGAAGGCTCCGCCCCATTGAGGGGGGCAACTGTGCTCCTTGGTTCCAACAAGGTTCCATGTAGGAATGTTGGAGTGCGAGGATTTGCAGTGCAGTTGAAAAAATTCCCTGGGTCTTCCCTGTCTTTTTTTTTTTTTTTAAGATTTTATTTATTTATTTGACAGAGACAGCCAGCGAGAGAGGGAACACAAGCAGGGGGATGGGAAAGGAAGAAGCAGGCTCCCAGCGGAGGAGCCTGATGTGGGGCTCCATCCCAGAATGCTGGGATCACGCCCTGAGCCGAAGGCAGACGCTTAACTACTGCACCACCCAGGCGTCCCTTCCCTGTCTTTTTGACTCCTGGCTTTATAGAGTGAACTTGTTGTCATTGCCTTAGTGTTAAGGGGAACCCCTCCATCCCTTTGAGGCCAACACCAGAAGTGTTAAAAGGTCTGCCTGTGGCTTCTGCCTGCAGGTCACCCATTTGCAACCTTGACTTTAAAGTACTAGTTGTCAGCCATTGCGTTGGAAACACCATTATATCACAACCGGCTTTGAAATATATCACAAATAACCTTGTTATTCGAAAAGCATTAAAGGACCAACATTTGCTAATTATTTTCTTTTTAATGAATTAGACTGTTTCAATCTTGCCAGTGACTTTCTTGTTGCATACCTGCATTCTGATAGGCATCTTTGAACTAGAGATAAAAAGAGTTAACATTTAGGAAATTAGAAATAGCCTATCTCTAATGTATGGGCTATATGCTAACATTTTTTTTATGTCAACCATGATAGGAAAAAAAAAAAAAAAGGTTGAGAGCAGTTGCTTTAAAATTACCCCTGTAAGAACATATAATATTTTCCATTAAATTGGGACTAAAAATTTTAATTATATATAAATTTAGTCCCATTAAAATAGAAAAGAATATCTTGGCAGGAAGTCAAGCCAGAACACTTAGTCCTAACTATAAGGTCCCTGAAAAAACATTCCTTAATACTTTTCCAACTTTACCTCCCACTCTAGACCTTTGATTTCAGCCACCAACTCCCACATTGTACCTTTCACATTTTTATATCCAAGCCTAGCCCATAATATGCTTCACTCCCAGTATCCATTTCCCCCTCTTCCCTCTTATTTAAATTCTAAACAGCTTTAAGCTAAAGTCATTTTCATGTCATACATAAACCCCTCTTCCTGCACTATTGTCCAAAGTGATATGTTTTTCCTTAGAGATTCTAAGATTATACTATCAAGCATTTATTATATAGCCTTATATGGGCAGTTCTCTCCTCATAATAGAACACAGTAGACTAAATGTGTTTCCCAGGCAATGCAACAGATGGACTGCTTCAGATGCTGTTGGTGCCTTCCTCATAGTCCCTTGGATGACCCCACAAGTCACTTTTAGCTTGATGCACAGTTCCCATATACGCTAATGGTTTCTTATCCCTGGTACCTACACGTCTGCCTGTCCCCAGCTGTGTCCTCAGCCCATGGGCAGCATGAGCCAGAAATGCGGATGAGTTAAAACCATTAGGGGCAACCCTCATCAGTGAAGGATAAGAGTTGCTTCCTTTGGTGGGAAGATCCTGAAGCATGCTCCACATGGTTTCTTGGAAGATTCTTTTTTTTTTTTTTTTTTTTTTTTTTTAAGATTTTATTTATTAGAGAGAGAGAGAGCACAGAGGGAGAGGGAGAAGGAAACTCCCCATTGAGCAGAGAGCCCAGTGCGGGGCTCAATCCTAGGAGCCTGAGATCATGACCTGAGCAAAAGGCAGACACTGAACCAACTGAGCCACCCAGACGCTGCTCCTCAGAAAATTCTTAAAATAATTGTGCCCTGGTTACCCAGAACATCCACCTGTTTGGTTACCTCCCTTCCCTTCCTCCCCATGCTTCCTGGGATCATCTCACAAGTAAACTACTAGTACATAAATCCTTATCTCAGGGCCTGCTTTTTGGAGAACGTTTGGGACAACTGGTTACCTGTGCCACAACTGATATGTCATCTAAAGATAAGACATTCCCTGAGTAGATTTCACTTCTTGGAAGCAGGTCCCAGTATAGAACCTTGCATGGACTCTTGAATAATGGAGATACTCAATAACTATCTGGAATCTGTTGATCAATATATTATTTGATTTGACCAAAATTAAAAAAGATTTCAATGCTTTTGCTCTTGTCTTGTTTTCCCTCCCCTACATATAAAGGGATTAATATAGTGCTCATAAAACAGAGCCAGAACGAGGCAAGTTTACGATCCATTTTCCTCCCAGCTCCAGGCTTCAGGGAAAAGGTTTCAATATGGGAAGCCCTATATTGACCATGGTCTCTGAAATAGATCTGGTGTTAGTAATTCACCAGTTAGTGAATATTTAAGGCAACGTTTATAATGCCTCAGGGTCTCATGTACATTAATTCTCTCAACAAGCTGTGAGATGATGGGCTTTAGGCCTTTTTGAAAGAATTCCAAACATTAAGAAGCAGATTCGTAAAGGAATTCTTGAGAATTGAGGAACACTTATGAATTATTTCATATTCATTTTGACTGACAATAACAGAAAATCTAAAATAAACCAGATAGTATTTGTATCTTTCTCTCAAAAAAAAGTTGGCACTGGGTGGCCTAAAGCTGGTATAGCATTCAGCAGGGCCAGAGATCCAGGTTCCTTCTCTCTTGTTGCTCCTCAGTCCATGGTTCCATTCCCTAGATCACCTCTGTCTACGATGGCTGCTCCAGCTCCAGCCATCAAACCCACATTCCAGGTGGCAGAATGGAGAAAATGAGAGAAGAAAGAAATGTTGCCTCCCCATAAGGGCACTTTCCAGAAGTTTAACAGCCTGCTTTGACGTACACCATATCAACCAGAATTTAGTCCCATGGCAATCCTTAGTTGTAAGGGAAGCTTTGCTCCAAACAGCCGAGGCTAAGCTACAAGTTAGAGGCTATATCACAAATATTTCTATAGAATGGGAGAATGGACATTGGGGGACAACTGGCTACCTCTGCCACAATTGATATGTCACCAAAAGCTGCTCAGATCAGAGTCTGATGCTAGAAAATAAAATATGGACATAATAAGTGAGAAGTAGATATGGATTATCATGCAAATACCTATTTGCCAATTATTGATCCACCAACAATTTCACAATCATGGGGAGGAAGTGAAGTGGAATTTCAAAATGTCAATAACAGAAATTTAATTTAAGCTCATATTGGAATATCATGTGCATGCTTCTTTTGATGAGGCCAGTTATTAAAGAAGGAAACCAAAGCTAGAAATTATCAGAACAGAGTCCAGTGTGATTTATGGGAAGATAATCTGGGTATAGTGCTAGCAGAATTATCTAGAACCTTCCAAAAAGAAAAAAAAAAACCTTCAGAACTATAAGTCATATACGGGGTTATACTGGCCCAGAAGATAATATTTTGAGGGATTTGAAGACCAGCAGGCATTCAAATCAGCTCACAAACCAGACAGAGGCACCAGAATGCTACCATCTACAAATGGATAGATCGTACAACAGTTGGCATCTGTCCCTTCTGTTATCCGACTTCCAGACGCCATATTGAAATAAGCAGAGATTACAAAGACTCTACCCCTCTTTATGTTATGGACACTTGCACCTTGGCACAGCAGAACCAGGATTATCACTTTGTACAAAGCTGCAGGCTTTGAAGAAGGACACACAAGGAGTGCAAGAAGGCAGGCTTGTACTGGAGAAGCTTGAAGGGCCTTTGAAAAATCAGACAAACTGTCTAACTGTTCACCATGTTGGTTCTAGAATCCTTTTATTGAGAGGTGTTGTGAGCATTGCAACTGGACCATGAGATCCAGGCTAGATCAAGTTCCCTCTGACCTATGAAGTGATATGGGACATGTCCCAGACACTCAGGGACCATCAATTTTACAAAGTGATGAGTTACCCATGTGTCACCTCTTTGGCTGTCTTATGAAATTCTGTAAAAGGAAACAAGATAATAGGCACTGAATAATTCTGTTAAATGGTTATCAATTGTTTTAAGAAAGGTGCAAAAGTTACCACTTTTTGCAAAAGTTACCATTTTTAAGGAAAAAAGTGGTAACTTTTTACCAAAAAAAAAAAAAAAAAAAAGACCATCATTGGGAAATGACTAGTGAACAAGTTTTATCCCTTTTCTCTCTTTGCAGTTTTGCTTGGTCAGTCTATTACACACTAACCAGTTTGAGCTGCATCGGACTTTATGGGTTTTTCCCTCCTTTTAATTAACTTTAAGATCTTATTAGCCCAATTATTAGCAATATGTTACAAGGCACCAAGACTGCAGCTGTGAATGTGTCTTTATTAAAAAGGCACTGCCATGAGTTAAGAAACTTTCAGCATTATTATAAACTCTATCAAGGCTAGAGAGATAATTCAGTTTGCAAATTGGTCCCAATTCAAACTTGGCAAGGGAATGCAAATTAGGTTTGAATTAATTTGCTCCCTCCTCCCACTCTTCCCTCAAAACATCTAATTTCTATTAGCAATTAGCATCAGTAGACTGTACACTGGCACTTGGAAAGGTGTAGCAACTCATAAAATAAGAACCAAAGGTGTGATGTTGTTTTAACTTAAGAATTGATGTGCGAAGAAGGAAGAGAAATGGGCTTTTAGATATATCATCCTTCCTAAGGGACACATAAATAATCCTAAGTTTTACCAGGCTTGAAGGGCTAGAATAGAGTAAACTGTTCTCTGCTTTACAAACCAGGCAATTCTAAGACGAACAAGAATGAATTTGTCACAGACTCAGCCCCACAGAACATTCTAAATATAGAATCAGCTTGCCTTTGTCCACAGCTATTCCCTTCTAACAGCTTCACCAAGGGCTCAAACGGCAGGTTCCTTTATTAAAAATGGAACTACTGTCTTCAGGTACAGAATATATTGAAGGCCCTTTCCAGGGAAAAATAAAAGAAAATGCTAAACTAGTGAGCTCTAGGGATCTATATATTCCAATCCAGGTTCACAGACTGTCTGATCCAAAAACTGAGACCACAGGACCACAGCTCTGCCTGCTCCCCTTGCACACCTCTTGTATTGTACTCCAATGGTTCTCAAACATTAGAATGCTTTCAATCACTTGGAATCTTTTGGAAAATACAGATTCCCGGGCCTTACTCCCCCACCCCCGCTGCGGCGCCACAAGACCGACTCAGCACATCTTGGGTAGAACGCAGGCATTCTCACGGCACTGGAATGTTTGGCGATTCTGAGCAAGGAGTCTTTGGATCACACTTTAAGAAACACAGTTCTCTTGTCTGTGACTTGGTTCCAGTCAAGGAAAAAAGTAGGCGAATAAAACAACTTACTTCTTTGGTTCCACTGGAAGTAAGCAATTTGGTAATTATCAAAAATACATAACAAATAAAAATAACAAAGTCAGGTAAGCCTTCTATGCCCAATAATTTAATTTTAAAATTTTACTGCATGCAGATGAGTTCACCAGAATAGCTGACAAGCACATTTCATACCTAAAAAGCAACTGGTCAAAATCACTCTGAGCCATTGGAACAATACCTCCCATAGCACCTACTAGCAAGAAAAATAGCTACGAAAAGGAACTAAAAATCTGTTAACCTTTTATATTCATCAAGAAAAATGAAACACCTTCGTTTTAGATGTATTCGTGTATTTCGGGATTCCCGCAGTGGCCTCCCATACGTGATCTCACACCTTTACTACACAGTTTCTCAACCTTGGCACTATTCACATTTGGGGCAGGGTAATTCTTTGGGGTTAGGGGTCATCTTGTACCATTGTAGGATGTTTATCAGCATCCCTGGACTCTGCACCCAAAAAATGCAGTAGTAGCTGGATGGGGAGCACCAGTTATGACAACCAAAATTTCTCCACGTTGCCAAATGTCCCCTGGCAGGTGAAATCAACCCCAGTGAGGAACTGCTATGGCACTAGGACTCCACAATATCCCCTAACACTTACCAAGTGCTTACGTGCACGTTATTATAATGGGTGGACCCAATGGTCCTCCTGCAAATACAGCTAATGTTTATACACGCCAAGTACTATGATTTTTTAAAAAAAAGAAAAATAGCGTCTTATATATCTGATCTTGCTTGACCATCCTTATTAACTCTTTTTCACAGCTAAAAACACTCAGGTTTAGAGACGTTTAAAGATTTGCCCAAAGTGGTGAGTGGTAGAGCAGAGCTTCATACCCAGTGACTTTACTCCCGAGCCCACATATTTAACCTCCACTCTTGATGAAGTGAAATTGATGATGTCTGTGACCCCTCATAGTTTTCATCCCAAAACAAGCAACCCTAACACAGGCATTCACATGAAAAGAAACACCAAGCCCAGAGACAGCTGCTCAGCAAAGAAAAGGATGCAAAATTCTGCAAATGAGTGACATGACAATAAACTTCATTAATTCTGATTCATTCATTTAAACTTGCCATCGTTCAAGAGGGAGCTGGGCTAGCACGGACCTTTCCACTACGTACAAAAGAAATATCTGCGTGGGGCACCTGGGTGGCACAGCGGTTGGGCGTCTGCCTTCGGCTCAGGGCGTGGTCCCAGCGTTATGGGATCGAGCCCCACATCAGGCTCCTCCGCTATGAGCCTGCTTCTTCCTCTCCCACTCCCCCTGCTTGTGTTCCCTCTCTCGCTGGCTGTCTCTATCTCTGTTGAATAAATAAATAAAATCTTTAAAAAAAAAAAAAGAAATATCTGCGAAGTGATAGTATACACTGAGGTTCCCAAGGGAGTGCTTCAGTGCCGGAGAAAACACACGAACACCTGCTCCTATACAGTCCAGTTACCATCTATGCAAAGACCGACCCTGCTTAGAGGCTAAATGCAAATAGCTCATCTAGTTATTGAAGTAGGTCCTCTATTGGGCCACACTTTGCCTATCTACAGTGATGGTATTCACTCAAAATTAATAAAATTGTATATCTTTAAAAATCGTTTTCAGATATAGTCTGATACTATTTGGGACCTCCCTCTCTGGGCCTAGGGACTGCTGATCACTTTCAACAGCTGTCAACACAACTGTCACAGAAAGCCATCACAAATGGATCAGGATTGGCCCTCAAGATGGTGTTATTTATCCTTCCTGCCCTGGTAATCGGAACAAACAATGTTTTGAATTTGTTTTGTACATAGTCTTATCCTTGACATTTTGAAAATTTAAGCATTTATTGTGTCTCAGATATTGTGTTAAATACTGGAGATACAGAGAGGAGGTAAACACCGTTTCTCCCCTAAATGACTTCACAACCTGGAGGGGTGGGGGATGGGGATAGGGATGGGGGTCCAGGTGAGTTCAGTACCGTGCAGGTAACATGTGTGTTGGGTGTAGCCAAAGCACGTAAGGAATGATTAAAGACAAAGACTTCCTGAAGAGGGCAGCTCTTGGAAGATGGCCACAAAAGGACAAGAAGGAAACATCTCAAGACAGTAGACAGGATTCCCCATGGTAACGGGATGCTGAGAAATTTTTACTTTCTTTTTACTGCTTTTCTGTATCTACCAAAATTTATCAATGAAAATAGATTTCTTATATAAATAGAAAAATGCATTAAAGAGTAAATGATGAGTGGGGAAAAAAGTGTAGTCTACCATTTCTAGGAATTCTGCAGTGCAGGAAAGCAATGAAATAATGAAGCAGGTAGAGGGCGATGTGGGTCAAGAAAGGGACTTTTTCCTTGTTTTTGTTTTGGTTTGGCTTGGTTTGGTTTGGTTTGGTTTTGGTGTTTTTAGAGGGGGGAGAGAGAGAGAGACAGAATCTTAAGAAGGCTCCCCACCCAGCATGGAGCTCGATCTCACAACCCTAAGATCATGATCTGAGCCTAAATTAAGAGTCGGACACTTAACTGACTGAGCCACCCAGGTGCCCCTCTTTTTGTCTTCTTTCATGCTGAAAGTGACTTGTGCATTCTTACAAGCTGTAAGAAAGATGGCAGTGGAAAGTACAAGAGAAAGGACAAACAGATGGAACAGATGGAATAAGACCTCTGCCTTAGTCCTGGACGATGTAAGAATCTACAGGCTCAAAAGAGCAATTTGGAAAGGTTAACATCAGGTAAGAGAAATGACATCTCGGAAGAAAGAGGTGGGACCTACATATGGTGTGAGACACTGATTAGGACCTTTGCTCCCTTGAGGTCACCGGATATAGGAGGTCTACAACGGAAAGCTTCCTACTGTAAATAAAGTTACTAAAGTCTGCAGAATCTAGTTCAAAAGAGCCCCCCTTCTCTGTTTGAGAAACATCCATGCCATGGAATGGGGGATGCTGACCCAGCTGACAGTTTTACCATGAAAACTATCAGACAATTATCACAAATATGGCAAAATACAGCAATTCATGAAGCAAGACTTCCTTTCCCTCTCAGAGGGGGTGGACAATGCCAGGGAAGGGAGTCCCAACAAACATCATTTCTAATACTCACCTGTATATGCAAGAAAGGGACTTAGCATTTTGCTACTTGACTGGAAGTTTACTCAACATCAGGCTTAGATCTCCTATCCTGGTGTTATGGAGGAAAGGGGAAGAGCACAGGGCAAGATGGCGTTGGGGTACATTCCATCATAGAGGGATCTGGGACCAGCCTGTGAAATCCCAGTTCACAGGCAACAGCTCTAGTTTCCAGAATTGAACAAATGGGATAAATTTGATGAGAATCACCACAAGCTAGGTCAAAGAACTGAGTGAAGCAGAGAGCTGTGATTGGGGGCCACCATGGGCATCAAAGGAAAGATATGGCTGAGCTTGACAAGCAACCACCAAAACCCACAGAAACTGCCAGAGGCTGAGTCTCTCTTCCATGATCCTCTCAGGACCTGCACCAATCCTATAAACTCATGGGCATGAGTCATATAGCGGTGATCACCATCTCTTTCCCCTCTCTCCTCCCTAATACCAGAAACGAAAGAGAAGGGGAAGGCGGGTGAGAAACAAGAGACCACTCACCAGCTCCACTCCCTCACTGGCGGCTGTAACCACAAATCCGGCCTGCACTGGAAAACAGGGAGAAGGGTTGGAGTTTGCCTAGAAGTAAGTTTTAATATCTAAGAATAGACTGTTTTAATATCTGAATATGATCAGAAGTATGGAATCATACTAATTTGAATTTAAAGGCACCTTCCACCCAGTGAGAAAGGTTGGGTCTTACAAAGCCAAGGCAATTGTTAGGGGCAGAGAAAATATTTCATGCTTCACCCCATGGCTTAGACTCTTCAAACTAATTATGTACATATGTGAATCTGTATGTATACATACATGTGTGTTTTTAAGGCATTATTATAATGACCAATAAGTCTGCCGAAAGAACAGTTGCATAGTTTGAATACTGATTAATTCTGTCACTTTGTTTATAGTGTTCTTGGAAAGAGATAAGAAGACAAACGGAATCGAGTAATATAATTTAACCCTTGTCTGAGAATTGAACCCTCTTTAGAGGCAGGATAGATATTTCTCAAAGCCTAACAAGAAAAGGAGACATTTTCCTTTCTTTTATTCATAGGATGACCAAAAGCCACTTGCCCAGAGGTCTGGCCTGCTCTCTGAAGCTGGAATCACTGTGATCTTAGATAGTGGAGCCCTGACTGCTCAGCCCCTCACCGCTGGCCTTCCAGTACGCCCTTCACTGGAGCCTCCGAACATGGCCTCCTGGTTCTAGACTATTCCCCTGTTGGACCAGTTCCTGTTTTGGGGCTCTTTCCTTTGTCTTATCCTCTACCCTTCTCCCAAGGTCATCCTCCTAACACAAAAGCCTGCTGAAATCATTTTCCTGTTCGAAATCCTCAGAGACTTTCCATTGCCCACAAGGCGGTTTGCAACATGGGACCACCCTGGCCTACCAAACGCAGCCCTGCCTTGTTTCCCGCCTCATGCAGCACTCACCGTTTATCCCAATGTCCAGCTGGCAGCCACATTGAACTTTTGCTTTTCCCTAAACACAATATTTTTATGCCTCTGTGTCCTATTACATGTTCTCCCAACTCCAGTCTCTGCCTGGCAAAACCTACCCTCCTGAACCCTCTCAGGATACCATCCCCACTGAAGGACCTTCCCTTCCTCCCTGACACCAAGCGAGTCATGGCCTTCCCTGTAGTCTTCTACTTGTTGGACATACTGTGGTGCACTTGGCAGGTGTTGTGATGTGGTGGCTGGAGTGCAGTCTGACTCATAGCACCTGCTTTCCCTTCGGTAATGAATGTGTAGTCGCAAATTAAGATAAGGATTATGGCAGAAAGGAACACGGTGCCAGGGAACCAAACCTAGAAAGGGGAGAGCTGATGCATGGGTGGGAGATCTGATGCATGGGTGGGAGATCTGATACGTGGGTGGGAGATCATGGGTGGGAGAGCTGATGCATGGGTGGGAGATCATGGGTGGGAGATAACCAGCAGCCTGGAGGTGTAGGAGTAGGAGCCACATGTGTCATGGCTCTGTGGCAGAAGCATATGTTTCCTGGAAACAGGGAGGCTCCTGGTTGGAGCGGTGAGTAAGGGGGAAGACAGTGGGAGATGGTGTTGCCAAGGCAGGCAAGACTTAACCCTGCAGAGCCTTGTGAACCACCGAAAATGCTTTCATCTTTACCTTGAGAACAGTGAAAAGGCATCGTAGAGTTTTATGACTAGGGAATGATGTGATTCGATTTGCATTTTTAAAAATTTCTAGCGTCAATGTGAAGAGTAGACAGGATTGAGGCCAGGATATGGGGAGGCCTGGTAGGGGGCTATTCTGGACAGGAAACAAATAATAGAAACTTGAATAGGGGAGTGCATAGGGGAGTGACACAGCAGATGTGGAGAATTTGGGTGGATTCAAATTAAATTATTCCCAGAACTCCTAAGAACCAGATTAAGTACTCACATTAAATACTCGGGTAGCATCAAAAGAAGAAGGAGGAGGAGGAAGGGGGGGAGGAGGGGGAGGAGGAGGAGGAGGAGGAGGAGGAGGAGGAGGAGGAGGAGGAGGAG